>NC_057882.1:17491500-17800900 GCF_019740435.1 Gambusia affinis
CCCAACCTGTATTAACTAACTAAGGCTTGTATCATGATGTAGAGGTTTTGTGAAGCTCTGATCACTCACATTGTTATTTTGGTTAATTTAATACACATAAATGGATGTATTCTAAGGCAACACCTCAAACACAATGCTTTGTTTTGTGATACCGTGAAAAATAATCATGAAAAAACACTCAAAATATCAGATGTACTGTGAACTTCCATAAGTCTGGATAATTCCTGTGTACAACTTGCCTGAAGGTGAGAGATGAAGACCTTGGTTTCTGAAGACATGGGAAGTGGTCTCGTGAGGCTAAAACTGAATAATCAGACTCAGATTTCAAATTTAGTGACTTTAGATAGGACTTGAGAAAATCACAAAAATCTTAGGACTTGACTCGAAAAGACTTGATACCAGTGTTTCCCCACACACACTGAATGATTTCCTTTGATTATTAAGTGTAAATCTACAATTACTGTTCTATTAGTCTGAACCATAACCATGCCTAGTAAAATGAACTTGATCACAAAATTCATTTTTATACCTTTATACAGTTATTTTAACGATTTGATTAATACTCAGGTTTGGTTAACGTGGACATCTTATTTTTGCGCGTGATTCAGATTTAAAAAAAAAAATTAGATATCAAGTTTTTCTTCTGTTATTTTCTAAATTTATCGGATGTTTAGTCCTTTTTAATAGTTCCTGTAAAAAAACCTCATTTACACTTATTTTTGGACGGTTGTGAAGTTTGCTTCCGCTTGGTGGTTGGTTGTTCCTTTTAAAATCTTTTAAAAGTGTCAAATATGTCATCACATAATTGGTCAAATTACTTTTTTATGTCTTGAATTTTTTTTTTTTATAACTAAAGCTTTAACTAAAAGCAGAGTATGTGGGTAACTTAGGCCTTTCTTTCATGTTGTGCTCTCTCTTCTCACTTACCTAAACCCAACAGAGGAACAATAGATATATACATCTTACCACAAGAAAGCGGATATCACAATCACACATCATGAGTTACTAATTCAGAAAAATCTGCTGTATCACAGCCTGCTATGAACAAAGAGCTGTTATTAGGAATAACAGGGAGGCCTGATGTACTTTCATTCACCTCTGATTTGACCACATGCACCACCTTTGCACATATGGCAGAAAGAAAAAAGAAAACCTTAAGAAAGGTTTATTTTTTCTCCCAGATAGACAGATAGAGGAGATACACACCACATTCCATATGGAGTTTAAACCCTAAAGCCCTTTTAAAAGAGAATGACATCACAGCAGAAAATGTGGCAAGGCAGACACATAAATAAACATGGGCAGAGTGGAACGAAGATATGTGAAAGTGAGAGATGAATCCTTGTTCTGTTTTCTTGTGCTGTGAGGGGAAACCGAGTTCGCTCTCTGTTCCCTCTCCAAACAGGAAGGTCATATCAATGTGATCGGGGTCAAATGGAAATCAGAGTGACACTGGATTTAAGAGGGATTATTACAAACTAACATAAGATCTGACTGACATGTGCTTCGATGCTACTATTGATTGAACTTTAGACACAATTCCAGCAAAAAACCAGTATATGACCTGCTTTGGCAGCAAGTTTATCACTCAAAGTACTGCACCTTAAAAAGACAAAAACAAAGTATACATCACATTGTGAAATGGAAGGAAAACAATACATGGATTTAAAATGTGACAAAAATTAGATTCAGAGTTGACAAAATTACAAAATTAGTTGTATATACACTCGGATGTAATTTAAAACATACAAACATTCCTGTATATTTAGTGGTTTGCTTTTCAAATAAGCGTTAAGTGAATTCTAAAAAATTCAATTTTGAGCATATATTTTAAAATATACACAAAATGTCTTTAAAAGCATATTGTTTCATTGGCAAACTTGAGCAAATACATATTTTGTTCACTTAAAGTTAGTTTTTATTTAATATATTTCTTAAAAGTGTATTTTGGTACAATCATAGTTAAGTGTATTTAGAGTTACAATGTCAAAATTGGTACAACATGCTTTTAGTACTTTGTATATATTTATAGGTAGTACACTTAATCCTTAGTATACTTAAAATGTACTTTCAGAAATATAAGTATATTTAAAATACACTAAAGTATTTCTTTTCACTAGGGACGTCTATCCTTTGTCAAATTAATGTTTCTTTATAGGCCACTAGTAACCAAAAGATCTAAATAAAAAAAATACAGTTTTCAAGACTTTTTGTTTATCTGTCACATAAAATCCCAGAACATCACTGAAGTCTGCAGCTGTAACATGTCAGTAGGTGGACCGGGCCTTGGTTCTGGAGGCCGCCGTAGTTTCAACATACATCTCACTGCGCCCAAATCCAGGTTGAAGGCTGAATCAATCTGCTTATCCTAGCTTTTCCTGACAATAACTCTGATCAATAACATTGATCCCCAAGTCGATTCACTTCCTGAGTGGCGGTATTAGATGTGAATGGGCACATTTAGCTGATGACATTCATAGAGAGAGGCTCTCAGTGCGGTGGGTGGAGAACCTGGCTGCTTGTTTGGGATTAAAAATGACCATCAGGGCTGCTGTATCCCTTTTCTGGTTTCTCTTACCTGCAGAACATTTGTTGTTGACAACCAATTTCTGTTGGCTGAAGTGCCGCAGTGTGTCTTTTCAGTCAGCCGGAGTTAGACAGCAGGCAGAATGGCACAGAGCGTCTGTATGCTGTGCAGCCGTACAGCCTGTGGACAGTCTGAGCGCAGACAAACTGTGGGAGCTCATCCAAGAAGACCCCAGGGGCAGAGCGGAGTGTGATCTGTAAATAATGATCTGGATTCACACAGACAATTTAAAAAAAAAAGAAAGAAAGAAAGATGGAACTAGAACAGAATAGCTCATGTGTGTTAAAACCGCAGAGGGAAATGATGCAACCCTTATTAAATTAAGATGTCTGATCTTTAACAGAACATTTAACAATTTATAAATTGAGAGTTCCAGCGAGAGAAACTGGTAACAGCTAAAACCCACAGCGAATCCATCACCGCAGTAAACCAACGGAGCCTGCAGGAAGTACGAGCACTGAATCCATCAGATGGGACAGAAACCAGCAGCCGAGTGAAGTCTGGGGGGAGTTGGGGGAAGAAAAAGATGGAGGTTTATGGGACGCAGGGAGCGGGATTACTCACTAAATATTAAATATTCATCATCATGTTGTGAGATAATCATGACAGAGCTCCTAAATTTTATGAAGTCAAAGCTAACTGCTAGTGGTGGAGGGAGGGAAATCAGCCTCTTATTAAACTGTAGTTTTATGATAAACAGATTATTAAAAATATCATTTTTCAATAGAGATTGGATTTTTTTTTTTCATTTGTGTTTTTATATAAAATTTTGCAATTCTCTTTCCTGAAAGAATGTGATGTGTCTTTTTCTTGGCTTTCTCATTGGGTCTTTAAACTTTAGATAGGTTGGGGGCTATTACAGCACACACTGACACGATACAGAATTTGAAACTATAAGACCAGAATTTCTGACTTTGTTGTGTATCTTGTTGTTCAAGTATAACATTTGTATAAGGACACAGGATGTGCTTATCCCACTACTGGCTGACAACAGAAGTGAGCCAGTAGCGAAAACAATCGTCGTCCAGCCGACTAGCGCTAAATTTGCACTTACCCCATAATGGAGACTAGCTCCCTAGCTAGTGACACAAGAGATGTCTGCGCGCGACTCAAAGTTTTGCCTGACAACAAAGTCTCGCGAGAAAAGAAATAGTGCCGTATGACAAGATTTAAGACAAATGATTAATGTATTTAAAGCCAGCTTGCATTATTTAAATGCATTTCATGCATTTTAATTTTAGCACATGAATTTAAGATTTTTTTAAGGATGTTAAGACGCGATGTGATTAAATGATGAAAATAATTCAGCGTGCTTGTAATTCATTTTAACTGGTTAATTAAAATACAATGGAACCAATCAGTTTGCTGTTTCACCCGTTTAGTGGAAAGGTTACAAGTGAGCTTAGAGCTCCCTCTTGTGGTAGCTTTTTCTTCTATGGCCACAAAATTTAAAACGTTTTCATTCTGAGAAAGTGAAAATATACAACCGAAAAGAACATATAATTTTTGAAATATTAGTTAATACTTTCAGTTAAATGGATTTATAGCAATGTTGTAGTTTGAAGATAAGGTGTATTGGTTTAATACTATATAAATCTAACCCCATTCTTTGTCAGACACAAAAAACAATTAAACAGGGGTGTAATTTGCAGTATTATCACACAATGTGCTACCTTTAAGTACTTTTTTAACTTCTAAAATTCAAAGCATTGATATAGTTTTTTGTGAAGAGGATTTCAATATCCCACAATTGTTTATTTGCAAATCCAAGATATATTTTTGATATAATAATGCAATCTCTGCTTTCTACCATTTAAGACAGAAATGAGAAACACTGATTATAAAAGTTTGTTTTAATTTTTTGTCAAAAAAAGACAGGATTCACAAAACAAACATAAAATGAATGAATATCTAAGGAACAAGGCATTAATTAAGTAGATCATTTAAAATAAGGCCAACTTTTTTAGCCAAATTTTCACATGAATTCCATCTCCGACAGCTGCAACATTTAAGCAAAATTGAGAAAATTCACAGATTAATTTCCCGTTTTTGTAGTAGAAACAATACAATTCAACCAGACTAACTGTGGATAACGGGTAAAAACAAGAAACACTTTGCGGCAGTCTCCATTATGACGTATCCATGGTAGCCGTTTCTAAATGAGAAAACAGAAAGAATATCACAAATTCACCTGTCAGAAGTAAAGTTTGAATTTGCAACAAGACATTATTAGCAGAGCAAAAGGGCTGAACTCATTTCATCAGAGATCTTTTGACTCATAATAAAGAAGAGTCAAATTTCTTCAAGAAGGTAACAGCTATTCCACTGATATCTTATAGTGTGAAAAACAAAAACCATGCCTTGTATCAACGCTTTAATCTGAAGATGTGGTGTACTGATGGAGCTCCCACACAAACAGACTCACGCGTTTCATTGAAGAGGAAGGAATCCTGGTACTCCTTCATGTACTGGGAGGACCTGGCCTCATCCAGGAATAGCGAGTAAACCCTCTTGATGTCCTCCACCTGGACCTCCGTCCCCTGAGGAAAACAAGAGGCGGTCATGGCCAAAGAGCCCATATTTAATTTAGCCACACAAACAGATGAGGATTATTTCCTCTTGCTTCCGCTGAGCCTACCTTGCGTTTACGACACACCAGCCCGGCCGTGCTGATCAGCTGGATGGCGTAGCGCAGCGACGTCTCCATGCCGATCCGAGTGAGGACCGTGTGGGCCTCCTCGCTCAGCTCCACATCCTCTTCTTCGCACCTGAAAACGTAAAACACTCGAGTTCTACGTCGGATTCTTATTGAAACAATTTCTGCGAGTGGATGGCCGGGTGAACAACCCTCACCGGATCTTTAGGATCTGCCTTGTTTCTTTTTCTGTGTAAGGTGAGGTGGCGATGATGAGCAGACGGTCCAGGAGATCGATGGGGATGCCATGAGGGCTCTGGTAGTTTGTTCCACGGATTCTGCGTGAAGGTTAAAAGTGAGTGTAGGTTCACTTTTTCATAAACTTTAGAGGGACGCATTTTGTTTCTTTTCATTTTGCCTTGGGTTTGTGTTAACAGTACCGAGTGATGCCTCTGTTGGTCGCCATGATGAGAACTGGGGACAGGTCACTCTCTAGTGCACGGTTCAGGAAGGAGAAGCACTCCATGTCCAGCATGTGAACTTCATCGATAAACAACACCTGAACAGACGGGGACATTTAGCTTAACTACATTAAGCGTAAGCTGAGGAAGAACATTCAAGGGACACACTTACCCCGGGAATAATCTCCGCCTTTCCCTCTTCCCTCCACTCACACACTTTGGCGTTGATCTGCTCGCGGACCTCGGACTTGATCTCTCCCGTGTCTCCGGAGAAGAGAGCCAGGAAGCCTTGCGTGCGGCTATTGATGACGTCGATCTCGTGGAGCGACACTGTGTGCACCACCTCCTTCCTCTTCTGCAGCTCTCCCTCGGGACACTGGACAAACTTTGTCTACGAAAAAAAAAAAAACCTTACTTTTATATCCCAACATTTGTAGAACTGACAATTTAGGAGATACCTTTATCAGGGTATCTGCACACAAGGCCAAATTTAAGACTTTTAAGACAAGTTTTAATGCCAGCTTGAATGAAATTTAAGACCGAAAAAACTATAAATGTAGGGGAAAGTTGGAGGATCCTGCTAACTTGTGTGGCTTGGCAACAGAAGAGGGTCAGTGGCAAAAACGAATGTTGTCCCAAAAACTAAAAAAAGCTAGCTAGCTTGCAGGGCTATCTGAACAGCTAAGTGCCAACCTCCCCTAGTCACACAACGCAATGAAAATGTTTGCATGCATCAAACTCTTGCCTTACAAAGACTTTAGTGGAGCATACCTGAGCTCCCATAGCATCGTAGTCTCTGGCTCTAGTGAAAGAGCGTCCCAACTTGGTGATCTTGCCAGTGGCTTTGTCAATGGTGATGACATCTCTAGGAAGAGAGGGGAACAGAAACACAGAACGTTTGTATGTTTTAGATGAGTATGTGTTATATTAGAATCATGGACAAAAGAAAATTTAAAATAGAAACTTACCCGGCTTGTACTTTCTCTTTGCTTAGACTGTCAATCATCTTGTTGCCCAGATCATATATAGTCTCCATTTCAGTAGTCTTTAGCGTCAGCTTGCCCACTTTTGCACCCTGATCAAAACATGTCAATCTTCAGTCATTAAGGTTTTTAATCATCCTTAAACACATCATACACACCTTCTAACGTCACAAATATGAAATCCATTCTATTATTTTGCAAATTAAGGTTTTGTTTTTAATAAAATTCTACTTTTTCCATTTTCATTTTTTTGAATTCTGTTTTTTTCAGTGTTAACCATATTCTTCCCTTGCTAACCAGTCTGTTCTGTCTTTGACAGGCGGAGCTGTTACCTGCCAAACCAGGTAACTTCAGGTACTGAAGCTGATAACACTACAGAAACGACTGTGTATTCTTTCCTTCTCACCAATACCAACTAATTCTGTGAAATTCCATAATAAAATACGGTGCACGCACCGTATTTTATTATGGAATTTCACAGAACTTTATAAATCCACGGATTTATAAAGTAATTAAAAATCAGCTCACCGTTCCAGTGGCGGGTCTATCAATCTGGATCTCCACCACCTCTCCTTCAATGATCTCCGTCTCCTCCCTGTTGATAAACAACTGTGCTTATTCATTTCATTCAGAAACATTACTGCTCACAGATCTGTTATTGTAGTGATTCCCTCACTTGATTCTCACTCCGATTGCCTTTCTAAAAGCTTGGCTCAGTGCCTCCGTCTTGCTCATTTCCAGGGAGAAGATCTCACTCCCGGCCAGAGCTGTGAAGGGCGTGTCGGCCCCCAGCGACTGTGCTATTCCTTCAGGAGGACAAATACAGTCGATATAGAACAAAAATTAACCAAATTACATCAATGCAAGAGGAAAATACCACTTTCTCTAAAGGAAGATGCTGTGTGCTGGAAAGCTGCCAGTGGACTTCATACCCATAGCGATGGCAGTTTTTCCTGTGCCAGGTTGGCCGGCGATCAGTACCGCCCTGCCAGCAATGTGGCCGTCTTTAATCATCTCCAGGATGACCCCTGCTGCACGACGGGCGGCCAGCTGGCCGACCAGTCCCTGCGACACCTGCAGGTGAACAAGAACGGGTCACCTTCACTACAAACTCAGCATATTTCAAAACACTCCTGTACCACTGGCAAAGTCAGGGTTCCTACAGCTTAAGTAAAGCTAAATTCAGGACTTTAGACTTTTTTAATGTCACTTAAATTTTAAGACACTAATACACACGCACACAAAAAAAACCTAAAGTTAGCAACAATTTCGGGATTTTTTCTGGTTCCAGTGTTAATGTTTCAAATTTTGAAACAAATTTTAAAAGACAGATTTAAGACATTTTAATACCAAATAATGCTTTTCTATATTTTTAGATCCATAAACTCAATTAAGATATTTTAAGGATCCACAGGAACCCTTAAAGTAATTAGTGATTATATGAACAAATGCAATACCTAAGGGACCACAGGCAAAAAGTTTTGTCTAACTTTACTACAAAAAACTAAATGATCAACTACAATAAAGCAGCTTAAAGCAGAGAATTTGATTAGGAGCAGCTGCCTCAACAGCAGAAAACAATCTTAACCAATCAGAGCCTATGAAAAGGAACACATGAAAATAGTTTTTCTAATAATCATCACGTAAAGAAGAAAAAAATAAAACAGCTCCTCCCTTCACAGTTCAAAGAGAAAGTCCAACCAATCCAAAACTCAAGGCCCTGTCCTACCTGTCTTGGCTCCAAAGCATCATCCAGTCCAAGGCCGCGGATGTGAGAATGAGCCCCTAGTACACATGGTGATGAGAGAGAAGGCGTCAGCTACACTTGGAAGGGTAGATTAGATTAAGAGTGCAAACTAAATCTGGATTCCTACCGATTCTCTCAATTCGTGTGATGTCACGAACCTCTGGAACTTTTGTAGCCGCCATCTGCAACAGTGGAAAAAAAAAAAAATTGGGAAAAAGATTAAATATAGCAAAGTTTAAATTAATCCCATTTAGACCAGTAGAGTGATAATCACTTTGTCCTAAATTTAAAAAAATATGAAGCCATTTAGAGGGGACGGTTGGTATTTTATATAAAGTTTACCATACAATAATCTTTACCAGCCAGAGAGCCTATAATAATCACAGTTTACAGTAGTTAGTTATAAAGAATTTAATAAAGTACAGTTACTTTAAAAAAGATTGTTACCAATATCTGGACAGGAATAAGCACATTTAATTCTAATAGCAACTAAACAGACTTTTTTCATTAATTGTTTCTTCACAAAAAAGCTTGAATTAAGCCAATTTGGATGTCGGTGAACATCAATTTCCAAGTTTTGTTGCAGATTATCCATTGGATTTAGATCCAGATTTTACTTGGGTCATTCCAACACATAAGCATTGATAAATCCTTCACTGGCAATTCCACAATAACCATAGCGACAAGGTGGATTAGCAGCGCTTGCCAACAGCTGACTGTGTCATCCAGGACATGCTGCTGTGGGATGTGGTCTTTGCTGTCTGGTCATTGAGCTGTTAGTATGCTGTGACAGCCTCTATTCTAGACTGTCCCACAGCAAGAGTCTTCAGTCAGAGACTTCTTCACTGCAAGACTGACTGCTACTGGAGATCTTTCCTTCACCACCCACAACTCTTTAAAGATACTTGGATGATACCAGTTGCAACACTGAATTGATCTTTGAGATGAATAAAGTACTTTTGAATTTGAAATGAATTTTTACTTCTGGCTTTGTGGTGACGGTTGTTATTTTTCTAGACAAAGTATAATAGAATAGAAGAAATAAAGATTGCTATTCAACTCGCAAGCTCGCTTACTCACTAGCAAGCCACAATAATCATTAAAATCACAACATGTCACAATATAAATATTAAATTATCAAAAAAAAAAGAGAGAGGAAGATGTTAAATATTCTAGAATACGTTAGAAAGGTTTGTGGTGTTTAGTTGGTTGTCATAGTGACAGTTGTTACTCATGCTGCAAGAGTCTCAACCCGTAAGCAAAAAGGAAACATTTTATTTAATCTTTTTGTTTTTGAGGGATACACAATTGAAAGTTGGCGGAGCAATAAAACTGGTTAAATCCTAAAGACGTACTGAAGAGCTACGTTAACTCTTCAGATGGGTATTTGGGACTGCAATAAATACACGCGATGCTAACGGTAGCTAATGTTATGCTAGCGAATTAGCTTACTCCATTCATAGCTTTCTATAAAAGTGAAGAGTCACAACGTAGTAAAATAAGGACCCCACGCAGGCCCTCGCAACAAATCTTTCACTTTCTGTACACATGCAACTATATTAATGTATAAAACAGTAAAATGATAAGACAAGATATTCTACCGGTTAGCAGTAAAACGTGTGCACTCACCTCCACAACCACACTAAACGTGAGAATGCAGCGGCGCTTTTTCTGAAGATAGTCCGCCTTAATGTGTCCGGAAGGAAACAAATGTTGATTTTCAGTTCCTATACGTTTTTCAGCTTTGCCCTCTCTACAGACGGACGTGGTGAGAAATACAAGAAGGGAAACTGAGAACAACGCACTTATTCTACCAAAAACTTCTTTTTAAGGTAGGTGCTCTACATATTTTTATTCTTATGCATAAATAACTCAGTGAAATATGAATTGGACTCGGACCATTATAACCGGAATTCCATATTTAAAATATTTCTCTTCACCTCGAGACTTATTTAATAAAAACAAACTCTTCCGCTCATAATGTATTAAGCTTTTAAGCATCAGTTTCCTACCGCTCAAGGCTGGTTGCGTTAATTTATTTTTGATTTGTTTAACAATTCTTTGTATAACATCAAATATATAGAAGTGTCAAAACCCATATCAAACAGTTAATGTTGCTTTTCCTTTAAAATCTAACCAGATTTTAGTTTTGTTTTGCCATATAATGTAGCTACACTATAATTCCACATTTTCTATGTTATTATCCGGAGTGGTTAAAGTTATTTGTTTTTAATCTGATTATGTAATGGAGATTACACGTTCCCCTCTACCACCCAGCCATGGATATTAGAAAACAAATATTTCGGTGTGGAGACCAGGCGGGTGGGGTGATTACATGGTACAGGAAGGAAGTCTGTCGCGGCACTTTTGCTGTGCTTTACTTTTGTCCAGAGAATCTTGAGTAGATCCCAACAGTCTGATGGAAAAGTAAAACACTGCATGCAGTGCTGTACACATGTCTCCACCAGAGGTTGCAAGACTCAAGGGTTAAATGCATATGAATAGATCCTGCCTCTCAAAGATAGTAAGTACGTCATCCACAAACTTAAAGGTTTTGGGGGAAGAATTTTATGTAATAGGCCAACACAACTTTGAAGTGAAAAGAAAAAGATATATTGTTTTACAATTTTTTTGCCACAAAAAATCTGAAAAGTGTGGCATTGTGTGCTACCGATTGCTTTCAGAAGTCTCTTAACTGCTAAACAGAATCCACTTGTATGCCTCCAAGCATACTGGTCAGGGATACAATTGTGGGAGAGTTTGGAGTGGGAGTAGGTTATTAAACAATATGTAAAGCTTTAAGTATGTCATAGATCGCTGTTTAGTCCTTCACATAAAAAATGAAACAGCTATGGTACAACTACAAATCTTACAAAATATGTCAGCTGGGGTTCAGAAGTCCTGACTGTTTTTTATGTGTACATATCTCTGTTGTGTAACATTTAAGCCAACATTTCATCCCTCACAAAAATGTGGAAAACCTTAATTTAAGAAAGCAGATAAATTGAGAATGCAACATTAAAGCAAACTTCATATCCGGACTAAAATCTAGAGCAGTTTTTCATATCCTTCCTACAATGTTTTCAAAGTCACTCCCTTAAGGCTCAGCTTGCAGAATTCCACAATTACTTGTTTTTAGTATGATGCCAAGAGGATGCAGAACTTCACATGAAAAATAGATGTGAAATACTAATTTAACAAGAGATTGCTAGATCTCTCGTTAAACAATCCTGCTATCTTAAAAAGCAGGAGAGAAATAGATGTAAGTCATGCGTTCCTTTTAGAGCTTTTCGGTTACTCATCACCTGTTTCTGTACAGTTCTCAACAAACCTCTTAAAGGGAAACAAAACCAACACTGCCAACCAGACAGAAACTTGTTATACACATTCAGTGAGTCTACAAAAGTGTTTGTTTTATTGTTAATCTTCTTAACAATAAAGTAGATGATAAAGTTTTTGTTTGTAGTTATAGTTCCAAGTAAATATTTAATATTAAGACATGCTGTGTGTGGTTTGCCATCTTACTGGACAAGAAAGCAGCCTTCAGAAGCTGAGGAACTACAGTTTTGGCAGTTTTTACAGTAGTTATCCTACCAAAGCCACGGAGTATAAAATTGAGGCAATGACATCACACCTTTATGTGTTAAATCAAATGTTTATTGATAAAATTAAGTTTAATATGAAATTATCATAGCATACGTCAGTCAAGGACTGTATATATTTGGAGTTACTCTGTAAGTGCTTTCCCCCTAACATTTGTTCATTATAAGTAAAAAAATAAAATAAAATCACATCCATCATAACAGCTTCCCTTTGATCAACACACATTCTCAATGTAAAAAAAGGAAATATATATTTGTAAAATACACACATATGTATAAAAAGTAATAACAGATGATTATTCAGTGATTGTTGGACGGATTTTTATTAAATCACAGCTGGACGAGGGTGATTGCAGAATCGTACCAAACCCAAAACCCTGGATAGACAGGCTCGCTGAAGGAGGCCTTGAAGCGGTGGAGGAGGGACATGGTGTCCCCTACGGTGTAGAATGAGAGAGTGCCCCCATCGTAGTCCAGGAAGACCCCGATGCGGGAGGAGTAAGGCGCGTTTATCTCTGTCTGGTCCTTGCTGTGGCGAGCCGAGTAGCTGGAATCGGAGCAGAACAGGCTCCATGACTTGCGGTTGTAGCCGATGCGGCAGCTGTCTCCATAGCCCGCCCTCTTGATGCCTTTGTAGGTGACTCCGATGGCTGTGCCCTCACCCCTCCAGTCTACCTCCCAGTAGTAGGCGCCTCCAGCGAGGTTCTCCTTGCAGAGGACCTGGGGCAAGGAGTCAAACCTGGAGGGGTTGTCTCCGTAATCTTGGGGATCTCTCTTGAGCGCGGCCTTTTTATTCCCTCGAGACAAGTAGAGCTGTCTGTAGGCTGTGTTTGGGTCCAGAGTGAGCTGGCAAGCATCTAAATGATGAAAAACAAACATTCACTCGGTAAAAGAAATCATTTAACTTAAATTCCTTGGGGTTAAATATAAATGAGCAAACCAAAGTAAAGTGAGGAACCCTTCACCAGTGTACCGCTAACTATAATGTCCCAGAGGTTAGCAGAATCTAATTAGCATTTTCACCTATTAGATGTTTAACTAACTTCTGCAAGAGCATGCTTTGCAGGGGCAAAAAGCAGGAGACCCTCTGGCTGAACACACACAAAAACAGAAAAATCCCAGTGGTAAGATGTCACCTGCCTGCTGTGTACCTCCACCTCTGCAGGTCACAGTTGGTGGGACACCCGGTGGCCTCGCCTAGATCGGTCCGGCCTTTGATCTGGAATGCCAGAAGTAGTGAAACTGTTTGTGAGATTGATCACAAACAGAGGTTCACTAAAAGAAGACCATCTAAGAGATCAGAGGCCAAGGAACTGTGAGTCTCCAAGTCAGTCTTAAAACAGCTGGTTTACCCAAGCTTATAACTTCGATCAAAAGAATCAGTGTGGTACAGGGAGGGGCTCTCAAACTGAGAGGTGAAAATCACAAACCTCCTACAGTACCAGCATGCAAAAAATATTTGCAAGGAATCTGCCCCAGTCTCTGTCACCACTGTTGGACTTGCAGTTGTTTCTGATAATCAGATTTTGTGGTCAGCCACAGGGTCTGACAGAGAGACATTATTAGCATCTGATTTGCCTCATGCACTGGGCTGAGCAGAATGAGAGGAAGCAGCGAAGCGTGTCACAGCAGAAACAGAGACTCACATCTCAAGAAGTCGTCCCTGTACTGAGGTTCCTGGACGGGTATGGCCTTGTACATCACGGCCTCTTCACCTGTTGAAGCACGTGTAGAAAAGGATCAGAAAACATCTCACTTAGTCGAGGTCATTTCTGTCTCTGGTTCAGCACCAAATGCTTGACGGTCCTCAGCAGGGTTAAACATTTAACCAGGCTGCAACTGAGTGGCCCAAGAATGGCCTCTGATTAAAATGATGTGCAAACAAACAGGACAGAAAAGAGCCAGGAAGGTTTGACTTTCAAATAGGGTCAGTTCGTAGTATATCATCTGGTTAATGGGTCATCCGTAAATTTTATCAACGCACTACATCAGATAGAACATTTTGTTGACTCACTTTTAATTGAGTGTTTCTTTTTGGGCTCATCCAGCTGACAGAAGGTCATTTTGTTCACTGTAAATGAAAAGAATAAGAAGTTAGGCTTAGGGTTGAGTTAGGCAGGACTGTTGAGTGAAACTTAGAGGATTTGACTCTATCTGACCTGTTTTGGCGACCTTCACCAGCTCGTCGTTGCTGAATTCATTCAGGTGCTGCTTCATCTCGGAGACAGCTTTGGTCACAGAGCCAAAGGTGAAGTAGGGATTTACGGAGACTGAAGGCAACTCCTCAGCGTCCGTCTGGGCTAGCAGCATGTGGTAACTCTACAAACCAAAATCAGCATCTCTTTTGACATCAACTAGGGTTAGGGGTGGTTTAAGTATTTCTTTGGTGTTCTTGTTTTCTACCTGGATGAAGTGGATGTGGTCCTCAGTGCGGGACAGTTGGGTGATATGAGTGTCTCTCTTCTTCAAGTCGGCAATTTCGTGAGTCAAACGCTCCATGTGGCCCTCTGCATTGTTGAGTGCAGCTCTCTTGTTTGATGATATCAGCTTGGTCATCTCCTGTTGCATCCTCTCGATGGAGCGCATCATGTCACTAAACATCTTCTCGCATTCCTGGAGCGCTCTCTGGGCCGAGTTCTACAGCGGGAGACAGGAGGGGTTTGTCATATAAATCAAGCGGTTGCCACATAATTTTTTTTCCCCACAGTAGGCTTAAAGATGCTGTCATCACTCTTTTTAGATGGAATGCTGTCAGGGGTGGCTGACTCAATGTTCCCGTCAATGTTTAGTGGTTAGTCTGGTCTTATCTGTCTGATAGGTGATGGGGGTTAGGAACCTTGAGTGAGTCCACAGCTTGTTTCAGCTCCTCCATCTGCTTGAGACGGTCATGAATCTTTTCCTGGATTTCAGCCTGGGTGGCGCCTAGACGTTGCTAAAATTGAAACAAGAGAAATTGGAAATAATTATGAGCACAGTGTCACAAATGAGCTGCTAAGTCACAAATGCTAGACTTGATGTTGCAGGGTATGGCTCTGAGCTGATTCTGGAAACTGTCTTTGTGACCAATAGATATTTTCAATTCATGAGTCTTGCTGTTTTTTTCTGACTATTAAATCTGATTCATATCCTGCTCAACCTTGCATTACACAGTGAGCTATTGTCCAAATTTGCACAAGTCTACATTATTAAATGTGTTGTCTTTCAGCAGAGTATATTGTTGGATTATCAAGATATCAAAAAGTCAATCTCCAACCAGCATGTTTATTAGTTGTACTTATAGTTTACATACCTGCTCTTCAGTTCTTTCCTGCTCTGCTGACACCATGTCATGACCCTTATGCTCTTTCACCGTACACAGCACACAGATGCACATCTGATCGGTGCGGCAGAACAGCTCCAAGCCTTTCTGATGCTGTGGGCAAATCTGCCTGTCTAGGTGGCCAATTTCATCAACCAGTTTGTGCCTTTTGAAAGTGGCTGACTCAAAGTGGGGCTTAAGGTGCTTCTCGCAGTAGGAAGCCAGGCACATCAGGCAGGTCTTGATGGCTTTGTGCTTTTTGCCGATGCAGATGTCGCAGCCAACATCCTGGGGTCCGGCATAGTTGTAGTCCGGGGACGGAGGGGGTGGAGGAAATGCCTCAGAGTCGCGTTGGATGGTGGAGTGCCGGGAGCCTCCCATGCGCCTCGGAGTGGGCCTCTTGTTGTAAGTCACCCTGCACTCAGGGCAGAGGTATGAGCCAGTGTGGTTTGCATGGTCCCAGTAGGTCTTTAGGCAGATGGAGCAGAAGATGTGGCCACACGGGATGGCCACGGGATCCCTGAGATATTCCTTACAGAGGTAGCAGCTGTCCTGATCAGAAGACATGGTAAAGGAAACTTTCTTAAGCCGAGAAGATGCTACGAAAAGAAAAGCTGACTTGTGTCAGCACAGTGGCAAAGTGATCCTACAGGTAGTGCAAGCACAAGTTTTATAGACTAAACAGAGGGAGGCAAAACTGGTTAAGCCGAAACCAGTAAAACATGGGCGGGGTAAGAAACAGGAACAAGTGAATGTGTCGGACTCTTACAGAGTACTGAGAGAATGAATGAAATGTGTGATTAAAAAATACAACTGTTGTTCTTGAGCCATGGACCAAAAAAATTGAGTCTTTCAATGATTTATTATTACAAAAATTAGACCACCTTAGGTTAAGGGATTTTTAACAAAGTAAGAAATGCAATCAGAGTGAGAAATTTGGAATTTGATTAAATGTTATCAAATTTTCTTGTTACAAAAAGATCAGCAAAAAGAAGAAAACAAACATTATACGTATCTGAGATAAAGTACTAAGAAAACCACAGGTGTGTCTACACTGAAGTAGACTTCAGTTGGTCAGTACCTGGAATGAATGCTGTCATGTCATGCACTTATATTTACAGGAATCAGAGTGCAAACAAGATGATCTCTTTATGAGAGCAGATTTTCTGCTCTTTGTTGGATGATTTTTACAGCTCCGTGTCAACAGTAGAAACAAACTACAATGTCTGATCACTGAAATAGTTCCTCCTGTTAATGATATGGCTAATTTCAATAAATAATCTCTACATCAATGACTTTAGCTCATTGTTTCTCAACCAATTTAGTACCACTTTAAATTTGATAGTACAATAATATTTAGATTTGTAAGTTTATTTGAAAAATGACCTGTTCCCCTGATGTCAGACTGAGAGATTTCTCTCTAACCTTGGCCTTGAAATCCAATTGAATATGACTAAAAGTTAGTGATAAACAATTCATTTGCACTTCTGGCAATCTGTATTCCAGTAAAGCATTAGCATAATTTAGTGAAGGTGTTGCTCCACTGTTTGAAGGTATTGTCAATTGCAATTTGTGTGGCTACTGAGGACATCAACAGAAAATCCCACTTCGTTTTAGGACTGGAGGATGGTTACATTGAGTTTTTTTGTAACTGTTAGCAATAGTAGCACAATCACAACTAGCCTGTATACTAAAGCTTGAACTTCTGCACATTTTGTCATGTTTTATCATTGAACTTCTATGTATTTGGGGGGATTTTGAGTGATAGATTGCCACAAAGGAGTGCATATCTGTGAAATTAATGGAAGATAATACAGGATTCCTGGCATGCACTTCATACATTTGCAAGCCCAGCCAGTCCGATTTTGATTTACAAAAACATTTAAAACCTGTGGCACATTTTTCTTCCACTCCCTACATGTGCTACTTTATGTTCATCTGTCTCATAAAACCCAGATAAAATTTATTCGAGCTTTTAGTATCAACTGACACGAATACCTTTAGGAGGTACTGTTGTCTTCTTCAGTCAGTGTGATGCTGACCTTCAGCCCGTCTGAAGCCAGTTAATCATCAACTCTTTCAGTACTGATTTCCCTTGACAGGAAGCCTCCTGGTTTCTACTGTTCACCTTTTAAGCTCGATTTTTTTTTAGCTTGAAAGCAATTCAAATCCAACATAAGTGAAAAAAATAAATAAATAAATCCTGCCTTGTAAATCAGCAAATTAAAAAAAACAAACCTGCTTCTGTATGTTAAAAACTCCTGTGCATATAATTCATCTCACAGAGTGAGCACACCTCCCAGCCAAGATGGAGTTTCAGTGCCGTTGAGATGGAGCAAGGAATGCAACTACACTTGATAGCCCAGATAACAGGAGGGCCAGGAAAGCTTGCTTAAAAGATTCCATTGTGTTTGGGCCAGCAGGGCCTGAGCAGAGTGCCAAGCATTATATAGGGTCTGTTGTGTGTCAAAAACAACAGGAACCGCAGCTGACATCTAAAACCAAACAAAGCCTATTATTTCACCGAGAATTCATCTCTATAATTGGGATTAATGGTGAACATTAATTTGTTTTCATGAAATTTAATTCTGTTATTTGTGAATGTTAATTAGTTGACCTGATTATGTTTTACATCACTAATCCCTGATAGTATTAGCTCTGCAAGGCGGCTTGATGACACAATTTAGACTAAATGGCTTCATAGCAGCAGTTAGTAGTCTTTTGTAATTGCATGCATTTCATGTGTAAATTAGGTTAGCTAAATTTGCTGATTGCAAATTAACTTGCAGTGCATGACATTAACATAAGTTAGCTCTGACATCTTACATGGATCAGCTGCACACAGTCAGGGAGTGCCAGTAGGAGTGGAGGATGTTATTGTTCTGCAGCTTTATTTGGTTTGGATGACCCTGAGTTTCTGAGCAAAATGTTCTTTTTATTTTTCCCACTAAGACACTCCCTGATCCAAATATTCACACCTAATGTTTTCATGTGAAACATGTGAAGTTTGTCCTTCGCTCAGCAATTTTCAACCAAAATGTGGACTTTGTTCTCAAAAAATGAGCATTTTTTTATAGAGAAGGGAGGAAAAAAAGTCTCACCGCGCTTCTTTCATGAGAGATGTCTTAGCCATGTGAAGTATTTTATCTCATCTTTTGGACATTTTGTCTCAGTCAGAATTTGTTTCGTATCAAACAAATATTTTAAGACGAGAAAAATGTTTCTATGAGATAAAAAAGAAGCAAATGACTTTCTTACATAAGGTCTTCTCTGTGCTGACATGGGTGTGTCCCAGAACACACTTCCCTGCAGTTGTTTTCGGACAAAAGCTCAGCGGTGGCCTTCCTTTGAAGTTTTCACTCTGGCCCCTGAATATCTGACCAAATTAGAATCCATAAATTTTTATAATATGGAAGTGCTGTCCAGTTTCCCCACTCATATTAGGACCTCGCCTGAATTCTTTTCAGTTTTTAAATATGTATCTAAAACCAAAAGGGTGCCATCTGTTTTTAGTTTTTCTAAATTGTATTTCTTTCTTTCCCTTTGATCAAACACCATTTGTCCTCCCCTGCACTGGCTCTGCTGCAGAAGACGTACGCCCAAACCACTGACCTTGGACTGAACTCGAGTTAACTGGAAACTTTCTGCTTCCTTCAACAAAAAAGCAAGAGTATTCTACTTTTGTCAAAGAGCGGCTACATTCTTTATATTGTATATATTTATTTCGAGAATTATTTAGTAAATAGCAAAATAATGAGACAATGTTTTATTGCTTTCTTCGAGTTCGGAAGTCTAAACAGTTTGAAACTTCTTAGAACAGGATTTTATGGCTTATTTTGGCTAATTTACAACATGTAAGTGAGTTAGAGGATCATTTTTGTTGCCTAAAAATACATTTTAAATACACTTTTAGGCAACACCTGAAAACACTACACAAATTTGAGAGATAAATCTACAAAGATATTAAGATAAGAATTGTGGACCTCCACAAGTTTGGTAGAAATTCGTTGAAAGTGCTGCGTTCATCTGATCATAAAATTATGTGCAAGTATACTCAGCATGTAAATGTCCCAGAAATGTCAATACAGTCCCTTCGAAAATTTGTGGGAAGAGCTGAAAAGCTGCATCCGTGAACGAGGTGGACTACAAACCTCACCCAGTTCCACCGGTTCTGTCAGAAGGAATGGGCCAAAACAATTCCTGCAAGCTATTGTGAGGATCTTGTGAAAGGAAACCAAAAATGTTTGACAGAAGTAATGCAATACAAAGGCATTTCTGGCATGTAAGAAGGAGAAAGAAAATGCAAACTTCTGAATTTAAATAAAGGTTTTAAATCTTCTCTTAAAAAATTATCTTATCATTCTAGCATTTAATCAGTAGAAATAATTCTTTGTGACCTAAAACACGACACATCTAGTGTCAGAAAGGTTTTGTGCATTTTTCATAATCATTTTGTTTCAGCTGCATGTTTTTAAAGGGAGCACATTTATTTTAAACACGCTTTCTTTTTCTGTGGATCTCAGGCGGTTCCCTCTACAGATAGGCTGTTCAATCTGTGAGCACAGACCGTTTGGTTTCCTCGTGAGGAAGGAAGGAAAACTGGCTTATCAGAAACCTGGCCAAATATGGAGAGGTGAAACTACCAAGTGGATGATATAAAGCAAAATTTGAATGGTGAGGTAATTTTTACTTGGCTAACCCCATATTAGAGTTTTGGATCGCTCAGAGTCAGTGAGAAAATTTTATGTACCTTTAAAAAAACAAAGAAAAAACTAATTAAATTTGTTTCTATTGTGCTTTAATAATGTGAGAGTAAACACTGAATGACATGTCAGCATGAGGGGAAGGCTAATAGATTAAACTTTTTGTGAAATATAATGAAATGTCATCAGACACCTCGAACTCAAAATCAGGGATGGTGGACTTTTCCACTATCTTGTGTTAAATAATAAAAGTGAGTCAAGGTGACAGGAACATTTTTTTTTTAACTGCAGGATATGTGACATAACCTGAATGAAACGTGCAGCGTAATACAGAAACTATTGCAACACACCTGGATGTGACAGGAATGTTGTTTGGATGTGTGTGTATTCAGACCTGTGTGTTTCCATTGTTAACGTCGAGCATAACTGTTTCTCTTTCTGCCGCCCAGCATGTACTACACACACACACACACACACACGCACCCACACACACACACACGCACACAACACGGAACAACCAGACAGGTCAGACCAGTTGCTGTGTAAATATTGCAACTCTGAATTTAAAAAAAACAACAAAAAAAAACAAGAGTAGCAATAATTTTTCTGAAAGATTCTTGTTGGTTCATTTGAGCTCTGAGTGTCTCTGTTTGTTTAATGGGTTGTTCCCCCCCAGCCACCTTCCTCCCTGAAATTTCTACAGTACCTCAGGCTGCTTTAATGTTTGTGGAACTATAACCGGTGTAAGACAATGTCGATTCTGTGTGACAACAATAGGTGGAAATGCAGCTGCCGGGACGTGTGTGCGCAACTCAGCCACAGATGAGCCTCATGAGGAATTCAGGAAGAAAGGAAGCTGCTGGGAGAAAGGAAACGTTTTCCTTCCCCTCCCCGACTAAATGTGGCAGATTTAGTTTTTCGCATTTCATTCATTCTCCTTCCATTACTCTCATATCCACTATGTTCCCCCCTCTCACTCGCTTCTTGCTCAACTTTCTTATCTGAGCTGGGCAGGGCTCCATGTACTCACGGCAAAGGGGGGAGGGGCCTCGCCTGCTTTCAATCAATAACCTCTGGAATTTAGAAATACAAGTAGATCCTGTCCCTGGCAGGCTGTACCACACCGTAGAGGGCGGGCTCTCTCGCACACTCAGCAAACTCTCTATCCACTTCTGGCACTCTCTCCGTCTGTTTTCTACAGGTCTGACCGGCTTTGGAGCACCGTCACAATGGCCGACCACACGTCTCCTGATTATTTCAGCTGCTCCCTGTGTCAGAGTCTCCTCAGGGACCCCGTGGCCATCCCCTGTGGCCACAGCTTTTGCATGGACTGCATCGACGGCTACTGGAACGAAGCGGACTACACCGGGATCTACATCTGTCCCCAGTGCAAGATCACGTTCACCCAGAGGCCCGTGCTGCGACCCAATGCCACCCTCACCATGGTGGCCGAGAAGATCAAGAAGAGCGGCCTGAACGTCAACTTGAGCGCGTCGCAAGCGAATGTCTACGCGGGGACCAACGACGTGCCCTGTGACTTCTGCACAGGGAAGAAACTCAAGGCAGTCAAGTCGTGCCTGAATTGCCTGGCGTCGTACTGCGAGAAGCACCTGAGACCGCACTACGAGTCGGCCACGTTCAAGAGGCACAAGCTGGTGGACGAGCTGGGGAACCTAGACAGGAAGGTCTGCCTGCAACACCAGAAGTCCCTGGAGCTCTTCTGCCGGACGGACCAGATGTGCATCTGTGCCATCTGCACCGTCAGCGAACACAGAGGGCACGACATCGTGTCCGCCGATGCAGAGAGGGGCGAGAAGCAGGTAGGACGATCTGCTTTTGTAGAAAGCTTGATGTGGTCCTGTTCGGCTCCATGGTGATTGATGAAGTCAGACTTTGTGTGTTTACGTGAGTGAAAGCAAGCAGGGTATTATGTTTTTTTTGTTTCACCCAACATCCTGGGATTGCTGCTTGGACTTTGACCCATTTCACCAATGCTATCAGCTTCCCTGGCTGGCATTCAGGGCCGCCAAAACAAACCCAGCTCTCTGATTAGCCCGGGGGTGTGTCTTAAACTTCTCACCACAACCCCACGTACACACTCACACACCTTCCTAAAAGCTGCTATCCAGGGATAAACACACAAAAACTGCCTTTCGCGCAGTCGGTTCCCACCTGTGGGAGTGGGGCCTGGGACAGGACTGGAATGTCAGGCAGTGAAGGCAGACAACACCTCGCTTCAATCTCACTTTGGCATTGAGTAGCGCAATGACTCACGGGATGACACGGCCTGTAAAACAATGTGGGGCAGATAAGAGTTGTCAGCAGATACTGCAGTGGGAAGATGTTCCACTGTGTGACTGATACACACTAGGAGAGGTTTAATAGCAGGCGGGAAATGTATATTTAGCCAACAGTGAAGTAATTGCAACATCTAAAACCACAGGCTGCCTGGCTTCCCTCATGCAAAGATTTACAACCTGATTCTCACCCTCCCACCCCACCTTCTTATGTTATCCCCCTCCCTTCCTAGATTCCCCACATTCCTCAAGCTTATCTTGGAGAGAATGGGGCCGGCGGGTTTGAGTAAAATCTGAATTAGAAACCTGCTATTCTACCACCGTGCACCTTGAAACATCTCCTTACCCGTAGTTTCGCATTCCTGACATGACTGGAATTCTTCCACAGACTTTTTTTCCCCTTCCTCTCCTCCCTCTGAGATAAAAGCGGGCCGCGTTAAGAAGCTTCTTTGAGTGAGGTTTTGTCTGGCCTGCCAAAGGGCCTCCCCAGATATAGTCTCTGATGAGAAAGAATGCCAGTCCTGATCCAGCCTTTATCCCCTGCACTGCAAGAACTCCTGATATTTCTCCTAATCTGAGTTAACATCACTTGTTTTGAGTTCTTTATTGCAACATTGCATGATGCAATAATGGAGGATAATACTGTGCAGTTATCAGGGAGGGAGTGAGTGCATAGAGGAAAACTGTAGCGTAGAGGATAAATTTGTAATCCTCCTTTATTTTCCAGAAACTGTTGGGTGTTTCCCAAGCTGAGATTAAGCAAAAATGCCAGGAAAGGGTAAAGGAGCTGGAGGAACTCAAGACTGCTGTGGATTCACTTAAGGTAGCGTGTACTTCTTCTTCTTTTATTTTTGAACAATACTTTACAATTTGGACCATATCTCACCTGCAAACATCTTTTCCTCACAGAACTCAGCCCAGAGAGCAATGGTGGAGAGCCAGAAGATGTTTGAGGACATGATTCGGTCCATCGAGAGGATGAGGTCGGAGGTGACCAAGCTGATCGGCATCAACGAGAAGGCGGCTTTCAACCAGGCCGAAGCTTTGATCGAGCGACTGGAGCAGGAGATCGACGAGCTCAAGAAGAAGGAGACCGGCCTCAAGCAGCTCTACAGCACCGAAGACCACATCCATTTTCTGCAGGTGCGACGCACTTTTTTTTTCTCAGATTTCGACTGAGATCTTTGGCCAAATTGATTGAGACGTTCTCGCTTGCCTCCTCCCGTCAGAACTTCAACTACCTGTGCACGCCGACCGATGATGGCTTCATCCCCAAGGTGACCATCAACCCCGACTTCTCCTTTGCCTCCGTCAGGAAGGCTGTGGCGGTGATAAAAGAGCGCCTCGAGGAATTCGGCAGGGAGGAGCTGCTCAAAATTTCCAAAACAGGTTGGATCTCAGTGACTGAAACATTTACACAAAGACTCGAAAACAGCTGTGTTTTTAAACCCAGTGTGGTGTTTTTACAGTGAATGAGGTCCCAGTCTACACGACGGAGAGCCGGACATTGGACAGAAGAAGCAGAGGTGAGCGCTATCATAGGTTAATTATTATTTAGTTTGATGTTATCATATCTCTGAGCTATAGCAAGTGAACTGTACAACTGCTGCTCCATATATGAACATAGGAAAAAAGCTTTGAAAAAATATTCCCTCTATTTGAGCTATTTCACACATCACAAATCCACTCGGATTTCATGTGTTTCAATTTGCAATGCAGAGATCCTCAGCTCATGTTGGAGCAGTTGTCGCCATGGCAGCCATTAGTCATGCACAAATCAGGTCTTCCGTGAAAGAGTGGCAAAAAGAAAGCCTTTGTCAAAGGAAAGCCATAAGAAGTTGTCTTTGCAATTTGCCACAAGCCATGCCAAGGAGGCAGCAAGTATGCAAAGGAAGGTGCTCTGGTCAGATGGGGTTAAGGTAGCCTCAACACAATGTTCCTGCTATGAAACATGGTGGTGGCAGCGGCATGCTGGGAACTACTTCATTCTCCAGGAAAATTGAATATGAGACAGATAATCTGTAAAAAAAAAATTAACTCCTCCACGTCCTCCCAGTGCTACAATTGCTGTCTGATGAAATGAACCGCTCCTGGTGAAAAACAACCAATCAGAGTCAGGAGGAGCGTCTTGGTGCTGTCAGTCAACCTCATGTATGTGCTGCTTAATGTGCTAATGGTGGAGCAAGAACTTACCATTTCAGGAAAACAGTTTATCTGCCATCATCAGTGGCCATGCTGACCAGGTTCTGCTATTGGAAGGAAGCTGTAGCATGGCAGAGAACAAAAAGGAGGATGTGAGCAGCGTGTGCACAAGGATCGTTTACAGCATTAAGGCTCTGATTGGTTGCTTCTAACCAAGCTGTGTATTTCTGTAGAGAGCACTGGAAGAAGGCAGAGGAGTTAAGTTTTTTCACTGATTATCTGTCTCATACTCTAATGTCACAACAGTGACAGTTTTAATAAATATATAAAAAACAGATATAAAAAGTCACATACTAGAGATTTAAAAGTTGCAAAAGGCTGGAGACTGAGCTACACAGAGCAAATGGCGACAGTGGCTGATTTTCAGATCTTATGTGACAGATTACATGTTTGTCATGTGAATATCAGCCAACTGCTGAGCTTCCAAAATTAAGGAAATCTGTGTCAATTTATCATTGCACCCCTGGATCAACTATGTTTGAGAAAACCCAGTCAAAATTGAGGTTTAAAACTAATTTATAATCTGTTACCAAACCAAAAAATGCTTACAGATGCTATCCATCCAATTTGACTGAGATTCAGGTATTTTTAACTTTATATACAAAGCTGGCAGAGACATAACCCCAAAAGACCTCCAGTTGTACTGAGAGCAAACAATGGTTCAACAAGTATTGACTAAGGGGTGGATACATGCACGTCACTCTATGGCGTAAAATGGAGGTACCTTGTAGTGTTAATATCAGTATTAAATCACATCAGCAAAGCATCAGAGGTGTGTGCAGCTCAGAGTGACTCACCAGTGTTTTTTGGTCCTCAGGTAAAGAAATGAAAATGACAGTGGACAATACTCCTCCTCCAGAGCCAAAGACCAGAGCCGATTTTATCAAATGTAAGAACCTCCTACATTTTTTTTTTCTGAATCATGCTGCCAGTCTGATCCCAATGAGGAATCTGTTGAAAATGTCGGTTTTCCTCATTCAGACTTCTGCCAGCTGAAGCTGGACCCCATCACCGCCTACAAAGAGCTTTACATCTCCGACGGCAGCAGAAAGGTCATCCGCACCAGAGACCTGCAGCCCTACAGCGACAGCCCTGAGAGGTTCGACAGCTTCGCCCAGGTGCTGTGCCGCGAGGCCCTGTCCGGCGGTCGCTTCTATTGGGAAATCGAGTGGAGCGGGGAGTTCTCCATCGGCGTGGCCTACAGGAGCATCAGCCGGAAGGGCAAGGGCTCGCTGTGCCTGCTGGGATACAACGACAAGTCCTGGAGTCTCCTCTGCTCCGACACGGGATACTCCGCCTGGCACAACCGGGTGGACAAAGCCGTCAACGGGCCGCACTCACCCAGGATAGGTGTGTACCTGGACCACACGGCGGGGGTGCTGGCGTTTTACAGCATAGGCAGCAGCTCCATGACGCTCCTGCACAGGTTTCATGCCACATTTGTCGAGCCGGTCTATCCGGGCTTCGGAGTCGGAACGTCTGTGAAGATCTGCAACGTCAAGTGAACTCTGATGTCTGAGCCTCCCTCTGAACAAATCCACGTTTTGTTTTATATACCACACAACATCAAAGTGTGTATTTTTACAGGAATGTATAATTATAGCAAAACCACATTAATGGAATTCTACTAGTTATGTTTAAAGGAGGATTTGTGTGGTTTTTTTTAAACAGATTTTTTTAACGTATTTTTTTAAATACGTTAGAAAGATAAGTTGGTTTTTTTACGTATTTTTTTTTAAAATACACATTTAAAAAATATATATATTTTTAGGGATGATTTAACACCATCCCTTAGTGTATTAGATTTGACACTATGCTGTTAAATCACTTTTTAAACATGGTTTACTGAATCAATATTGAAATGCAAAATCAACATGTGGAGCAGCTTATATCTATGTAATTTTACAATGTGCTAGTGCGAAGTAAATATAACTATAAAGGTGACATTTATTACACACAATCCACAAATAGTTTCTCCCTCACATCTATTACACATAATTTACACCGTAATCAGCTCCAGCTGTTTAATCGAAACCTATGTGAGACCTGTCACATTTTATAATTGTGTGACTTATTTTTATATGTTGATGTTTACTCTTTTCAAAAGTATGAATTCTACAGTAAACGTTGTTTTGGTTTTATGCTTTTAGTACATTCAGAAGAGTGCTTCATCGTCATTTCATTTGCTGTTCCCTGTTATTTGATAACGTTTGCATCAATTTAGAGCCCTGAAAGTTTATTTTCACTTGAACTAACTCCTATTTAATTTTGTGTAAGTTTTCCAGCATAATTATATAATTGATATGAAGAAAACGTTTTGTAACAAAAAAAGAATAAAAAGCCATTGATGGTTCTAAATGAGGAACTAAAAACATAATACGTTATTGGTGATTCCAGGTCAAATATTATATACAATGCTAGAAATTAAATGGATTCAAACACAATGAGTATCTTCTAGAATTTTGCAAAATATCTAAATTTGTAATTTTACTTAAATGTGCTTAGAAGTTAGATTTTTTTTTTTTTGTCCAATTTTTCTAATCTGACCAAATTCATTTTATTACTTTATTTGTCGATAAAGACCTGAAAACTGAATCGGTTTTAAAGACTTCGAATGCCCCCTGCTGCCTGGAAGAAAAAAGCGCACTAAAATAGTAATTATGTATTAAGTAAAGCTTAGCCGGTAATGGATTTATCATCTGGCATCGTATCAGATTTCAAATTTTCTCCATACTGCTTAGACATGTGCAAAAAGGATAAACTATATGTTCTAATCACTGGAAAAGTAGAATAAACTGTTAACTGTTGGGTTTTATGAGGAGCTAATAAAAATAATCTGCTCTTTAACAGATTTTACAAACACCTACATTTAATATCAAGAGTTAAAAAGATATAATACTTTATATTTGATGTTTCTGTGATCATTGTCCAGTTTCATGGCCCAGTTTGGGACTAAGATACATCTTCACTCCATATAACTATATTTTCAGAAGTAACTTGTAAGATAGATACATCCATAACAATATTTACATCTGACACAGAATTTTATGAATTATCCCAATTGTAAATAAATTAAACAGTTCTTACTCTTATATTCTTTAATTCTGAAACAAAATTTTATAGTAGAACTACAGGCAAATTGATGTGCAGATTACATTAAAGCATGTCCTTAAACACAAGAGGCAACAAGTTTGAAACAAACAATAGATAACAGTTTATTAGTTCATAGAACAGTAGGTTGAGCATAGAACACTCAAAAGGAAAAAAAAAGAAACATCAGTCCAAAAATATCAGACTTTGTAGCCAATCAGACCGCGTTTGCCAATGCACTCTCCAATGTAGAACCACAGCATAATTTCAGTGGCCACCACTCCATTCCTCACAACATCCTGAAATACAAAAGTTGTATTAATAAGCAAGGCAACCATGCAGTTTAGGTTCAGCTTTACATGATTATGGCTCATCGGTGTCTTGTTGTGTTATGTAGGATGAAATGACTGGGGGCAGGGGGAAGAAAATACAGAGATACTCCACTTGAATATTTTTACTTTTTCCGAAAGTAACCAGAATTTAACTTTTATATTTTTTGGAAAATGTAAAAGTTAGAAATGACAGTAAAAAAATGTTTTAAAACATTGTAAAGAACCAGCTAAATGTTGTTTTCTATCTTTAATGCACAATAACTTGTGGAATCAGTGCACTCTCCATTATCTCTCAGTGTTATTGACAGTCAGCTAGCTCTCCTTCTCAATACAATCCACGAAGTTCTAAAATCCAGCCACTGCAGACCCACGTGCCAATTCAGGACATTAAAATTTTAATTAATTAACATATTCTGGGACATCAGCTGTAATTTTATACATGTCAATAAGAACTGAGCTCTAAAAAAGGGGAGGGGGAGATTAACTGTTTTCAGCTGTGGGTATTTTTTCTGTTTCAAACTGGCTGAGCTAAAAAATAGAAATATAATGAGTGTACATTCGTTACAGGATCATTTGCTCTTTAGCAACAGCGGGGAAAAAAAGAAAAAGCAGACAAAAAAGTTGTCATTTGATTTATCAGATTCTAAAATAAGGTTGTTGTGTCGTTCCTTCAAAAGAAATTGCTTCGACATGGACATCCCTTGTAGATTTTGCTACCGCCTCGATAAAGACACCTAAACAGGTTTGTTGCCATGGTTCTCACGCACCCTGACAGTGGTCTGACCGAGGCGGGTAATGTTGAGCAGGTTCAAGGCTCCCAAAAGGGCTCTGGGGAGCTCGGCAGGGGTCGGGGGGACCAGTTCAATCCGAGCGTAATACCTGAAGGTTTCTAGATGAGGTTTGGAAAAGGTGACAGCGGCTGTAGGGAGAGACATACGTCCCAGTCAGCTTAGGCCTCTAACGATGATTTAGCTAGAATCGCGGCGTTGCTAGGCAACATTAACGGTTCAGCTAGGTGTCTTCTTTTCAATAAAAGAAAACAACTGGACTTATTAGGCAGATAAACCACAATTTAACGGGTTAAAACAACAAGGGCAATGATAAATTAGTATCCAATAACTGTATTACAAAATAGAAACACTTAATCTGACATCCACTTCATTCATCTGAAGGCTAGGTCACCCTCGTTGATCCGTAGAAGGCTTGTTAAGGAAGATTAAATAACTTATATCCGTCTGTATAATAAATTCAAATTGCAGAATGAAAAATAACTCACCATCAACAAGAATAGGTACTTTAGCAACCAGTTTCTGCACAATCTGTGACATGTTGGGGCGTTTTTAGACGCTAAGTATCCCCCGTTTCGGCTAGCCCACTGAATGTAACCTCCAGTTGAAGGACCACTGACTCCGGCTGACCACACTGCTGCCTGTAGAGAAACCATTTACCTCTCATTGCTGCCATCTTCTGGACGTAAAATGTTCCTACAGTGTTTGGCTTCTTTCCATTTTCAGTCTTGGTGGCTTGTTTAAAGAAAACTGTAGTAACACGTTTCATTGCTCAGTTAATTTTTTAAAGACTTGTTGAAACGTTTATTTACTTTTGATGACGTCTCCACTATTATTCACAACGTGACAAAAACAAATTAAAAAAAAATCGTCCTGGTCATTCTTGAACATTTTGCGGGAAATATGTACATTCTGAATCGATTTAAATATTCATATTAATATTCAACAATAAACGAATAAACAAAATCATGGTTTAATTTACACATAAAAGTTTTAAACAAAAAGGACAACAATGATACACAAAAATAAATAGCTTTTAAAGTAAATTGTGTACATCTGTGAGCTTCTCTAGTCAGGGCCCCACATTGGTCCTCTAAAACTGGTACTGACCCCTGTTACAGTTCCTGTGCTGAAAAGTTAACAATAAATCAGTTTCTAATACTGGAAAAGATCTCCGACCTTCCCGATTCTACGTTGACAATAAAGTAAAAATTAAGGACTAGCACTTTTAGCTTCAGCTGAAATAAGACGAGATAAGGTTTCAATCGCTGAAGTCACAAGTGGCACTTTGGCAGTCAACATTCTCTTTAACAGAAATCCAAATGTTTATAGATCATATGAGCATATCAAGGTCTTAAAAAAAACTCTTGATGCCTTTGGGACGTCATCTGCCGGACAAGAGATTATTTGACTAGATATAAAGTCAAGTGATGACTTTGAAAAGATGGAAGTAGCTAAACGTGGGGAAAAAAAATTGTGGATAATATATATAATATCAGAATAATATAACAGTTTTTGGAATAGTTGAACCTTTGGTGAAGGAATGTAATTATTTATTGTAATTTTACACAACAGTATCTGTAATATCAGTTACATAACACACGCTAAATGGAAGATATATGCATTTAAAAAAAACTATAGTGCTCACCACCACCTTATTTGCTACAATCTCACAAAATACTGATTATATGACTTTCCAAGAGTTCTTTCAAATATTTATTACTACTTTTGTAATTGCTTTTAATAAATTGTTGTCCAAACTGTGACGTGTTTGTTTCCTTAGGTGGTTGCTCTGAAGCATTTCTTGTTCTATATTAAATCGAGGTAATCTATCAGACCAAAACTCTCCTTAACCTATAATACTGAAAACAATGGCATTCTCACGCCATCACAAATACCATATTGTTAAGACTGATTCATTTTTAGCTTGTCTTGTCAGTTTTGTTTGGATTTGCTTTGAATCCCTGGGGTGTGATAGAGCTCCCTTTGCTAAGACAATAGCAAAAGTTTTCGTCATCTTCAGCTCTCTTTATAAAGGCTTCAAACAGGTGTGTAGTGCTGGGGAAAGTCTTCAAAATTGTTCACGCTCACAAAAATGAAATCTCAAAATTGTCTTCCTCCTGCCGAAATAAAAGAATAGTGCTTAGTAAGAGTATTGCTCAGTAATAATTGATTATTATTGGATTTGTGATTCCCTCACCTCGCTGTCAGTGACATTAGATGCTGATCTCTCTTTCTCTTTCTGTTTGTCATAGCTTGTCCGCTCCATAACTAATAAAGAAATACAGCTCCCTCCATTTTTCACCAGATTAATTACATCAGCCAGATATTTTTCTTCTACATTGTTGCCATTAACTTCCAACACAACATCTCCCACAGCCAGTCCTGCTCTCTGACCAGAACCTCCAGAACCCACCTACAGCAGAGGAGAAATGTCAATCTTACAAAACTAATCTGTGCCTGAGTAGTACAAAAGTGCTGGTTCACACCTCACTGATGAAAGTCCCACGTCTCTGTGGGAGAGAGTCCAGACGAAAGCCGAATCCAAGCGGATCCTTTTTGACTGTGCAGAGTCTAGAACCACTCAAGCCATTGTTTCCCTTTGGAGACAGCTCAACGTTAATTTCCTCCATTTTTTTCTCAGCTGTTTCACTGTCACAGAACAGGAGAGGAGATAAGCCCAGCTGTAGGAAGAAAACAAAAGAAAATAAGGAATGGAAAGTAAATGTGGTGTGAACATAAGTTACGTTGCTGGGAAATCTGCTGTTGAACTCTGTGCTGAGCCCTTCATTTGCCAATCGTCTAATTTTAGTTTAAGGGAAACACACTCTTCTGCAAAGTTATAAAATGATCAATAATAGTTATTCAGTGTCTGAGTAACTATTATCAGTTTCACAATGATTTTGTTTGGGGTTTGGCCACTTTTTACAACTTTTCTGTACAGCCTATTAAAAAAAATTGATTAATTGTTTGGATGGTTGGTTAGCTGGTTGGTTAATATGCTGGGCTGTTGGTTTGTTCCTCTGTTATTCTGGTGGTTGGTCAGTTGGTCATTTTTATTTGGTTGGTTAATCTTGAAATTGTCTTCCTCCTGCCAAAAAACAAGAATGTGTAATAAAGAAGGACAAAGCTACGTTGGTTAGTTTGTAGCCCATTTTCCTGATTTGTTAGTTGCTTGTTTGTTGGTGGGTTGGTCAGTTGGCTGTTTGTGTGAGGATTTAGGTTTCTGTGTTGATTTTTGGTTCATTTAGTCTCTGTATCTGTGTGTTTTGCCCTTGATTGTTTCCAGCTGTGTCTCAAATTCCCTGATTACTCCCTGTGTATTTAACCTCACATGTGTCCCTTGCTCCCTGTCGGATCCTTGTCGTGGTTTGTCATATGTCGTGTCTCTGTCCTCTGCTCCAGTTGCTACCAGTGTTTGATTTCCTTGCCTTATTGCTCACTTGTGCTGCCTGGACTTTTTGTACCCTTTGAGATCACTGTTAAAACAATAATTTTTGCACTACTACCTGGGTCCCATCCTCACCACCATCAACCCATTTCATGACAGTTTGTAGCTTTAATTGTTTGGTAATTGAATGAATTATTCAACCATAAAATTGGTAGGACTTAACCCAACATGTATTTGAATTGGTGAGTGTTTCTTTTCAGTAGGCAGCAGTCACCTCACAACTCTGAATAGGGTCATGTGGGTCCAGAATATAAATGGATTTTCAGGCACTTTGTTGTTGGCAGTTTGTTACAAATGGAGAATGGTCTTCTTATAATCTTTGCTTAAACAGAAGATAACATTTTAAATATCCAGTCAAAATCCATAAAGCCTTTCCTCAAGCCCGTTGCACTATTCCATTAGATGACTTTGAGAAATTACAAGAAATCTGGATCTGTAATTTAAGGATTGCCCAAGGCTTCCAGACCCTGTCGAGGATGAGATAAGAGATTCTCACCTGGTTGTAAAATCCCAACCCAGACTGGCTGATTGTGGTGATGAAGACCTGCTTTCCACTTAGTCTCACTCTTTCCACAATCTCATCGTGTCTGAGCGAATCCACTGACTCTCCATTGACCTCCAGCAGGATCTCTCCATCCTGCATACCTGCCCTCTCTGCTGGACTGCCACTGTCCACCTCACGCAGAACATGATCTGTTGAATAAAACAAAGCTAAAACTCAAAAAGGCAAGCAAGGTTTCGTTAAATTTCAGCTTGCACCATTTTCTTCCTCTCACAAGCATTTCCTGATGGTGTCTTCTCCAGCCGGAGAAGAAATCCATATCCTTCTGGCCCAGAGATTAGGCGGAGCTTTCTGGCTCTGAAAGGCAGTTTGTTGGGTGTAGCCATGGCGGGCAAAATGGGCATCTTCCTCTGCATGTAGATCTTCTCACTCTCACTGTCTATCACCAGGATTGTGATGCTATTTTCGCATTTTTTCATCTATGACAAAACAGAAACGATAACTTTTGAATTCATAGTATCATACTACTATACAGTATTTAAACATCATCTCACATGGTACAAACCATTCGACTGAGGGCAGAGTGTGTAAGGTGGGACACCATTACTCCGTTCATCCACACCAGGTGATCTCCCTTGCGGACTCCCGCCTTTTCAGCCGCGCTACCTTTCACCAGGTTCACTGAGAAGCGACCTTTCTCTCCTTCGATGCAGACACAGGACAATCAGCCAACCTCAACAAAACAGCTATCTAATCTTGAACATTGGACCGGTTGTGATTACCAGGAGAGGAGTTACCTTCCAAGGCAGTAAAGCTGATACCTAGACCTGAGCCAGGCTCCTTGGTGATGTGGCAGAGTCTGGGTGGCTTGCAGGGTTCTTCGTCAAGGATCCTTGACAACAATCTGAGGTCCTGACCTCCTGCCACAGCCTGCTCATACTCCTCGCCGTCCAGCACCAACATGCATAACTGCTGTCCACTAAGCTTAATCTTCTTAGCAACCTAATAGATCAAGATAGAAAGTATGATTTGCCTCAAATCAAGAGTGAGTGACCTCAGGAGAAAGTGAGCTTACCTCAGCGTGGGGAACATCATCAACGTAGCAGTTGTTGACCTCTAGAAGTCTGTCTCCATCTCGAAGGCCACCTCGTGCTGCGATGCCCCCTAGAACCACGTTTCTAATCACGTGTCCATGGCGATCTCTTTCCACCCTCAGGTTGAAGCCATAGGTCTCCCCTTCTTCTCTTTTAAGAACACACATGCGTGGCCTGGGAATCCACACAGAGTCTGATTTAAAAGAGGAAAAAGGGCTCAGTTTCAAAGAGTAAGTCTCCTTTATAGTATGTTGTGCAGCAGTTTGAAAAAAAAAGCTGCATACCTATGCAGTCTGTGATGACCATGGCAGGGTTATCAATTCCCTCTTTTGGATCAAATTTAAATTTTCTTTAGGACAAGAATGAATGAAAGGTAAATGAAATGTCATAGTATTCAAGTTTACAGCAACCCTGAAATGTTCATGTTATACCAACTGCTTACAGATATCGTAATAAGATGCAAAAAGTCATCTTTCTGTTCAGTCCTTTTTCTGGTTGTTATATTCTGTAAAAAGAACTAGTCAAATTGTCTAACTAAGCTATTTCCCTTTCAATTAATAGTAACCCAAGTCTGAGGTTCAAATAAGAGCTGGGCAGTAAATTAGTGTTCAGAATGTATTATAACAAATGGAACAAGCAAGAAAGGTGACTTACTCTGTCAACATGACAACTTCCAGCACACCATGAAAAACAAAGAACACATGAGATGAATGACTTTGGCTGCATGAAACTCACATTATAAAACTTCTTATCTGCACATCTCCTGATGAAAAGATAAGGGGATTTACATAATACAGTTTACCTTTTAAATTTTTAACCTGCACTTTCAAAATATTATAGCTTGCAACACTACACACACACACACACGCACACACACACACACACACACACACACACACACACACACACACACACACACACACACACACACACACACACACACACACACACACACACACACACACACACACACACACACACACACTTCTCACATATCAACCATGATATGATAATGCTGTAACTGGACCTTATGGCTCTGGTTATGTCTACCTAATAGCACAGCCTCATTCTTACACTACTGGTCATATCTAAGCTTTCACCAACATACATGCTGACTTTGACTAACAAGTGTAACTCCATAAAACTGGGATTGACTTTATTTCGTAATCTTTGGTCTTTGTCCCTTCTTAACACCTGGAGAGATTGCAAAATATGAACTCTGTTGGAGTAGCAATGTACTAAAATAAATCAGGAAATATCTGGATTCAGATTGGAACTACGCTGTTTGTATGGTGGGGTTAAACAAAACGAATTCAGTCAGATTATACAGAGACCTTCTCTGAGCATTGATTTCAAAGTCGCATCGATTTCAAAGTCTTCCTGCAGACTGTCAGTGAGAATAAAGCTGCAGTTTGTAATTTATGAAACATGTTTGTTTATATATATATATTTGTTAAAATTATAATCATTTCATGAGAGTAAGTCAGATAATTTGTGAAAAATCAATCTCCCCTGCCTTCTCTCAGTGCTCCCATTACTAATTGCAGAATACATCAGGTCTTAGCGCTGCCAATCACTGCAGTGCTCACTGCTTCCTCTTGCTCTCTGCTGTGCTACAGCTGGTTCAACACAACATAGCTTGCCATGAAGGCTAAGGCTAGGTAGCATGTGCATCGATGATGACCGTTTTCCTGGGACAGTAAGTTGCTTCTCCGCCATTAACACATTGAGCAACATCGATTGACAGCACTAAAACCCTCCATCTGGATCTGATTGGATGTTTTTCACCAGAGGTGGTGCATTTCTTCAGCTTAATATTAGTTTTCTCTTTTTAATAAATTTGCAAAAGTTTTCAAAACCTTTGCTCCACAATGTCACACTGGAGAACGTGTGTACAATCTTAATGAAAAGATTCATTTAATATAATTTGGAATAAGGCTGTATCAATCATTTAGTTAAGTTTATTTGGTTTGCGCACTTCAGCAACGAGGTAGTTCAAAGCACTTTTTTATGTTGGCCAAAATGTTTAAAAATCGTGTCTGAACAGAACGTACAGAACATGTATGCTGCCCCATCCAGACTTGGGTTGCTTTTTTTGACATTTTACACTTACTCCATGATCCTTTGGAGGCTTTCATACAATAGCTGGAATTTACACTGAGACAAAACTACCCACCTTCACTAATTAATTGACTTTTTGAGACAGTTGGTTGCATGAGATTCAATTTAGGGGTATCCAGATAAGAAGAATATTAATTTAGGTAATGCACCATGTTTTTTGGTGATTTTGTTTGTCACGTAAAAATTCCAGGGAAGAAGATTAAAGCTTGTTGCTGTATTGTGACAAAACGGGTAATAGTTGGTTCGAATACTGTTGCGAGGCGCTGTGGACATTTGTATTTGTCTTCCAGATGAAAGGACATGATAGGAAAATGCCAGCAGTGTCACACTGAGCTCTCACTGTGGCCTTATCTAACAGTCCAACATGGTGTTGAAACAAAATTTCTGCCTCTCTGACAGAGCTAAGAGTTACGAATGCTAAACAATGTTTGGCTCTCTCAACAGAGCAGTGTCACTCCACTCAGGCACCTCTGGACAGCTAATGGGTCACTGTTTGCTTTTCCTTTCATAAACCTCCTTTTCACTCCTTATGTAAGGGGGTAACCCAAATAAAATGGTAGCTAATATTGTGTGCAGCTGGGGAGTTTGTACTTTGCATAGGTATCATTTGAAAAAATTAAAATTAAAATTGAAAAGTCCAATTAGCAACATGTAAAAATATTTTTCAGCAACTGTGAATGTAATCAGAGTCAATCAAGTGAAACCATGTTTTTTCAAGGCATTATTCCTGCGCAGCACTATCAGAATAATAGGAAAACAAACAAAAAGAGCGCGGCCTGGAGAACATACAGGGAGTATAAAAATATGAACAAACCGGATAGACATGAATGGAATTATTGATACAGTAAAGCCACAAACCAAGCACGTAAAACAACCAAATAAACTGACGCCTTACCTTCACCTGAGCTCATGCTGTCTTTCTGTCACATCAGGTCAGCAAACCCTCACAGAGGGATGGACCTTTGTGGTTGTAGCTGCAGAGACTCCTCCCTCTGAGGGTTACTGTTTAATCAGACTGGGATGTTTTGAGCACACATGTCGATGTCACATTGTTCTGTAGACAAAACGCACAGGACACTTCGGGGAAAGTTACAGATCATTGTTCTGCCGCAGTTACAGAATTACAACCCAGTGTCTGTCAGGGTCACGGCCTGTCTGCTGCTATGTTGATTTTTCACTAATGTTCTCTAGCAAACACCTGAGGCCTTGAATATTCCTGGAACTGTTAAATGTATTTTAAGATTAAATTACAAAAAGATGAATTGTAGTATCTGCTTTTCTTTTATGCACAGGAAATTAACGAAACTGTCTTGAATCTAATTTTTGCGTCGAGACAGGAGAAGGATAAAACGCACGTAAGCCTAGAACCGCTGAAGCGTGAAAAAAGATGTTGACACAGAAAGAAAACAATAAACAATATGTTGGTTTATTGTCAGCTTAAGTGGGACAAAACTTGTCCCAGAAACATCAAACTTTCCCTGGAACATTTTGAGGTCAAAGAAAACGCATTCTTTGTGAGAGAGGGATACAGCCAACACAAGCAGGCTCCTCATTCCACTGAACACAAATTGTTTCCTAGGGGATTCATTCCATTGCTGATCAGACAATCAAACATGTAACCAACAGAAGCCACAGTGAAAGAAAACGTTGATGGCTACAAAAAGAAAAGAAAACATATTTTGTCTGCAGCTTGCAAAGGGATACTAAGCCAAATGTAAACAGATGTATAAATATGAGCTGCAAAAAATTTATTCTGATTATTATCCCGTGAATATGTAATCTTTAAAACCCTAAATTCATAATTTTTTGTTCGAGAGTTTATGAAAACGTACAAAAATGATCTTAAACAGAATTTATTTCAATTGAATTATTATTATTATTTTTTTTTTGTGAAAGAAAGTGTATGTCACTTTTGTAAACTTGACCAAATTATTTCACATGGCACAGCATTTTATATTAAAAAAATCATTAAATTTTAAAATAGTAATAAATATTGTTACAAGATCACAGAGATGAGTCAACAGCACAATACAGACAGTTTAATTTAAATTGGGAAGTGTACTTTATAGTGTAGAATAAGAAGTTAGTATTTGGTTGAAAATTATTCGTTGAAGGTCGATTAATTCATCCCGCCACTAGATGGCACCAAACTGCAAACTAAGTCTGGTCTTTGGTGACACGATTGCTCTTCTCTGTTTAAATTACTTGAATATATTTGAAGTTAATTTAACTGTGTTTTCTATTTCTTGGCTAAAGTGTATGTTTATCAATAGGAAGCTGCTAAACATATAAAGTATCCATTTAGCCTCGATACGCAGTTGTAGCCACATGCTAGTGATTTTCTAGCCTGTTTCTGTTCGTTGGTAGCTTCAGACTGACTAGTTTCAAATCTTACATCAAAATGTCACGTTTTTATTCGACCTTCTCAACTCTGACATTAATTCCTTTTGCCAAAATGTACTTCTGTATGCTTCAGAGCTGAATAGGGCCACACACACACACACACACACACACACACACACACACACACAGTCAATTAGTAACTTCCCTTCAACCAGGGTTCAAAGGTTAAGCTATATTGGGCTGCATATGACTGAAGAGGAATAGTGCAAATATAGGAGAAATACTGGAAGTTCAAAAAGATTGATTGTGTGTCCCTAGCCTCAATGTACAATGTTTTGGCAATGACAAAAGTGTTGTGTTTTGTAGACTTGATCATTTTGATGTTTACATATTTCTATACAGAATAGTAATGAAAATGTTATGTAAGATTTAAAGACTTTTATTTGTAATCCTATCCATTCTTGTTTTATTGGTGTGAGTTATTTATTGGCTTCTGTCTCCATCTGCTTTTAGTCGGCTTACCCTGCTTTTTTCCTTGAGACACCACCTTTGCGCGTGTCCCTTGTGACACAGAGCTCCATTATGCTTCAAAATACACATTATGGCCATGTGAATTGAAAAATTGATGTTTGAGGACATTTTGGCCCCAGTACTTCTTCATGATATTGTTCCTGGGCACCCCAGACGTCCATTGCAGAAAGATGCTTCGGTGTTGGTAGAATACAAGAATCAAAGTGTAATCTAGAGTTAAAGGGAGGATTTATCAGAGACCAGTCGTCTGCTGCTCATCCTTGAACTCTGCATAATTTCAGTCTGTCCTTGAGGTTTTATTGGACAAAAGTGAGTCCTTTACTATCCATCTTGTCACGAGACAGTAGTCTAAAAGTCTCTGATTCACTGTACATACAGATACTGTCACTGTTGAGTATCAACACAATGCCGAGCAAGTTTTGTTTATTTGTCCAGCCATGGCAAATCATATGTAGAAACTTATTGCCGACATGTGGTAGGGCAGCTTTGCACTAAGATATCCAAAGAATGTCTCCTAATTTATTTGTTGACTTTATTCTTAATCACGGCTGTATATGGAATCAAATTATACAGCAACAACCCCAGGTCGACAGACACCAGACCACCACCCTACAGAGTAACCATATGACACAGAGGCAGGTGGGCAGCAAAGCACACCCCCAGGCCTGAGAGGCACAGAGAGAAACACTGGGTACTAAATCCCCCATAACCATCTCTGGCAATCCACAACAGCCAGTACTCAGAGAGATCAAGGAAGGAAAGTCACCATGCCATCCTACCTGATCGGTCAGCCGCAGGGGGTTTACAGAGCAGTAACCCCACTGTGCCACCTCACAGCCAACTCTGAACATGCCCAATAGCCAGAGGCTGCAAGCCAGGAACCACCTATGCTGCAACATGGCACAAAAGCTCCCAGGAACAAAAGAGGGCCATGCTCCCCCCTCACGACACTGGAGCATGCTTTTTTACTTAGTCTCAGCTAGGTCATTGTATCTGGCAATGATAGCATGTAGGCTACTGTGTACTTAACAAAAATATCAGAAGTGAAAAAGTATCAGGGTGAATGTGTAGATTTATAGACGATTTTAAATGACTAAATAATCAACATTCCTATAAATATGGTCAGTGGAAAAACAGCCAACTTTCCAAATCCAATCTGAAAGCCAAGAAAACTAATCACAACAAATTTAAAATACTGTAATACTTTAAAGTCCAGTTCAATGAAAAATACAATATAAAGAAGTGTAGAGTGACTTGTGGCGACTGTACAAGACGTTTTTAACATTCGCACAATGGAAGGGATGATAGATCTTCCCCATTTAACATGAATCTGTTAGATGACAGACAAAAAAGAACTCAAAAAAGGTGGCCTTTTTGCTTAATCTGAACCTTCTTAAAAGTGAACAAATGGATGTGAAAAAGAGAGAGTAAGGGGAGAAAACAGAGAACAGAGGACCCATTAGGGCTTTTTCATTCTTGGCTCAGGATCCAAGTGTCAGTCCCACTCAGTCATCCTTGGTGGTATCCTCTCAGCCAAAGGAAGATGCAGAGCTCCCATCTGTGCTTTAATCCTGGCCAAAGCACAATGGAGTACTGTGGCAGCCAAAAGTCTGTATAGTTACTACTGGATATAACTCATAGGACTTGCTGCCCATCTATCAGATCTAAGCCCGGCTGCACATTGACCTGAAGGAGAGAAACTTTAAAACTTCAACTGCAACTCTTGTTTCCATTAAACTTGAAGTTAAAACCAGTCAAAGGAAGCAAGTGCAGCTTCCTAATAGAGAGACCAAAGGTGACACACATTGGTTCTCTATGAGTGTCTGTGTCTGCCAGTTTCCTTAGCCTGTGAATCCATGGCAACAGCAGCATGAATGGGCCATTTGGGGCAGCCTTCACTGGACGCTGCATCTGAATCACACTCATTTATCGGATTGAATACAAAGCTTATGCATAGGTGATGATAAGGTGAATTACTTTATAAGACTTGGGGTGAAGTGGGGAAAGAAGAGTCATGACTAATGTTTTTATTTCAGAATTTCAGTCCCTTGGTTAGAAGATGCAAAAAGATCAGAGGACATATATTTTGATGATTTTTACATTTCAGCTTTAACATCCACTATAAAGTGATTTTTAATTTTAGGTATTATTGCCAGTGTTGTCATGGCTGATAAGTCTCTTTGATGTCAAATGAAGAATTGTAACACCACCTATGGAGTGGCAGATCAAAGTTGCAGTCCCCGTTTTACGTCGGGGGTTTGGAGAGTATTGTTCCAACTTGGCAAAGAAAGTAGAGTAGCTCTTTACCCTGATGAGTTTTGTTGTTTCTTTCCTTGAACTTTCTAGATCTGAAGAAGGCTTACTACCATGCAGATCGAAATATTTTGTGACAGACTCTGGAGGAGTATGGGTTGCATTTAAAGGATATCCAGTCCTTACGTCCCCAAAGAAGAAGCGTGTACACAAAGTAGAATTTTAGTTAGGAGCAACTTGAAGTCCACAGAGGCTTCTTGTCAACTGCACTTTTTACTGTGCTCATGGTCTTGACATGAAGCTTGTCTGGTTTGGTAAATTTGGGGTTCCAAATACGTCAGAACGAACAAGATTCTGGATGCAAACTACTGAAATAATCTTCTTCCACAGAGTGGCTCGATTGAGCTTTAGAAATAAGATTTTTTTAAAAGGTCTGTTATCTAGGAGTTGCTCAAAGTAGAGTCACTGCTGTTTCACATCGAAAGGATTCAATAGAGGTGGTTTGGAAGTCATATGAAAAGGCCTTCTGCTCTTTTCTGTAGAGAGCATGTCCCACAAGGAAGAGTAATTATTTTTGTCTAATTGCAGAACTGATTAATCCTCTCTGTTATTGTTTACATAATCTTTCCAGTGGCGTGTTCCTTTGTGCCTTGGTCTTTCTCTGGTTTTAAGCAGAAATAAGATACCGGTACTTTACTAAATTCTTATCATAAAATCTGAAGAGTTTGTTTTTCGTTGATTTTTGCACTAAAATGCTTGCTGACCTTTCTGACCTCGGTTGATGTCAATGCTGAAACACCACAAATGTACCGTAGTTGTCAACCACACAGAGATGACAAATGTACTCACTTTCCTGCAAACTCTACTTTTTCAGAAGCCATGACTGCTGGGTCATCAAAATAAGGTCTCTACAATTGGGTCTCAGCAATCAGTTATACATTGTGTAATAATGTCACATCCTCTGCCACGAGAATTTGTGGATGTAAAAAAGGGAAACGAATACTACCATGTCTCGCTCCACCTTACAGATATAGCACGTTTGTGTTCAAACATTTAAAGTAGTAGCAAAACATTTTTAGTGAAGGTGAGATCCATCTATGTAACGAAAGGTAATTTTCTGCACTTGCACATGGATCTATATTTAATAATTGGACAGTGTGAGCTAATATTTTGCACATTAAGCATTTCTTCAAAGTGAACCACTTTGTTGTTTTTAAGCCCATAATTCATCTCCGTAAAAAAGAAAATGCCTAACACCTGGTTCAAAAAAGTTGCACGGCTTGTTTGAGTTTGAATGATTTGATTGGCTACAATCCCTACACACCGCGAGGTAATGACGTTAATTTACAAAGACGAATGATGTGGCAAAAATCAAAGGGCGAATAGAAAAAGTAGTTCCACTTTTACATCTATAATCGCATACTAAAGCAATAAAGTCCAACCTTTCTGCTTTTATATTTTAACACAACGATGTTTACTGTGGATAAGTAAAAATCCAATTTAAAATATTATTTAGTTAGAACATAAAGCACTTTTTAAAGAAGTGTGACACAGTATTCATCCGCCTCGTCGACTGCACTTTCATTTCCGGGATGTTTTTTCTGCTGACCAACCTCCATCGCCATTGCAGGTCCAGGGAGTCGGTGTAGTGGCAGTCGGTATTTAGCCGGGGAAATACCTCAACCGAAAGCTGACGGGACGAATGAAAAGTACCCTCACACCGGCAACACACTCTGTGGAAGGTTTTGAATCATTTGAGAAGTGGGTTTTAGAGTAGAGCCTCCCTGGCTGTCCGGCTAGGACCTGTGAGAAGCAGCAGCCTTAGTTTGTTAGCATTAGAAGAAATCGGAGGAGGGTGACAGGGGAACCGCCATGGCTCAGATCCTTCCTATTCGCTTTCAGGAGCATCTACAGGTACGTGGAGAAACTAATGAATGACATACTTGTTTAGCGAAGTTTGTCTTTCTTTGCCACCTACAATGTGATAAGCTGTAGTTTCAGAGACTTGCTGAACTGAAGTTTGAGATTGCTAGCAGGCTAAGTTAGCTTTCGGGAGCTATGCTAACTAGCTTGACAGGGTGGATGACGTTTATCTGAGCTAGCATCTAGCAAGTTTGCTAACACACCGAGTAGTCGCATTTGCTCTCAATTCACCCAAGAGTCTCTGATATAACGGTATAACTCCTGAAAATTTTAATTGTGACAGTTACAAACTTTATTCCAAAGTTTGTTTGTTTTTTTTCTTCCGACAACTTATCCGTCCTTGACGGCATTATTGAATGGCAGGAATTATTGGAGTACATACAGATGTAATTTTTAGCTGTCAACCATACATCTTTTCCAGAGTTATAGACCTAACTGTTGTATAATTCTTATGATTTAATTAACACAATTACCTGCACGTTTGGTTGTAACGCGTTAAACACGATGAAGGTAAAATCTAAGTGAACTAATTTTTACTCAAGTATTTTTATTCGAAAGCGTTTCGTGGCTCAGAAGCATATTATCATGGCCAGTTGTAGAATGGGTCATGTGGTATCGGACTATTTAAGTCAAGTGTATTGTCCATGTTGGCTGAGGCCGGTGGACCCACCAAGCTTTTTGAGTCAAACAGCTTAAAAAAAAAACAAAAAACAGTGAAACAAAGTACCATGTAGGTTTTACTCGAAGTAAAAAGTAGCTACATGACTTTTTTTTTTTTTTTTTTGGTTCTGTAGTATTTCTTGTGAGGTTACTCATACCTCCTGTTTTAAAAGGCCACACCTTTACTATCACCTGATTAAAGCAAGTTGTCGGTAAAGGTATCAAAATAAGGCAGCAATATGCTGTTTTTATTCTAGATTTAAAACATTAGGAATTAGTTTTTCAATCAAGATTAATAGGTATTGCATCTACTTCAACTTGCTTTAACACGTATTTCAACTTTCCGCTGAAGTATGAACTTGAACTACACAAACGTTATATAGGTACTGCAACCCCCTTCACTGTTGTATGTACATCAGACATTGACCCCTGAGAATAGGTCAAGGTTAGACACGGCCCCCCCCCTTAAAGGAACAAAAACAGTTCTTTTATACCCCTTCTTTCCACAAAAACTGGTGCAAATAACAATTCCCATGGGAATTTTAGGATGAATTACTGTTACTTTTCAATGCAGGCACATGTTGCGTGTGTTTGAGCTCACTTAAAGTAACTAAATGTCTTCCTAAAAACAAGTGAGGTATCAAGTATTCATCTTGGCTATTATCACAGCATTTGAGTGAATGTCACAGAAGGCTATATGGAGGTTGGGCTTCACAAAACTGTGCAGAGAGCTTTTGTATTCAGTTGCAATAGAAAACATTATTCTAGAATAATTTTTCACTTGTTTAAAGCACTTTGAAACTATGAATTTTGATTTCCTTTCAGATTAAGACAACAATACTTTCTCATGAAACTGAAAGTTGCTTAGTTATATTTTTCCTCCCGATTTGAACCATAAATAGTTCATTCATTCCCTTTTGTTACTTCCCAGTTGGTTGTGATTTGCTTAGATTTTTCCCGATTATCATGTTTCATGGGTCTCTCAAAGCATTTTCTCGTGACAAATCAGCTCCCAGGAGATCTTTGGTCGTCATCACTAATGCATGAGATGCATATGCTATTTCATACATGTTTCAAAACTTTCATTTAAATTGGTTTTGCTGTGAAAGGAAATGTGCCCTCAAATGCCCACTACCTTTTTTTTTTGTCTGAATTTTTGAATGTTTGTTTGTTAGGAGATATAGTTGGTTAACCCTTAATTCCGCCAGGCAAAACATTAACAATTTTGTGTTCACAATGCTTGCCTGAAAGTGCTAAAACACTGAAAAAGGAGAGGAAAAAAATACTTTAATTGTTTTGCAGAATACATTCATTCTGCATAACAATTAAATATATTTTTTGTCAAAAATGGCATGTTTAATGGTCTTTAAAAAATAAGCATATGTATTAATACTGAGTAAGCCCACTTGAAAGTAGCTGTTTGATCCTCTTAATACTGTATGCTAAATTCACAGTATGCAGACATGAATATTTCTGGTAATTTTTCTACAAGTTTGGATTTAAAATGCAGTGGTATGTGTTGTAATCTGCATAAATCTATTAACGGAGAATATTACTGTTCTTGCATCTGAGCATCTTTAAAAGTCTACATTGTGGACTTTTAAAGTTTCTTTCTAAAAAGAAAAAATAATTGAGAAGTGAGTTTGAACAGTTAAATATCACTTGGAGCTTGAAGAAATTTCTGCATCCTTATTGGTGAAGTCCTGGAGAAAGAAATCATCTTTACCTGAAGAGATTTAATGAGAAATAATTTGCATCGCCTGTTAACATTTTGGGGTGTATGGAGCTCACTGGTATATTGAGATAAATGCTGATTTCTTAGCTTTAACACAGAAAGTCTCAGTCAGCAAAAACTGTTCTTTGGCTACTCTCTATCTCCCGTTTCCTGCTGTCTGTTGCTCTCCAAACTCAGCAAGCATGCCTATTGTCATCCGGTCAACATGCATAGCTTGCACTTTTATAAATCATCCATTTTTATATATTGCACGTCAGATTGAAGTTTAAGACGTTTAATTGGTGGAGTGTCGTTTTAATTGGTTGTATCTTAGCTTTACGCTGCTCACAAGACTTTTTTCGCCCATTGTTATCCTGGTGGTAAGAAAAGTTAGGACTGGTCTTTGTGTCGTTCTCTTAAATCTCTACAAACTGGTTGATTCTGTTACATCATGGGAACAAAATGGCCATTGCAAAGAAATTCCCATATCCCAAGTATTTGAAAAGTCAAGTTTACTTTTCAAGGGAAAACAACAATATGTTTTGTGTCAGGAAGAGACAAATCTGTCCAGTTCCCACATTTAAAAATCCTATAATTACAAGTTGCATTAACATCACTTTTCTGTGCTTAAATCAGAGTTTATAAGTATACACAGTAATTTGTTTACAAAAGTTATTTCCACACAACACAAAGATAACGAGAGTTCACAGGCATACGCGTTTCTGAAAATCTAACCCGCTGCTTGAGTTTCTTTACATTTAAACCACTGGGAGGTGTGCTAGTTTGTTGTACCAAGTGTTTCTAATGTCTCATTACAAATGTCAGCGTTGCACTTTGAACAATGCTTGTAAATGACCAGCTGATAACTCGTGACAGACTGGTGAGGATGCTGATTTGCTGAACACTTGACATTCTTCAGGACTTGCCTAAATGTTGCCAGAGAGTTGTTTGAGATAAAGGAAACAGATCTCTTCAAGCCACCTCTGTAAAACTGACCTGAAGTGGAGTTTAAAACACGTGTTTTCCTTCTTGTCACCTGACTTCATCTGACACTAAAAGCAGCTCTTCTCTCTTGTGTCTGGCTGGTCACGTCCCCTCAGTAGGCAGTATTGTGCACCTTTTCTTTTTTTAAACTAGCTTCTGTACACAATGGGTCCCTAGCTTCCTGTTGTAGTACATTACACCAAACTGCTGCAAGCCTCAGCACATAGCATAGTGTATCCTTTTCTGCCCTTCCTTGAACTCTGTTTGAAATATTAACAAAGCTCTTCTTTTAATGCCAAGCAGTTCTGTACTGTCATTAATATCAATAGAATTTCAACTCCAGTTTCAAAGATCTTTAGTAGTGGCTGTCTTATCTTGTTACATTTGATATTTTAAACGCTTTAGTGTGTTATTTTAGGTTTCCGTATTCCTTGTTGAGTAAGTAGATCATTACCTTCATTTAGCTGTTTCCTTCTGGCTGCCAACATTTCCTCATTAATCATATTCTGTAAGACATTGCAAGCATTACATTCAGCAGAAGGGCAATTTCTCTTCCTAAAACAACAAAAGTATAAAATATCAAAGAAACAAAATGGCCTATATCATATCCAAGATCTGAATGAATGGCTGACACTTCTCTGTAGAACATGCAAGCTTCTCATCTCTTTACATTTTGTCTTCACTGACCCAACTTGAAATTCACTGATGCTGTAAATAGCTGGTGTGCACCAGACTGAATTATTAATTTTTTTGACGATTAGCTGATGTGAAACAGCTCTTATCTATCCATCTTATCTACTGTCACAAAGGTCTGAAAATCAGCCACTGTCCTCTTTCGCTCTGTCACGAAAGGTTTGACTGACAGATCCGGCCACCAGGTCACGTCTGCATTTGCCCAGTTAGCAGTAGGGCTGTGCTGATTGCAGTTTTCTGGCCAATTACTGATCTTTTAAAATGCTGAACCTGCTGATTCCGATTTTGGCAGATACAATTTTTTATTTATTTTTTTTTGTCTGAAATATTGCTCATTATCATAAGAAGGTTGTTGAATTGGCATCAGAGGGTCACTATTAATTGTAAATGTGCAGACATAACTTGTTTTGGCTGATCTGTCAGTTAAACTTTTGTCACAGCACACAAGAGGACAGTGATTGATTCTTAGATCTTTGCCAAACTAGATAAGATTGGCTCCATATGTAAAAATTGGCCAATCACCGATCTCCCAAAATTAAGGAAATTGCCACCTATGAATTGATGCACCTCTAGTTAACGGTAACCACCTGGGGTTCACCAATTGTAGTTCTCTGACTGATTCTGGCTTGCAAAAGTCAGATCTGCTGATTCTGTTTTTGTCTGATTTTTATGTATTTTTTTGGGGGGAGTCGGAAATGTTATTAAATATAGCAAGAAGGCCTCTGAGTTGGCAACAGTGGGGTGACTTTGTTATAAATTTATCAACTTTACAGACTCCTTTGATAGTGTTGGCTATATTTAAAAAAATAAAAATAAAAAATCTGCCAACCAAAATGGGAATCAGCAGGTCAGGTTTTTAAATGGTGCAGTTTTAGTTTTTGGTGTTGGGACTTTCAGTCAGAAATTGGTTGTTGTTGTTGTCCCATAATCCAGGATGTTTCACACTGATTTTTAGATCCTCTTATTGCCTGATGAAGGTGTGAGACTTTTTATGAATTTGAACTAGTCTGGGAGAAAATTAGTTTTATTTCTATTTCACTATTTTGTCATTTCAGCTCCCATCTTGTTGTGGTACACAATGTTTTTTCTTCTTTTTTCTTTTGCAGTGTATCTAACATGGAGGGTAGGAATGTTTGAATAGTTAGCTGCTGTAAGTTTTCCCTGATAACAGGAGGAAGTGCAGAGACTGTTTTCATTTGCCTCTCAAGAAGTTTTCTTAAACTGATTTTTTTTTATTTTATTGCTGGATTATAGATATTTAAAAAATTGAAAGCTTTTTACAACTTAAAAAAAAAAAACTGACTTATTTCTGCTTAAAGTGGTCAGCTGGGACCTTTGAAAGTCCCAGCTGACAACTGAAAGTTGGAACTTGAACTCAGTCTCTGACCCTGTTGACAGGACTCTGTGGTTTATTGGCTCCTGGAAAAAAATACTAATTTCAAGTGAAACACTTTTGTTTTTGTTTTTTTTCTGGTTTTTTTTCTGTTTTTTTTTTAAAGAAATGCATCAAGATAATTCTTCAGTTGGGAACAACCTTTTAAAATTGAGTCTAACCTGGTTGACTGCAAACAAATAAGATTTGAACTTATCTATTGTAAATGGAAAGGAAGTGAGCTAATGCTGTCACCTCTGCAAACTCTTCCACATGAAAACACACCAGTGGAAGTGAATGAGTTCATTCAAAACTTTGAGTGGAATGAAATTCATCTGTAAAACAGCTTAAGCCTAAACCTTTAATAAAGAACTGTTCCTTTATGAAACCTGGGTGGGATGGATGGAAGGTTTCACAAGTTTTAAGTTATTAAACTGAAATGCCTTTTCATTCTATTGACATAAGAAGAAGGTAATTAGCTTTTGTCTAGAATATAGGATCTCATGGTCACGTTACTGAAATATCATTTGATTGTAAATTTTTATTTTTTTTAAATGCCCACATTTATTGTTTGAAAGGAAATTATTTTCATTATCGGATGCAGTAAAGAGTCAAATCTATGACCATGTGCACATGGTGAGACTGTCAATGCAGAAGTGAAGTCTCAGTCATCAGGATGCTCTGTTCATATACGATAAAAAAAAAATGCTTTGAGTCATTCTGCTGTGAAACCAAGTACTGCAAGAAATAATCTAGGTTTACCAGAAAGCCCAGAAATGGCCTTTAAATCTTTTGCCCCTGCAAGCAGAGGCATCAGATCCTCTTTATGAAGTTTGCTGTTCACCTTTATCCACATCCTTGATCCTACACTAGTGTATTACTCATTAACCTCAGGTTCTCCTTTTTCTGTCTCATCTTCCCCAGTGACTTGTGAACATGCCCCAAGCTGCTGCACTGATTTCATTTTATTATTTTAGTTTTGGTAGATGTTATTGAACAACCTTGTGTTTTCTAAAGTATCTCATTTCAGTTTCTTTAATCACAAATGTAAGAAAATTGAATGCATACATAGAATTTATGACCATTGATGAAGCATACAGCAAATGGAAGTTAAAAGGCAGGAGTACTTTAATTTAAATGGTGAATATAAACATGTATTGCTCAGCACACGTAGCAAAAAACAGATGCCAACTGTAACCAATTAAAGATGGTGGTGCTTGTTGAAGTTATTTTTGTCTCTTGTGTTTAAAAACTTATTGTACAACTATATGGCATCCCAAGTTTAGTTAATTTTTAGGCATTTCTAGGGTAATTGCCAGCTTCTTGTGAAGACTAGTTCCCCAGTCTTTCAATTGTCGTCTTGATAAGTCGCCGCACCTGAGCTAAAAACGACTGCAAAGACAGGCCAGACTGGCTGACTAAATGATTTTCCACATTAGCTGAAGCGCCACAAGTTTGACCTGCTTTCGCCCAAATTCCTGTTAATTGATGTCACTGCTGTTTTCAACCACAGTTCACCAAATGTTTTTGCAGGAAGCCAGTCCAGTAGACTAAACCGTGGTCTTCTTGTCAGTTTCCCATCTTTGCATTATTTTTCCAAACATTGTGATGGTACCGTCCTGGCCTTTCCTGTTTTACAAGTGCTTCTCTTTGTGAATGAAAGGTCTTCCTGCAAGAAAACTAGTTTTTTTTTGGTTTTTTTGTAGCAGTCTGGACTTGGATCACGTTGGTGTTGCATGCATTTCAACTAGATCCTCCATTTGGTTTAAAAAGAGGGAAGGGGAAAATTGTGCTTCAGAATATTTCTGTTCATATCTGCTTGTAACACTGTGAGATGCTGAACTGCAGCGTCACTGAGAGAACCAGGTTACACTCTGAAAGAATGTGGGTGGGGCAGAGCAGTGGGAAGGGTGTATCCTGTCATTGATAAACGTCGTCACCATTTCGTTGAGCAGTTCCTGGAATAGTGTCTGCCTGGTGATTAGCTTTGAATGATAGTAGTTTGCCAACTGTAATACAAACACCCATTTCAATTTGGCAAATTGGGATTAAATGCAATCTGCTCCAGAAGTCCCCCCACCCTCCCCAAAAAAGGATTCCTGTGGCTTTCATAAATACTATAACCAGATTACACTTCCCCCCCCCCCCCAAATGCTGCAAAGAATGAGCCATTCCTGTAATTCTTTTCCAAGCACACATCAGTTAGCTACTCGAAGTTGTACGAATGCGCTGTGTTGCTCAACAAGAGGAAGTTGCAACAACACAACCTGCCGTGTTTTCTGGTGGTTTCATTTCCTCTCGATTTGAAATCATAATATCAATGTCATCAACAGTCGGTTCATTGGAAAAGGAAGAAAGCATGTGTAGTGGTTGAACTTGTGCATGGTTTTGTGGTGCATCGTAGGGCTGCAGAGTAGACTTGTTGCAACATTCTCATGTTGGTCCTTAACATTGCAACATCCTTAATGGGAAAGAACTGTTTGCAGTGCAGTTTTTAAGATGTTTCCTGCCTAATATCTTTGTGTGCTCGACGAAGACTCTGTTCAGATGTTCATATCCGACGCAACAGAGATGGGAAGCAACGAGATGAGACGGCAAGAAGTGAGGGGAAAATGTGTCAGCAAGTGCCATTGCACTATTTCACAGTAAAATTGCAAACCACCTGTTAATCCATTAGCCTTTGGGCATGCTTGTTGGATCATTTAGTGCACATATTTCTGTTCTGGTCTGCTTCCCAGATACTGCTGTCAGTGTTTCTGTGAGGCAGAGAGAAATTCTCCTTCCTATCAAACGCATTGAGATTTATTTATTTATTAAAAAAAAAAGCCAAGATCAAGAAAGTGGTGTCAAGGATTTGGACTAGCTTTGCAATATAATAAACACACTATAGGGCTGAATTAATTGTCTGCTAATAATCTATAAATATGTTTTACCCAAAACTCCTCAGGTGGCATAATTTTAGCTTTACCTAGTTCAAATTCACTGAAGTGTGATGCACAGTGCCATGTGGGTTTTTTTTTTAAAGGCAATAAATATTTTTGTTTTAAAGTTTTATTTGCATCTATTGATGTTCTTCTATAAAAACAAGGTTTAAGTTTTTAAATGAAAAATCTACTAAAATGTTTGCAGCCGTTTTTTAAAACGTGGCAATAGATTGCTCTCTAAATTATGTCACTGAATCAGGAAGTCAAAAAAAGTCCTGATGTGTTTTACTCAACCCTTCAGTTATACTTTTTCTTCATTTTTCAAAAAAACGTGTCCTATTATAGTGACTTAAACACCACAAATCATAACATCTGTAATATTTTGCAGAAGCACATTAAGCGTGGAGCTGAGTTATCTAGAGAAATTTCCTAACCCACTGTGGCAGATTTTTGTTTAGTCTGACATGGTTCCCTTTCTGCCCCAGCTCCAAAATTTAGGAATCAATCCAGCAAACATCGGCTTCAGCACCCTGACCATGGAGTCTGACAAATTCATCTGCATCCGGGAGAAAGTGGGGGAGCAAGCCCAGGTTGTGATCATTGACATGGCCGACCCCAATACTCCGATCCGGAGACCCATCTCAGCCGACAGCGCCATCATGAACCCTGCCAGCAAGGTCATCGCACTTAAAGGTACGACGCTAGCAAATGTGCAGATCTCTGCTGCTTTAGAGAGACATGTTCTGCCAGAATTTAAGGATAGATTTCTAATGTTGCTATTTTTTTAAAACTTATGTTCAATGTGAAGTTATTAGTTTTACGTTTTTCAGAGCATGTTCAGTTTATTCATTAAGGTCTGTACACATGCAGCTACTTTAGTTTTCTGTCATTAAATATGTTTTATTGGCCATTATTTTTATTTTTTTTTTAACACTAAACATTTCTCATGAATTCTAAAATAGCATATTTTTATTGTTTTTGTCCAGCTGCTATGAATGCTTTGACTTTTTTGTTTTGTCTTTTTGTATGTTCATTTTTTTTCTTACTGCTTTCTTATGTTTGCAGACGGTGAGTTGAAATTTCAATACTTACTGTGGAAGGGAAATCCTGTTTAAAGACAAGTAATTCTGAGCAAACCAAACTTGCCTAAAAATATTATTTCACTTTGCTTTTTTAAAAAAAAATTTATATTAAATCACAAATACCATTGATGACATTTCTGTCAATTTTTAAACCTTTAACTCAGGTTTGCTCATTGTGTCTTTATCATCTTCAGTAAAAATTGTTTGTAAACAGGATTTAGCTTTTACAGCCTTACAGCTTGCTGACATTCCATCATTTTTATATTCAAAATGATTTAGAACATGTTCATGTGGTATTATTATGGGTAAGAATAATTTAATTTTAATCCACGTTTCCATTTGGAATCTGCGTGCTTATCCATCTGAAATTGAAATGACGCATACTTGTTTTCACTCGTCTTCCAGCTGTGCTTAATGTATGTTTTTAACTGAGTTCAGATGTTTTTGTATATTCCTTTTATAATTCTTTTAATATATTGACTCAAATTTGCTTTTAAGTTGAAGAACAGATGTTGGATACTTGTCTTGGACGGCCATATCTTGCTAAGTTTTTTGTTAGCAGTTATGATCAGTGAAGTTGTCATATAACATTTGATTCAATTTATTTAAAAATAGATTCTGCGTTTAGATCTAGAATTTTTCTGTGTCGAGCAATTTAAATTGCAATATTCAAGCCAAAAAAAAACAACTGATCTGTAGTTTTATTTGTGGTGGTAAGCGTTATGTAGACACTAAATCACAGCGGGTAGGTTTGAGAACTTAAAAAAGAAGCATTTATTTAGAAGAGGGGGCAAAAATAAATCTAATTCTGACTTAAGAGATCAGACCACGAAGAAAACTGGAACTTAGTATCATCCTGGACAAGCCCAAATACTGCATTTCTAATTGTAATTTGGGTTTAATATGGAATTTATTGTGATTGTGGTTAAAAAATGTCAGCCTCCTCATTTTAATCTTGATTATATTTTAAAGAATAGAATTAAAGTCCTTAATTCCAGGTTTTCCTTCTGTGCATCATAAAGCCTTGTGGGCCACCAGGCTTTACTTGTGCCCCCACCAAGCTAATCATTGCTTATTTTGACTACTTAGCATCCAAACACTGATCTTAGCAAGTTTTCTGGGGAATTCTATTTTCAATTTCTGGCCTTGTATGCTTATACACTTAGAATGTCAATACTAGGTCCTAAATTTTAGGACTTTTATTTAATCTCCCTTTTTTTTTTTTAATTGATGAATGCTTTTGTGGTGAATTTATTCTATGACTTGGTTCTAATTCGTGTTATTTTGTTAAAATATAACCGTCAAATCTACAGAGCACAACATGGGAAAGCAATGGGACCTTGTTAACATTTAGCTCAGACATCCAGCCTTCTCAGCAAAACTTCAGAGCTCTGCTTCATAAACTAGCAAATTATGTTAAGATAATTAAAATCTGAATGTTTCTGCTTTACTATTAATTACCAGTTTCCATAGTGGTTTGTCTTTAACGGGGATTTCAGTAGCTTGCTTAAAGTCATCAATAAAGGAAATGAATGCAAATACTTTTTTTTTATGAAGGTTGGGTAGTCTAGGTTTGTGGGGAAAAGTCTTATTTGACTGTTAACAAACTGAAATGTGTTTAAAGTAATTTATTTGTATAATTTCATGCACATATCATACCATGACATTTTCAAATTTACAATAGATAAAACAAATTACCTTTGTCATGTAGTAAAAAAAGTCAGACCATTGTGTACCTTTTTAGAGGGAGGACTCTGGCGCATTATGTGAAGTTTACTGAAATATAAGGGGAGAATGAAATCAACACTAAACAATACATGCAGTACATGCAGGATCAGTTTCTAAGCCCCTTGCTGTTTATACCTTCTAGTGTTAAAGACCCTTCTTTCTTTTCGTCTGCCTTCTCTTCAGTGTATCATTTTGCAGTGTGAACCCTAACCTGTTCATTTAACTACACTTGACGCATTAACACAATGCGTGTGCACAGGTGCAACTACTCCTTAAGACCCCATTAATGCTTGCTCTCTAAAATGCGGCTGCCTAATCAAGCGGTCCATTCAACAGAATGCTTATTGTACTCTGATTTTATGGCTTTGTGATGACAAAGTGATCTCGATGGCTGTGAAAATGCATTTGAGTATTTAATCGGCAAACAAATATCACACTGCTTTTTAAAAAATGAAGCTTAAGCTCACTGAATTAATCCCAACTAATATAACACACAGAATGCAGGTGAGTGAACCTTTTGTATATAATCTAATGTCTAGATCACAGTTTAATAAAAATGGCTCATCGTTGTTGGGTACTTTTATCAGCTTTTGTCTTGACTAAAGGTATAAAACTTGTACATCTTTTTTTTTAAAGCCTCTTTCTGCTGTTTTTTTGACAGCTTTTTTCACAATTACTTTAGTGACTGAGAATGAGTCACACTTCTGGCCAGTTTATTGAATATTAGTTGATTTCTTAATATCAGTGTATCTAATCTTTTGAAAACAAATACAAAATAGGGTAATTTTTTTTTTCCTCAGACATCTTGTAGACATTTCTTGGAATTGGAGCATGCATTTTCTTTAAGTATAAACTTGGTTTGCATATTTGCTATTGGTACAGCTTCTTTGGAAGTCAAATGTTTTTTGTCTCCTGAATTTCCTCTATTTTTCAATGCTCCTTGCTTGATTAGGCAGTTTCCTACTGCAGCATGTTTGGTATCCCCCCCCATCTATCACTCCTGCATCCTTACTCAATGATGCTTTAATTTAAATTTGGTGTTTCTTTTGCAATAAATCAAACGTGTGTGGAATGATGGTGGAAACGCATCAGAAACTCTAAAGATCTCTTTGGGCCTGGTTCCTGCTTTTATCCTCTTCTCCATAGCGGCCAAAACCCTTCAGATCTTTAACATTGAGATGAAGAGCAAGATGAAGGCACACACCATGACAGACGACGTGACTTTCTGGAAGTGGATCTCTCTGAACACGGTTGCTCTTGTGACTGACACCGCTGTCTACCACTGGAGCATGGAGGGCGACTCTCAACCTGTCAAAGTTTTTGATCGCCACTCCAGCCTGGCAGGCTGCCAGATCATCAACTATCGCACCGATGCCAAGCAGAAATGGCTCCTTCTCATTGGTATCTCAGCTCAGGTAATGCAACAGGGGTTTTTTTCTTCTTCTTTTTGGGTGGAGGGGGTATTGGTTAATCCTGGCAATAGCAAAACGTGGCAGCATTTTAGAATAGTTAATTTTTTTAAATCTTCCTCCCATATATGCAGTTTGGTAGATTTACAGCACATAATTTTAACCAAAAATACTAAAACCTACAAAAGAGCTTTACTCAAAATTATGGACAATCCACTTCTTTCACTTCCAATGTCAACATGAGCTTTATCAGACGATGCCAATCCAATACAGAAAACGGTTCTGAATTGACTTGAAGCCCCTTTTATGAACAGACATAAAGGTACTGATTTACAAATTTATGTAAAAACTCTGTGCCAGCACAGAACACTTAAATACACTAATAGCTTCACAAGCTTGGTCAAACAAGTGAAAACAACACAATTTTGATGTGTTCAGTTTGGAGTATAATGTAAAATAAACTGACAATGTAGTCAGCAACACTTTCCATAGCACTTTCTGAATCAAGTGATTCAGAAAGTGCATTAGGATTTCTAAATGTAATGTAAAATAACATGGCATGACATCATTTAAAGTACAAAGCATAGAATGAGACTGAATAGATCTGACTTTGTGGCTCAGGCACATTGTCGCAATACCCAATCTAGAATTTTTTTTTTTTCTCCCAATATTGGGACTGATAGATTTTAAAATCTGATTGGTGCAGCTCCAGTCAAAATGCATTTGCATGGATGTTAAAGGCACAAAAATTGCTCAATTGAATTCAAGTTGTGATCTGAAGAGAAAATAAATCCCTGCAAACACTCAGCCTTGCCCACTTTGATATTTGCACAAAATAAAATTTAGAAATATCTAAAATGTCCACAAGTGTTTCTTTTTCATTGTTGATCATACTAGTAGATGTTTACCTAAATGTGTTTGTGATTATACTCATGCTTATGTTTTTTTTTCTTTTTCTGCAGCAAAACAGAGTGGTGGGAGCCATGCAGCTCTACTCCGTTGAAAGAAAGGTTTCTCAGCCCATCGAAGGCCATGCTGCCAGCTTCGCCCAGTTCAAGATTGAAGGAAACGCGGAAGAGTCAACTTTGTTCTGCTTTGCTGTGAGGGGTCAGGCTGGAGGAAAGGTGATCATTTGCTCATTGTAGTTGTATGTGGGGGGGAGGAAGGAATCGATTAACCAGTAAATTTCATCAAGTTTTTTTCTTTTATTCCTCCTGCTTGTCTTAGCTGCACATCATTGAGGTGGGAACCCCACCGACTGGTAATCAGCCATTTCCAAAGAAAGCAGTGGATGTCTTCTTTCCTCCTGAAGCACAGAATGACTTTCCTGTGGCCATGCAGGTTTGTTTCATTAAGAACAGCAAAACAAGCATTACTTGACATGCCAGTTTCTGTTTATTTTGCTGCTGTTTTTTGTCTTATTGGAAGGGAAATGGTTTAATTTTGCTTTCTTTTGCAGATAAGTGCAAAGCACAACGTGGTTTTCCTCATTACCAAATACGGCTACATCCACCTGTACGACCTGGAGACTGGAACCTGCATCTACATGAACCGCATCAGTGGGGAGACCATCTTCGTCACGGCGCCACATGATGCCACTTCAGGCATTATTGGGGTCAACCGAAAGGGACAGGTAAACTTACCCACCGGTGACTGTCGCATTGCTGTTGACCCAGAACATGGATGCTCAGTCATATTATTGTGACTGTATATTTCTGCTGACGTCAGTATAATCTATCAAACAATATATCGTACACCTTTCATTTAATTTGCGGCGATGTAAACGAATGTTTGAAACGTCAAACGTTGTGGCATGGGCCTCTGAAAGAAGCTCCTGCTTTGTTTATCACGAGGCAAACTCAGACTCTGCCAGGAGGCGCTCTAAATAATCCATGAGCTAGTGTTTCACACACAGGGAGTGGAGAGGGTTGGATGTTGCCGTGTGTGTAAAGCAGAACCAGCGAGGAGAACTGGATCCAGCCAGCTGATTAATAATGTTCTATTCAGGCCACACACCACATGAATAATTGAGTGGAGGGAGGAAAGTTGATCTGAGTCGTGGCAGACATGCCTGCATGTAGGGGCAGTCATGCATCTGTGTGTGTGTGCGCGCTCGAGTCACGTGGACATGTACGGAGGCAGTGATCTGATAAGAAATAGGCCACTGCTTTGGCCTCTAGTGCTAACAGATGCATTGGTTAGCTTAGCAACAAAATCTGGCAATCTGATATCTTTAATGCAGGGGTGTCAAACTCCAGTCCTCAAGGGTCGCTGTCCTGCAACTTTTAGATGTGGCTCTGCTGCACCACACTTGAATAGAATATTTAGGTCATTAGCAAGGATCTGGAGAATTTATCTACACAAGGAGGAGGTGATTAATCCATTTCATTCCAGTGTTTTGTACCTGTGGCACATTTAAAAACTGCAGGACACCGGCCCTTGGGGACTGGAGTTTGACACCTGCGCTTTAATGCAACACTGCACTGCTACATTCAATCTATAAAGCACTTTTTTACATTCAAGTGTCTTACTCATTCCTCATGCTCTTGTATTTTATGCATCAAGTCAAAGATTTGTTGGTACTCCTGGGAAAAGAATGAATGTTAGATTATGAAATTGTTTTGCCAATTGAAGTTGGAAATCTTTTACTGTTTTTCTTCCTGTATTTGACAGAGTTCAAAATTTTTAGCCAGCTTAAGAGTAACCAGTGTTTGAGTTCCCCTCAGCCTCCTTATTGATTTTCCACACCAGAATCTCTGCTGTTTTCTTCCCCCTCTTTGCTTTCAACATATTTCTGCTTTACTATCTGTCAGTGAATGTCTTGTGCACTTGATACTACTGCTCATGTTACATTTGATGCTTGCTGCTGTGTATGTTCACTCTAGTATCTGTATTTTTTCCTCTATTCATCTGATCAATAAAATACTTAGTGGGGTATTTCATTCTTGTCTGACTGTTCCCATACAAACATTAGCTCCTCTACATCCCTTCAACCCCTTTGTTCCTCCTCCTTTAATTTGATATTTTCTTTCAGTTGCTTGGTCACTCCCAAAAATCCTAATTCAGATCAGCTAATTGCACCTGGTGATGATTTACAGCACAGCTTATAGAGGGAAGGAAACTGTGGTTTTAAGCTAAACAAAACGTTATTCACATTTCACTTTTTTTTGTCTTAAGTTTCATTTTTGGTTTTCTTTATGGTGGAGATATGACCTATACTAATCACTCCTGAAAACTCCCAAACAGTTTTCTTTTTTTAGTTCAGTATTTCATTGGACTTAAAAAAGGTTTTTTGACCCAGGTGCTGTCTGTCTGTGTGGAAGAAGAAAACATCATTCCATACATCAACAATGTGCTGCAGAATCCAGATCTCGCCCTCCGCCTGGCTGTCCGCAACAACCTGGCTGGAGCTGAAGAGCTCTTTGCACGCAAGTTCAACAATCTGTTTGCTGCTGGCAACTACTCTGAAGCTGCCAAAGTTGCTGCTAATGCACCAAAGGTATTTTTTCTTCAGATTTATTTTTATTTTATTTTTTGAATTTGGCTGTAACATTCCAGCGTTTCTTGTTCTAGCCCATTGTTATCATCTTCAGTTTCCATCGGATTCCTTTATTTATTTTCCTCTTTCAGGGAATCCTTCGTACACCGGACACCATCCGCCGCTTCCAGAGCGTTCCCACTCAGCCGGGCCAGACCTCTCCGTTGCTGCAGTACTTTGGTATCCTGTTGGATCAGGGCCAGCTCAACAAGTTTGAGTCCCTGGAGCTTTGCAGACCCGTCCTCCAGCAGGGACGAAAGCAGCTTCTGGAGAAGTGGTTGAAGGAAGACAAGGTACTTTAAGCGTTTAGCTCAGCCCGCTCTCACACACAGAGGCGTTTCCTGCCACTTCCTGACTTGCTTTGTTTACACAAACAGCTAGCTTGTTTATGAATGCATGAGATCATCTGATATTTAAGGAATTCATGCACTTTAAAACTGAGGCTCCATCTTGGATTCCTCAACAGTAAATAACTGACTGCTTTGGGAGTGAAATGGTTTATCTTTAAATGTAATATCTTAATGGTTTTGTATTTTAGATTTCCTCCCTTGTATTACAATATTTTATAGAAATCCAATCTAACTTCGTATGTCACCCCTCATTTCAGTTGGAGTGTTCAGAGGAACTGGGCGATCTGGTGAAGGCGGTGGATCCGACTTTGGCCCTCAGCGTGTATCTGCGGGCGAATGTCCCCAACAAGGTCATTCAGTGCTTTGCAGAGACTGGTCAGTTCCCCAAAATCGTCCTGTATGCCAAGAAGGTACGAAATCTACTTTAGAGTCTAACTAAACCTGACAGATCAAAGTAAGGCTTTCTTCTCGTTGGATTTAAGATTTGATTTGATGAGTATTTCGTTTTGAAGGTGGGCTACACCCCGGACTGGATCTTCCTGCTCAGGAACGTGATGCGCATAAACCCAGAGCAAGGACTGCAGTTTGCACAGATGCTGGTCCAGGATGAAGAGCCATTAGCAGACATCACACAGGTCAGAAAGAACTAGTTTTGCCATTTTCACATGAACATAGTTAATCCTAACTTGACTTTGAAGTAGTGTGTACCATGTAATCGAGTAACGGTGCAGGTCACAGCAGTGGAATTCAGCTATCTTGTAGTATAAAGGAAATGCACAACTTCCTTTACTTCCAACGTCTGCAGAATCTCTGCAACATGAACACAAACTGCTGACGGAGCGTTCTGTGTTTCCTAAAGTGCTGTACAGGCAGATGAAGAGTTTAGAAATAACTTGGTCATGGACACTTTAGTCTTTCATATCCAGTCATAGCATATGTTTGTCTACATATTCTATGGACACAATAATTTTTATTTATATTTTATTACCTTGTATAATTAGTGGTGGTTGCATATTTTTATCCATCTGCTTTTTTTTTAAGATCTCACCTTGTGTGTCTTATCTGCTCAGATTGTGGATGTTTTCATGGAGTACAACCTGATCCAGCAGTGCACCTCTTTCCTCCTCGACGCTTTAAAGAACAACAGACCGTCAGAAGGGCCACTGCAGACTCGCCTGTTGGAGATGAACCTCATGCACGCCCCACAGGTGGACTGGTGTTCACATTGTCAAAAAATGGTAGACGCCATACAAAAAAATTCTGTTCTAATGTTTCTGTTGTGCCTGTAGGTTGCTGATGCTATCCTGGGCAACCAGATGTTCACACACTATGACCGTGCTCACATCGCCCAGCTGTGTGAGAAGGCTGGCCTTCTTCAAAGGGCTTTGGAGCACTACACAGACCTGTATGACATCAAGCGTGCTGTGGTGCACACACACCTCCTCAACCCTGAGGTAGAATCCTTTCTCCGTCAGAACAGTTTGGGGTTTTTTTTTGTGGGGGGGATTTATCTTTTTGTATGAACAAACCGAACAAATCTTCTTCTACTCCAGTGGCTGGTGAACTTCTTCGGTTCGCTGTCGGTGGAAGATTCAATGGAGTGCCTCAGGGCCATGCTCTCTGCTAACATCCGCCAGAACCTGCAGATCTGTGTTCAGGTGGCTTCCAAGTACCATGAACAGCTCTCCACTCAGTCGCTCACGGAGCTCTTCGAGTCCTTCAAGAGCTTCGAAGGTGAGAACCCTTTGAAGCTTCAGTACTGATGGTGTACTGTTGCCTTCAGTACGCCATGATTCACTTAGTAAAACGAACAATTTCTCTCACTTTCAGATCTTACTTTAGTTGGCATTAGTTTCATGCAAATTTTTAAAACCTGCCTCAGTCAAGTGTAATTGCCAGTGCATTAGTAGGACAATAGATTCAGTCACACCAGATGAGGTCATGGTTGCTCATTTTTATGCTGGTTGATGTATTTAGTGTTTGAAGTCATGGATGTTTATGGACTTGAATTTGCCTTTGTGTCCCTCAGGTTTGTTCTACTTCCTGGGCTCTATTGTGAACTTCAGTCAGGATGCCGAAGTCCACTTCAAGTACATCCAAGCTGCCTGCAAGACGGGCCAAATTAAAGAGGTGGAGAGGATCTGCAGAGAGAGCAACTGCTACGATCCGGAGCGTGTCAAGAACTTCCTCAAGGTGAGGTTTTTAAAAATAATTTTTTTGAAATTAACAGTCCTGCACACATACGTTAAAGGTCCACAGGTTAATGATCAGTGTGAACGAACTGGCTCTAAGCAGTTAGCTTGCATCTCTTCTAAATCTTGACGGTGGTGAATTTTCTTTCTCTGCTTTGAAATGGCAGGACATGTATCAGGTAAACCTTCCTTTCACCCTTCTCCACCGCAGGATCCTGATTTGTTTTCCTTTCTCTTTGTGCCTCTCTTGACACGTAGAAATAAAACCTGCCTTTGTATGGAGGCGTATATTTGTATACACCACAGTCCATACACTATGAATGCAGTATAGGTCATGTAGTGCTAGTCAGTTGGTTGTGCTGTAATTGCAGTCACTTGTAGCTAGCTAGCAACCTGTGTTTTTGAGATCTAACATGTTTTAAGCAAAATAGAAGTAAGGGATAAACCCTGTGCTATCAGGTTGGAGTAGATGAAGTTATAGAAGTTGTTGTACATGTTGTATCTTACTAATATCTCCCATTTCAATTTGACACACAGGAAGCCAAACTCACTGACCAGCTGCCGCTCATCATCGTCTGTGATCGGTTTGATTTTGTCCACGATCTTGTCCTCTACCTGTACAGAAACAGCTTGCAGAAATACATCGAGATTTATGTCCAGAAGGTGAGAACCACGGCAGCGACATTTTACCAGCAGCCACATTTTACCAGCAGCCACAATCCTTGTTTGAGATGCTCACTGTGGGATTTGTGTGGCAGGTGAATCCCAGCCGTCTCCCAGTCGTCATCGGGGGCCTCCTGGATGTGGACTGCTCCGAGGACGTCATCAAGAGTCTGATCCTGGTCGTCAGAGGACAGTTCTCCACGGATGAACTGGTTGCAGAGGTGGAGAAGAGGAACAGGTGCTCTAACGATGCACACACATCATCTTTCTTTACTTAACTCTTAAGATGATTAAAGGAATTCCATGAAGTTATTAGAAGTGGTTCAATTTTTCCTTAATTTTAACCAGTAAAGCAAAAACTATCGCACTTGAGTTTTGGGTAGAACATATGTACAAACAGGTACTTTTATCTTTAATGTAAAATGTATATATATTTTTTGTACTATTTTGGCTTAATTTTATCTTACTGGGGGTTTTTTTCCTAATGGAAGTGCTTTTTCAGTCTGTAAACTCCAGTTAATAAAGAATCAATTACTAAGTCAGTAATTGATTGATCACTCTCTTGATGCTGTTCCATTTGTCCCAGACTGAAGCTGCTGCTGCCCTGGCTGGAGTCCCGCATCCATGAAGGCTGTGAAGAACCTGCTACCCACAATGCTCTGGCAAAGATCTACATCGACAGCAACAACAACCCGGAACGCTTCCTGCGGGAAAACCCGTTCTACGACAGCCGTGTGGTGGGAAAGTACTGCGAGAAGAGAGACCCTCACCTGGCCTGCGTGGCCTATGAGCGGGGACAGTGCGACCAGGAGCTCATCAATGTGAGGATACATTTCATTCATTCTTATCCTGTATCCACGTGTTTTTTTGTTTTTTTTTTCTACAGCAGACATTAATGTGAATTTTCTTTTCTCCCATCAGGTTTGCAATGAGAACTCTCTGTTCAAGAGCTTGTCTCGCTACCTAGTGAGACGTAAAGACGCTGAGCTGTGGGCCAGCGTGTTGCTGGAGAGCAACCCCTACAGACGGCCACTCATTGACCAGGTAGAGTCTGAAGACCCGACGGTAAAGCTTCCTTCCTACTTTCTCCTGGTGCTTCTCTCAGACTCTTTCTGTCCTCAGGTGGTCCAGACAGCTCTGTCGGAGACCCAGGACCCTGAGGAGGTTTCGGTCACCGTCAAAGCCTTCATGACTGCTGACCTGCCCAATGAGCTCATTGAGCTGCTGGAGAAAATAGTATTGGACAACTCCGTCTTCAGTGAACACAGGTAGGGATGTTCTTCACCTCAACTGTTATCCAAAAGTCATAAATTCATTAAGGCCTTAAAATGTCTTAAATTAATTTTTAAAATATGCAATTTGGCCTTAAATACATTAATCACAGGCCCTTAATTTTGTCATGGTGAAACTATTCAATCTTGTATATCCTGTAGTGTTTTTTTTGTTTGTTTTTTTTTCCCTCACTGGACTTTTCTGTCAGGCAAGTTTGAGTTGACTGACGTCTTTATTGGGTTATTTAACTCTAAGCATTTGAGGCTACCAGTAATTAGTAGCTGCTAATACACCCTTGATGAGTAGCTAGATTTTTAAGTCTATTGTGGATAAGTGCAAGTTTAGCACCAATTTATCATACTTTCTGCAGTTGTCACAATAAGTCTTCAATTTCTTCATAGTGATCTTAAAGTCTTAAATTTGAGTTGGTGAGATCACAGGGTTTCTGCAGGTTTCACCACTTTCAGATTTACTTGATCCAAAAAAGTGCTAATTATTATTATTTTTTTTCTCTCTCTCCAGGAATCTGCAGAACCTTCTGATCCTGACCGCAATCAAAGCCGACCACACGCGTGTGATGGAATACATTAGCAGGCTGGACAACTACGACGCTCCTGATATTGCAAACATCGCTATCAGCAATGAACTTTTCGAGGAGGCGTTCGCCATTTTTAAGAAGTTTGACGTCAACACCTCAGCCGTGCAGGTCTGTACTCTTGAAATCGCATAAATGTTTGCCTTATAAATTAAAGGAGGCTTACAATTTTTCCTTTTCTTTGTTTCCCTTCCTCCTTAGGTGCTCATCGAGCACATCGGCAACCTGGACCGGGCCTATGAGTTTGCAGAACGCTGCAATGAACCTGCTGTGTGGAGCCAGTTGGCCAAGGCTCAGCTCCAGAAGGAGCTGGTTAAAGAAGCCATTGATTCTTACATCAAAGCAGACGACCCGTCTGCATACATGGAGGTGGTCCAGGCAGCTGATAAGAGTGGTAAGTAGAATAATCTAGATTAAGTACAATCTCACAGAAGCAGCCATGTTGAACCTCATGTTTAGTCATGTTAAAACAATCAGCAGGTTCCCTTTCCAGCAGGACAATGAGCACACAGCCAGAACTAAAATAATTTATTTATTTTTTTACAATAACTTGGCCCATCCTGTAAATATGTTTCCAGGTAACTGGGAGGATCTCGTCAAGTTCCTCCAGATGGCTCGCAAGAAGGCTCGTGAGTCCTACGTGGAGACAGAGTTGATCTTTGCCTTGGCCAAAACCAACCGCCTGGCCGAACTCGAGGAATTCATCAACGGACCCAACAACGCTCACATTCAGCAGGTCAACCTTGCTCTGACGCATGATACTGTCTCCCTTTTTTGCCCGATCCACATTTAAACACTTGACCTTTACGTCGTTTTCCAGGTCGGCGACCGCTGCTACGACGAGAAAATGTACGAAGCGGCCAAACTGCTTTACAACAACGTCTCCAACTTCGGCCGCCTGGCTTCCACGCTGGTGCACCTGGGAGAGTATCAAGCCGCTGTGGACGGAGCCCGCAAGGCCAACAGCACCCGCACCTGGAAGGAGGTGTGCTTCGCCTGCGTGGACGGCCAGGAGTTCAGACTGGCCCAGATGTGCGGCCTCCACATAGTGGTGCATGCTGACGAGCTGGAAGAGCTCATCAACTATTACCAGGTAGGTGATGTCAGACTTATTTAACCTTTACACTTCATTATGAAAACGTCCTTATTGGAGATGCACGGATACGATATTATCTGTATCAGCCATATTTGACCGAAGTAGTCAACCTATCTTTTCTTTTTGTTAGTTTATTTTACACTATTTGAGCTGACTTATGTTTGACTGTTTGTGAAGCTATTGGTGTATTTAAGTGTTGCTATAATGGTCCACAGTTGTCAAAGTTGTAATCAGTACATTTATGCTGTATATGTTTTCCTTTATCTGCTTGATATCGACCGATACTAAACCTGCGATGTTTTTATCGGAAGTGAAAAAAGTGGATCAGTGCATCCCTAACGTTCATCCTCGCGTCTCCCTCAGGATCGCGGCTACTTTGAGGAGTTGATCACCATGCTGGAGGCGGCGCTGGGCCTGGAGCGCGCTCACATGGGCATGTTCACAGAGCTGGCCATCCTGTACTCAAAGTTCAAACCCCAGAAGATGAGGGAGCATCTGGAGCTGTTCTGGTCCCGAGTTAACATCCCGAAGGTCCTGAGAGCGGCGGAGCAGGCACACCTGTGGGCCGAGCTGGTCTTCCTTTACGACAAATACGAGGAGTTTGACAACGCCATCATCACCATGATGAATCACCCAACAGACGCCTGGAAGGAGGGCCAGTTCAAAGACATCATCACCAAAGTATGGCTTGGTCAGATTGAGAAATATCTAAATTTTAGTGGTCTTGGAGTAGATTTTCTAAAATCCTCTGAATCTGCATCATGTGTAGGTGGCCAACGTAGAGCTGTACTACAAAGCTGTTCAGTTCTACCTGGAGTTCAAGCCTTTGTTACTGAATGACTTGCTGATGGTGCTCTCCCCTAGACTGGATCACTCTCGTGCTGTAAATTTCTTCTCTAAGGTACTCTGAAGCTGAAACACACACCAAGGTCCAGCCGTTTTTCTGAGTTATATTTGCCATCAATATTGAACGTGTGTGTATTTTCAGGTGAAACAGCTGCCTCTGGTCAAACCCTACCTCCGCTCAGTACAGAACCACAACAACAAATCCGTCAACGAAGCGCTTAACAACCTCTTCATCACAGAAGAGGACTATCAGGTGAGTTCGACTGACGTAACTCTGATTTCTGGTTTGGTTTTTTTTGTTTTTTTTCTTCAACTCTTAAGCTCAATTTGCTGCTCGTTCCAGGCTCTGAGGACATCAATAGATGCCTACGACAACTTTGACAACATCTCGCTGGCCCAGCGCCTGGAGAAACATGAGCTGATTGAGTTCAGAAGAATCGCCGCCTACCTCTTCAAAGGCAACAACCGCTGGAAACAGAGTGTGGAGCTGTGCAAGAAGGACAAGCTCTACAAGGTGCTGCTTCTACTTGCTTTCTTCCTGGAATTAGTTTTAGGTGACCTTTGTACTGACTCTTGAGAAATTAGATTTTTGGAAAAAGGAGATATGGACTGCTTTAAAAAATAAAATCAAGACGGCTGCAGCTGATCCAGAACACTGCTGCTCGCATTCTGACTAAAACCAGGAAGATAAAGCACATTATCCCACTTTTAAGGTCCTTCCACTGCCTCTGTAGCTCAGAGAATAGACTTTAAAATACTGATGCTAGCTTATAAATCACTGAATGACTTGATGAAATGATGCTTTCAAGATCTGCTGTTTTCATTCCTTCCAGACCACTCAGGTCTTCTGCTCTGCATCTGCAGAACCAAACATGAAGAGCCGTTCAGTTTTTAGGCTCCTTTAATCTGGAACAAACTTCCAGAAAACTGCAAAACAGCTTAAATGCAGAGTTCCTAAAAGCCGAGGCTAAAAACCCACCCGTTTAGTTGCCTTCGATTCATAACTGGAACATTAACCAATACAAATAAACTTAGTGAGTTTTTCCACGTCGTCGTCTCTGATAGGACGCCATGCTGTACGCATCAGAGTCCAAAGATGTGGAGCTGGCAGAGGAGCTGCTGTCCTGGTTCCTGCAGGAAAACAAGAAGGAGTGTTTCGCCGCCTGCCTTTTCTCCTGCTATGACCTGCTGCGGCCCGACGTGGTGCTGGAAACCTCCTGGAGACACAACATCATGGACTTTTCTATGCCATACTTCATTCAGGTCATGAGGGAGTACCTCTCCAAGGTATGAGGGGAAAACCTGGTCATTTATCAAAGCACCAACACAGCAGTTTTAAAAAAATAAGGGGTGCACTGATTGGGTCAGGCTCTCTGGGGGGCAATTTAATTTTTTGATCTTCTCTGATCCAATATTAGTAGGCCAAGAACAAGTTGGGTTTTTTTTTTTTTTCCATTTCTAAAATGCATTAAGACACAAACTCCCATGTTTTTTTGTTGGTAAATTTTATTTGATTGAAATCTTCTAAATCTGTCAGAATTACCAGATCAGGCCATAAACAAAATCATAAAATGCTGATTGGTGCAGCTCTTAAAAAGAAAACAACTTTTTGACATGTCAGAACTTGTCTTTAAATGAAAGGCAATATTTAATCTCGATCTCCTGTGCCACATCTTTCCCCTCAGGTTGAAGCGGTTAAGGAAAAGGTGAAAGCTGGACAGATCTTGCTCAGCAGATTGCAGCCCTTAGTGTGCATGGTTTTAGCTTTAACCTGTTGCATTATCACTCCACTGCAGTGTTTTAAGAAATGCTTCAGTCTCAGAAGAAAACCTCAGATGTATTGGAGTGCATAAGAAAAAAAGAGCTGGACATAATCCTGTTCATTAACTGTTTAACTATTTGGTGTCATTTTTAACTCTATAAAGCCTAAAAAGAGCATTTTCTCCCAGAGTGTTGAGTAAAAGCTTTTGGGAGGTTTTAACATGGGTCTACTGCTAACTAGGACGCATGTGTTGTTGAAACATGGCAGTAGACAGCTGGACTCGCCACACTGCATCTTTAATATGACCAGCAGTGTCTCACCCAGCATGGGACTGCCCCAAGTGACAGTCAGCATCTGTTATAGGCATGGACAAACTGAATGTGGATGTGAAGATGTTTAGTGTATCGTATTGCTTGTGCTGCTGCTCGTCTTCTCGGGACACATTTTGCTTTTTGCTGCATCCGACTTGCTGCTTGAAGATTTTTGTTTTGTTTTTGTTCTGATATTTTATTTTATTTTTTCCTGTCAGGCAGTTTGGAAAATATTTTGACCATGTTGTGGTGGTTGGACATCTGTACTTGGTGTTTTATCCACCAGAAAAGGAGACTGGCGCAGACTGTTGGAAGCTTTGCTATTAAAGTTGAACAAAAATGCATGAATTCAGGCTCTACTTCACCAATTCCTGCCCTCATTTCACCAAGAGTTTGAACTCTTATATATATCAATTTTTTTGTTGCATTAAGGAATAATGGGAAAACTGGTCACTGCCATATTTCTGTGCAGGGTCTAGATTATGAAGACAAAAATGTGTAGGTCTGTGGATATTTTAAGCAAAGTCAATTGAGTCGTAACATAATATTAAAGGTTACACTTTGTCTACGTGAATGTTAAAATCCAACACTGAGCTTATCGGTATTTAACACCAAATCAGAAGAATCTGAGAACTGATGTAAAAATTGTGATAGAACAATACAAAACATGTGGAAATATCTAAAATATTTTCTATGTATATACTTATTTTTCCATTTCTAGCATGTTGGCTTTTTTTTGTATAAATATGCACAGCATTTAGACTTGGCACTAAATATTTATTTCTCTGCAATGCAGGTCGACAAGCTTGAAACCTCAGAATCCCTAAGAAAAGAGGAGGAGCAGGCAACAGAGACGCAACCCATCGTCTACGGTAACGGCTGTCATCCCCGTCGACGCGAGCGCCTTGCTCATCTTCTGCTGGTCTTTCTTATCCAGGATTTTCAATTGAAATTCAGGCATTCCCCCAGGAAACCTGAAAAGACTGGTGGTCTGCAGGCTGGGCTGTCTACCAGCAGCCCATTGTGTTTTTGTTTAGAAATATTAACAGACAAATTCAGAAGTGCATGAGCAGGCATCATAATTTAAACCTGGCTTAATACATCTTCATTGGTACTGGCGTATAAAAAAAACCTTTTTCAAATCATGGGGCAAGTAAAGCCTGGTTGCCCACCAAGCTTATAATACACTGGGGAAGCCCTTAAATTTACAGTATAATAAAACGGTTTAGATGAGAGATTTTGTTTTTGTTTTCCAGGAACACCTCAGCTGATGCTGACGGCAGGCCCCAGCGTCCCCGTGGCCCCACAGCAAGCTTACGGCTACGGCTACCAGGCCCCTGCAGGCTACGCCCAGCCAGCGGCTCAGCCAGGCTTTGGCTACGGCATGTGAAGACCCCACCTCCTGTCTGTCCACATCCAGGCTCCATCCAGCTCCCAACAGTCCTTCACCACACCTTTATTATCGCCTCTCTGCCCTCTACTAGGAGCGGGGAGATGATACTGACAAACTATTACTTTTTTTTTTCTTTTTTACTTTTCCTTTGTTTGGAACTGTCATGAAGGACTCAGTTTGTCAAAAAGATTAAATCAGATTAATTTTCTCACATTCCGTATTGACTAGATTAATTTTCTTGTATTTTATTTGAATGGGGGACATGGTTAATGTACAATGGGTGGGGCTTGTGAGGAGAGCCAGTTCTCTTCTCAGATTTACGGTCTGTTAAGCATCTGATTTTGCACTCTATAGTGAGAAGATAATGTAGAACCTCTTCCTGTCCTCGTGTGAGCAGCTTCGTTTTTGTCCGACCGTACAACGCGTTGAATTGTAGTATATTCAGACACCAAAACTTGCTTCTGTGTTCTTTGTTTTGTTCTTTTTCTCGCAACATCAGACTGCTGCTTTCATGACTATAATCCTGAAAACACTACGTTTTACTGGTCCCCATGCTCGCTCTTCAGGGCTGTTTGGTTGAAGAAAATCTAAGACTTATTTTACATACAATGTACAGGAAAGTTTGATTCTTTCCAGCAAAAGCCTATGCAGAAGTCTCTAAACTCGGTTCTTCTCGGAAAACATTTCTATGTGCTTTACACACTGCTTTAACACGGGACCATTCTGCCTCAGGAGGGACTGCAGACCTGTGTGTGTGTGTGTGCGACTAACATGCCCCTGTCCTACTCTGGTTTGTATCAGTTTGGTCACTGTTGCCAATTGTGCAGGAGACTTTTTTTTTTTCTGTTCTTTTATTTTTTTTTTTTTTTTCTTTGCTCCACACTTTCTCCTTGTGTCCTGTTGTGGGGTTGCATTTAATGTTTTCAGTTGACCTACTCATCCAAATCTGAAACGATGTCAAAACGTGGGGGGGTTTGACATTTTTACTAAAGGCTTGCTTGTATACAGAAAAATCAATCATTAACTCCTTATATTCTTATCTAAATTACCTTAGATTTAAATTGTGCACTTACGATACTTGATTGTGCATAATCAGGATCATAATGAATGAAACAGCGGTTTTGTTTCCACTTAAAAAAATAAATAAAATAAAGGCTTTGTTTGTCAAGAGTGGTGTCCTGGTTTCTTTGCATTTTAGTTTTTATAACTAGTGTTTTCTTTTATAGCTAAAATTTGGTGGTGTGATTCCAACAATATGCTCTTGAACCAAAACTAGGGTTTAGTTATGTATCTGATTATTACCTTAATACTCTTAAGTTTACTATGAATTTCAAATGTAGATGGTTCTGGTTTGCAGCTTATGAAAACCTAAAATTCACTTGTGTGTTGTTGAGCTACTGGAAACTTTGTTCAGTATTTTATTTAAGACTTGCATGAATTACTTCATTGATGTGGCATGGAGAAAATCAGCCTGATGTGTTCAGGAAGTCCAGGTTGCTTTGATAGCTGCGTTGTTTTTTTTTTTTTTGTTTTTTTTTAAGAGTACTCTATAGGTTCTCTAAAGTTCTAGTCAAACCAATATGGTGGCCAATAGAGGACATTATGGTCACTCGAGCTGTATATTGGGTGTCTTGATAGTGTGGACAAGTGCCAAGTCTTGCTGGAAAATAATCAGCATTGCAGTAAAGCTAACCAGAAGGAAGCAAGAAGTGCTCTAAAATGTCTGGATAAATGGTTTTGTCTTAAAACTCCTAATCTTGTGAATTTTGCCTCAAACTCTAGAATTGGCGTTGCTTCAGTTTTCTCAAAAATGTCGTTATTGTTGCTTGTGCTTGGGTTTTCTGACACTTTTTCCCCCCTTCCACTCAACTCTCCAATAATCGTGTGTGGATACAGTGTATCGTGAATAACCAGCTTCTTCAGAACTGACATTTTTGTGGTTCATCCTTCCAATGTGAGCTAGCAATCTTCCTGATATTTTTAGGTCATACTTTCGTATTGCTCTTGTATATATAATGAATTTTCTGATAAATATTTCAGTTTTCATCTCCTTTAAGACATATTCTTAAAAATTAAACATTTGATGTGCACTGCTTTTGAAATTGCGGTAATAAATGACGCTGATCCCAGGATGGCGCACAAAACTTTCTCCGTCTACCTCCAGAAATATATAAATCTAGGGATCTCATGCCCTCTGCTGGTACACGGGGGAATGTGCTGGAAGTAAAACAAAAATGGTTGTCACCTTAATCTCAAAGCTTTGATTTCATGTCAGTGTAGGCAAATAAAAAAAATCTGACTTACTGATGTTTGGGTAAAGCCACCATTTATGTCTCCTGTGCATTTTTGCATGGAGTTAATCAGATTATTTTCCCAGTGGCCTAAATAGCCTTCCACAGTTTACAGAGGTTTCTTTAGTTATTTTATTTTCAGTACTAAAACTCGATCAATGTTGTGCAACCATTATTATCCAAAGACCCATTCTTGCCCTATTTCTGCCCTGTTAAGACTCGTTATAATGTCACATGACTGAAAAAAGACTATTTGTAATCTTTGAAAAATATAAGGAATGTCATTAAAAAAATATTCATATAGTTTCCAACCAAATAAGAAAAATGGGTCTGAAAAGATTAATTAGTTCATGGAAACCTGAAAAACTGATGAGACCAGCATTTGTTTCTATATTAAAAACAGTTTGTTCTAAAAACAAAACAAAACAAACAAACAAACACTAAGCCAATTCAGCACTCAGAAGATACCAATGCACCTCATGTCTGCATTGGTATCAGAACTGGATCGGTGCGACTTTGGCAAGACAAATGACTGTATGTTGAGCTCATTATTTTGTTTATTTAAAAAAACATCCACCATCACGTCCTGTTGTAGAAACGACATGTAATGCCAGTACTGACTTCACAGTCTACGTTCAGAATGACAACATTTTAGTACAGCTTCAAGTCTCCGGTGACGGCGTCCACCAGCTGGGCCGGACCGGGACCGATCCCCAGCACAGTGCGAGAGCCGGGTGCGATTTGAGTCCTTCCTGCATCCTGGATGAGGCTGACGGTGAGTCCCACCTCCCTGGCTCGGCCCAGCAAGTTTATCAGGGTGTCCTCGTCTGGCGCCTTCACCACCACCTTGGGCTGGCCGCAGTACTCCCACTGCCTGAGCAGCTCGGGGCTCCTGCGTTGAACCTGCTTGTAAGCGCTTACTGCGGCGTGGGAGCACTGGGCCGCCGCCTTCCCTTTGCCCATCTTCAGGTCATTCCGGACCACCAGCACCATCTTGAACTCCCCGCCTTCTCCCATCACGCTGGCCTCCTCGGAGCCGTTCCCCGCCGACTTCATCAGGCTCTTGGACGCGGGGCCGAGGCGGGTCTGCAGGTGCCAGCCGAGGAAGAGTCCGCAGCCCAGAGCGGCGGCAACGCCCAAGGGACCGTAGAGCGCATCCATGTTCAGCCTGCAGACAGTTACAGAAAACTTACAACACACTCACGTTTACATTACAGGCAGCTTTTGATCAAGCGGCAACTTCAGGGAGGCAACAGGAACATCAGGACTGGACGTAAACGCTGTCCAAAACAAGCTCCAGGGGTTCCAGGTCACGCTGTGTGACCTGGACAAAGCTCCTGTTTCATGTTAGGTAGTAAATAAATCAATCCTTTATTTATCTGATAAAAGTTTTAAATTCTTCAATTCTACTTCCCATTACTCCAGATACCCAATGTTCCTACATTCCTTAATAAACATGTATAAAGAAACACATTTAAATATATTAAAAAAGGGGTGCCACCAACGAAGAAGAAGAAGTTGGAAGCTAAATAAGGTGCGATTCCTCAACATTAGAACTAGTCCAGGTCATAAACTATAATACTTTGTTTCTTTAAACCTGAACTAGTTTGTTATATGCCAACAGAAAACTAAACGGCTAACGTAAACACTGCTAGTCTATCATGACTGAAGGTAAATTGTATAAAGTGATTTTTCGTGGTTTATCATTTCCACTTGCAGATTCTGTTGATGAATGGGGTTCATCACAGTTACTTGAATATAAATACAGCTCTCTTCGATTCAGTTCATTTCAGATTTGATCACACAGAGCAGCACACTTTTTAAGGATTGGATTAGTCCATGAATGAACAAGCAGTTCCTGATCTGGAGGCTGAAACAGAAACTAGCCGTGCTAGTTAGCTAACTAGTTAGCTTCCATACTACCTACACCGGAACGTCTCTGACCTATAAACGTATTTCCAAAGATTTAAAGCGTTAACTGTAAGCTGAACTTATTTACATGGAAAATCCTTCATACCTGCAACTCTATGAGCGGTACCGAAAGCATGGAAGAAGTTTCATCGCGCGAATTCTTCTTCTGGAGTTTAGCGGCAGCTGACTTCCCCTGACGTTGCAATGTTGCCCCCTTCTGCTTAACCTGTGCAGTCCAGTCTTAAAGGTCCAGTTTGTTGGCTGAAGGTGGTAGTGTAGCTTCTTCTTGTTCTTTTTCATGTTCACAAACATATACCACAAAGCCTAAACCTTTTAATCTAATCGTATCATGTTTAAAAACGAAACTAACTTTTACATTGTTTAACCAAGCATGTAGATGGAACTCAGAATAAGTTCCCAGCACTGGTTTATTTTTGTCCTCTTTAGTTTGTACTGGCAGTTCTCAGAATTTCTCCTTAGAGAAGCTTCTGCAACTCATGTTTTTGGCTTGTAGGGCTTATGAGCCTAACACCACAGCACTTTGGATCACCGTACAAATACTACCAACATTTATATTCAGGAGAACTAAACCCAGCACAAAACAATAAGTGGTACTTTTGGAGCATTTATAAATAAATGCTACAGAACTTTATTTGACAGGGTATGCATAAGACTGGCATGACGCTGTCATAAACATAACATAACATCTGTCATGACCATGAAGGAGTCTTAATGAAAGCCTAAACCTGTCGTCATGATGTGTCATTAGGTAAATAATGACACTTTTAAAGCAAAGTTGATTTAAAAGTTACATTAAAAGTTAATTGAAAGTGCCAACTTTGCATAATTCTGTAAATAATGACACTTTAATACAAAATTGGCACTATTAATGGACTTTCAATGCAAGTTTTAGAGCAACTTTGTCTGAAAGGTGTCAATATTTACCGAATGAGACTTCATGACAACAATCACAGACATTCATAAAGACTCCTTCATCTTTATGACAGTGTCATGTCCGTCTTATGCATACCCGATCAAATAAAGTGTTACTAGTTTGATTTTTCGAAAACCAAAGATCCTGCTTTTTGCCCGATGACTGCTGGAGACAGGTACCAGCTCCCCTCACAATCCTGCAGGAATTAACATGTTTAGATAATGAATAGATGTAGGTTTGCCAGTTTGTTATTATAGCAGTATTTCAGCAACAACAAAATGACAGGGTTTTCCCCAGTGTATTATAAGCCTGGCAGCCCGCCAAGCTTTATGTGCCCCTCACCCCTCCAGGCTAAGCATTGCTCTTTCATGTTTTTAGAAAAAGCAGTCACACCACTGGCAATTGGTAAACAATAGACATCAAATAGGTAAATTTGATGTCTTTGTTTTCTATTTTTAATAAGTTAGCAAAAAAAAAAAAAACAAAAAAAAGAAAAGAAAAGAAGACCACATTGTCATAATGGGGTATTTGTGTGTACAATTTTGAGAAAGGATGTTTACGCAATTTGAATTAAGGCTGTAACATAAGTCAAATTTTTTCAGGATTCATGAGCATCAAACAGGTAACATCTGTGTTGTATCCACAGCACAAGCTGAACATCAGACAAAGCCCACAAGGCAGGAGGCACTTAAGGATGGACAAACCAGTGTCAGGTTTCAAGAAAAAGCAGAAGAAGGGAGGAGGGGCCAAATACAGTAATTGCAAGAGAGACCAGACTTTTGAGCAAACTGTGGGAAAAGTGAGGGTGTTTAAGAATCTCACTAGGAAAAGTGGATATAGTTTTATACTATTCACATAATTATTATTCAAGCTTTATTTTTGAGGATTATTTTTATTAATCACCAACTACAGTGCTTTTAGTTAATCAACCTAAAAATGTAATAAACATTAAAAATATGAATGATCAAGACAGTAAAAGTAAGCGTTTGTCTTTCTCTAAAAACACATGTGCAATCATTGGGCATCTCTTATTGTGCGGAATATTTTATCCAACTAAAAAAAACCTCTCCAACTTTAGTTAGTTTATTTAGAAATATTTTATTGTCTTAAATTAACACAGTTATATAATAGAATATAATCCTTGAGTGATGTTCTGGTCTACACTCCATACCAGTAGGGGGCAGTAATGTTCTAATTTTGTTGTTTGCCAGCTGCCAATAAGGACTTTATAGCAATCAAAGGAAAGTTGGAATAAGGACAGAAAAAAAGACAAATTAAAGATGGAAACAACTACAACCAGATTATATTTTGGTCATGCAAGGGTAAAGAATATTTTATATATAAATGAGGAAAACATCCTACAGACAAATGTGACTTGTCCTCAAAAGGAGACAGTGGAACATGTTGTTTTATTGTTCTGCACCAATTATTCATTTGAGAACTAAACAGGTTATTTACAGGAACTGTTGGACAACCAGGGGGTCTTTTGTGGGCTCTAGTGTCCCCTATATGACAGTAGGCTGACAGGAGAGCGGGAGGGACATGCGGCAAATGTTGCCAGGTCTGGGAATCGAACCTGCGACGGCCGAATCGAGGACTCAAGGCCTCCGAGTGTGGGTCGCGCTATCCCCTACGCCACCACAACAGGCCCCAGAGTCTTTAGTTCTAAGTCTTATACGCCTTTAAGCATGTTGATTTTGAAAAACATTACAGCAGTTCTTCAATTCTTCATTGTAGAAAGATCATGTATGTTTTTCTAATATTGACGAAAACCCAATATAATGTGTGGCTGGTTAGCTCAGTTGGTTGGAGCGTGGTACTCATAAAGCCAAGGTCATGGGTTCAATCCCCACATTGGCCAATGGAATCATAAAGTGTTTCATGAAGTAAGCTCTTCAAAATAGCATGAGGCTTTAAATTAAACCACATTTAATGTTGATATTGAAAAACTTTTACATTTCACTACTCTTGTCAAGATCATGTAAGTTTTTCTAACATTGACAAAAACACTAGCTTATGTGTGGCTGGTTAGCTCAGTTGGTTGGAGCGTGGTACTCATAAAGGCGAGGTCATGGGTTCAATCCCCACATTGGCCAATGAAATCATGAAGTCAACTCTTCAAAATAGCATGAGGCTTTAAATTAAACCACATTTAGTATTGACTTTGAAAAACTTTTGCATTTTAATACTTCTGTCAAGATCATGTAAGTTTTTCTAACATTGACGAAGACACAATATTATGTGTCGCTTGTTTGCTCAGTTGGTTGGAGCATGGCACTCATAAAGCCAAGGTCGTGGGTTCAACCCCCACATTGGCCAATGGAATCATGTAGAGTTTCATGAAGGCAACTCTTCTAAATAGCTTGAGGCTTTAAATTAAACCACATTTAATGTTGACTTTGAAAAACTTTTGCATTTCAATACTTTTGTCAAGATCATGTAAGTTTTTCTAACGTTGACGAAGACACAAGATTATGTGTGGCTGGTTAGCTCAGTTGGTTGGAGTGTGGTACTCATAAAGCCAAGGTCATGGGTTCAATCCCCACATTGGCTAATGGAATCATGAAGTTGACTCTTCAAAATAGGATGAGGCTTTAAATTAAACCACATTTAATGTTGACTTTGAAAAACCTTTACATTTCAATACATTTGTCAAGATCATGTAAGTTTTTCTAACATTGACGAAGACACAAGATTATGTGAGGCTGGTTAGCTCAGTTGATTGGAGCGTGGCACTCATAAAGCCAGGGTCATGGGTTCAACCCCCACATTGACCAATAGAATCATGAAGTGTTTCATGAAGTCATCTCTTCAAAACAGCATGAGGCATTAAATTATGCCACATTTAATGTTGATTTTGAAAAACTTTTACATTTCAATACTTTTGTCAAGATAATGTAAGTTTTTCTAACATTGACGAAACACCCAACATTATGTGTGGCTGGTTAGCTCAGTTGGTCGGAACGTGGTACTCATAAAGCCAAGGTCATGGGTTTGGTTCCTACTCTGACCATCTGAAATATAAAATCAACTCTTCAAAATAGCAAGAGGCTGTATACTCAACAGTTATGCACATTGATTTTGAAAAATAATAGAGTATGAGCTCCTTACTCAAATCTTCATTGTGGTAAGATCATGTAAGTTTATTAAATCCATGGAAACTCAACATTATGAGTAACATGGTACTTAGGAAAACTTTGTCCAGCTGATGTTAGCTCAGCTGGACAGGTGTGGCGCTGATAACGCCAAGGTAAGTGGTTCAATTCCCTTACAGGTCAATGGTAATCTAAAGTCTTTCAGACAAACAATACTTGAAAATTAAAAAGGGTGTCAAACAAAATCAATACTTCAAAATAAAAACGGTTGCAAAATCAATACTTCAAAATAAAAAAGGTTGTAAAACAAAATCAATACTTCAAAATAAAAAAGGTTGTAAAACAAAATCAATACTTCAAAACAAAAAAAGGTTGTAAAACAAAATCAATACTTCAAAATAAAAAAGGTGGAAAATAAAATCAATACTTCAAAATAAAATTTTGCCGGAAAATACACCTTTAAGCATGTTGATTTTGAAAAACATTACAGCATTTCTCCAAATCTTCATTGTAGAAAGATCATGTACATTTTTCTAATATTTACGAAGACACAAGATTATGTGTGGCTGGTTAGCTCAGTTGGTTGGAGTGTGGTACTAATAAAGCCAAGGTCATGGGTTCAATCCCCACATTGGCCAATGGAATCATGTAGTTAACTCTTCAAAATAGCTTGAGGCTTTAAATTAAACCACATTTAATATTGACTTTGAAAAACTTTTGCATTTCAATACTTCTGTCAAGATCATGTAAGTTTTTCTAACATTGATGAAAGACACGAGAATATGTGTGGCTGGTTAGCTCAGTTGGTTGGAGCGTGGTACTAATAAAGCCAAGGTCATGGGTTCAATCCCCACATTGGCCATTGGAATCATGAAGTGTTTCATGATGTCATCTCTTCAAAGCAGCATGAGGCTTTAAATTAAACCATATTTAATGTTGATTTTGAAAAACTTTTGCAATTCAATACTTTTGTCAAGATCATGTAAGTTTTTCTAACATTGTCACAATATTATGTGTTGCTTGTTTGCTCAGTTGGTTGGAGCATGCTACTCATAAAGCCAAGGTCGTGGGTTCAACCCCCACATTGGCCAATGGAATCATGTAGTTAACTCTTCAAAATAGCTTGAGGCTTTAAATTAAACCATATTTAATGTTGATTTTGAAAAACCTTTACATTTCAATGATTTTGTCAAGATCATGTAAGTTTTTCTAACATTGATGAAGACACAAGATTATGTGTGGCAAGTTAGCTCAGTTGGTTGGAGTGTGGCACTCATAAAGCCAAGGTCATGGGTTCAATCCCCACATTGACCAATGGAATCATGAAGTGTTTTATGATGTCATCTCTTCAAAGCAGCATGAGGCTTTAAATTAAACCATATTTAATATTGATTTTGAAAAACTTTTGCAATTCAATACTTTTGTCAAGATCATGTAAGTTTTTCTAACATTGACACAATATTATGTGTCGCTTGTTTGCTCAGTTGGTTGGAGCATGCTACTCATAAAGCCAAGGTCTTGGGTTCAACCCCCACATTGGCCAATGGAATCATGTAGAGTTTCATGAAGGCAACTTTTCAAAATAGGATGAGGCTTTAAATTAAACCACATTTAATGTTGATTTTGAAAAACTTTTGCATTTCAATACTTTTGTCAAGATCATGTAAGTTTTTCTAACATTGACGAAGACACAAAATTATGTATGGTTGGTTAGCTCAGTTGGTCAGAGCGTGGTACACATAAAGCCAATGTCATGGGTTCGATTCCTACATTTGCCATCTGAAATATATACTTAGGAAAACTTGGTCCAGCTGATGTTAGCTCAGCTGGACAGGTGTGGCGCTGATATCGCTAAGGTAAGTGGTTCAATTCCCTTACTGGTCAATGGAAATCTAAAGCAGGGATGGCCAACCCGCAGCTCGTAAGCCACATGCGGCACCTTGACTTGTTCTATGCGGCTCTTACGTTCATATAGTCTCATTCTGCCAGACGTGCAATAATGACAAAAAGTAGTCAAATGAACTGTCAATTACTGAGAACAGCAGCACGCCATTAATGTTGGCCGTAACTACGCAAAAACAACACAAACAAAAAACAGTCTTTGTTTCTCTTGCAGCCTTACTCTTTCCAGTCGTTCGCCATCTGCTCTCACGCAAAACCTCCGCTCACCCCTCTGTCTCACTCCCCCGCCCCCTCGCTCTCTCATCCATCCTGATGCATTCGTGGACAATGGGAAATCATACTCTCTAATTTTCATCTCTAAACAGCATAACATCAAGTAACATTTAGCACATACTGTAGGGTCGCTATAATATCCAAGTATCGCTTCGCTTGAGTGCAATACGGTATTTTCGTCAAATGCGCATGTGTGCAGTTTTTCAGTAAGAGTAAAATCATTTGAGTAAACCTTTCGCGCTCAAAATGGCAGGTAAAAAAAGTCCCATTAAATAACACATGTAATGCACATAATAAATGGAAAAATGTATTGTAACTTGTTCTATTATTGTTTGTTTATTTGGTTAAACAAATTTTGTTTGCATGAGAAAGTGCACAGTGTTCATTGTTGAAAATGTCTGGCCTGTGGTCTTTGTAGCGTTAAAATAGCGTGTGAAATTTACAATAAATCTGGGTGAGCAAAAGTATGAGTATGAGGAAGGGATGGGTTGATGTTCATATGTGCCCATGCATATGATTTGGCTCTTTGGTATAAAATGTGGCTCTTGGTCTTTGTCTGGTTGGCCACCCCTGCTCCATTCTATTAGGAGGTAGTAATACACCTACTGGTATTACTGCCAGTAGTAATACTCCATACTCCACCTATTGGTATGGAGTACCAGTAGGTGTTTCTCCCCCAATTTCCGTAAAAAAAAAAAAATAAAATAAAAATTGCTGCTAAATGATTAAAACGAACCAGTAGTTTCCAGAATCACCTGCGTGTTTCCCAGTGTCAGTATTCTCTTTAGCCTTTCTCCGTCTGTGTCTTCAAGTTGGATCTTCCCAATTTGGCTGAAGTATCACTTACCTACATTTTTCTTTAATATTTAACTGAACCCTGTTCTTGTTAAATTGTTTCCCACACCCAGAGCTACTCAGTGGTTTTTCTAACATCATTTAATAGTATGAGTCCTGGAATGTATATCTGACATTCTTTGTGTGCATCAATCTTCTAGCACCAAATAAAGCACTGAGACAACTGGAACTGTAATTTTTATTACGGTTTTATTTTAGCCCGTTTCTTTTTGTCCATTCCCATGGCTTGTACCATGTACGTGGATCAAAAAACAGGGGTAACAATATAGCTCAGTTCTCCGTAGGGCTCCAGAAACTCAAATGCTACCATCCACAAGTTGCAGTTCGAATCAGAAATGGTGCCGCTAGACGCCAGGAGTAACAAGATGACTACAAAAAGGATGAAAAAGAGAATCATGTATCCTGCTGCCTTGATTCCTCTCTGCAGGATCCTAACTCCATACTCCTGCCAGCTGAACGGACTAAAAATATATATATTAAAATTAGTCGTTTTAATTTGATTTGGGTTTTTTTTTGTCTGTATTGTGGGATATAAGTACCATTCTCTTGAGGTTACAGAGATCAAATCATTCTTGTAGACATCTTCTTCCTGCAAAGACAACAGCAGATTGCAGCATTGGCTTCACATGTTAGTGGTGTCAGTGCTTTGACATGTGGACATTCATCAGGTCTGCTTTAAAACAATGAAAGTAAGTTACAGGCCAAATAGCAGTGACACTGTCATCTTCAGGTTTTTGTGTGCGATCATCATATTAAAAAATACTTCATTGATCCTGGAGGGAAATTAAATGTAAATCATTCAGATATTGTAGATGCTGATGGCTGTGGGCAGGAAGGACCTCCCCTAGCAGTCTGTATTACAGTGAATTTGAAGAAGCCTCTGATTTAAGATGCTTATTTTTCCCATGACGGCCATGAAGAGGATGACAATCTCCACAGGTTCAATAATTGCTAAGATGTGATGTGGGAAAAACCAAAGAGAAACTATGGAGTGGAATTTATTTTAAAAAATCCAATTATCCCCAAAATTACAGATTAAGACTAAGAGCTTTGTCAATTTTTTATTTTTCTAAATTGACTTACACTGATGCAAAGCTGTAACGTCTCTACAAATCTAATTACAAATGTTCTAATTCTCAGGTAAATACATATTTAAAGACAGCGATCACTTGCAGTACTAAAGTACAAGAAGGAATTATAGCAACCCACTAATGAGAAGTTTTTATAGTTTTAGTGTGAAACATGGTTATGATTTTAAACAACCATTCGAGATAAATAATCTCAGTAATTAGAGATTTTCTTGATGGATGTAGATTTGTAGTTATATATTATCTTTACCACTGTTTGTAGGACCTCTGTGCCTGGTTCATATTTCACCACCGTTCTGTAGAAACCAAAGAAAAACAGGATGAAAGGCGAGACGAACTCAGCTGATTGTCGAGTGCAAAGCTTTTGAAACCCATCCTCCGGTTCTGCCACTGTGAGTTGTCGAGTCGGTACTCACAGGATCTGGTCCTCCTGAATGTCTTTCAGATTTTTCTCCAGGAGGTGAATTTCATCTTTGAGTTCCTGCAGAAAGATTAAACGTCGAAACATCACAGGGCTGATCGGATCTAGCATTTAAAGATTCTGTCGCAAAATTGTAATTATCATGGATACCTCAATGATGCCGGCATATCTTTCTAACTTCTTTTTCTTGGTACACTCTATCTCAGACAGCTGATGGGGAGACGTTCAGATGAATGCTTTTATTAAATCAACTTGGTCATGTTAAAAGTGAAGCTGATTAACTTTTCGTAACTAGAATCAGTCATTGCAGTATTCTTACTCTCTCTATTTGGGTGTCTTTGTTATGTAGGGCTGCCAGGATCTTCTGGTTTTCCTTTATTATTCAGTGAAACGAAGGACAAAAGTGACCCATCCAAGAGGCAAAAATAATGTATGAAACATGAATTGAAATGAAGTAAAAGTTCACCTTGATTATATTCTCAGCTGTTTCCTCCTGATGGTTCTTTAAAAGCTCTTCCAGCTGAAGCAGATCAGCGTGAGAGCATTTCAGAAGAGGATGGAAATAACTTCACACACACACACACACACACACACACACACATATATATATATATGTACACACTAAGCTACTGTTTAGGGGCCTCAGAAATTTCTATTGAATGAAATTTGCAGACCTCGGGTCTGCCATGATTATTTATGTTGCCTAGAACTTCAAGATAAGATCAAATGTTTACGTATTTTATCAAATCAGCTCTGATTTGCATAACGCCAAATGAAATCAATGTGAAAGTATGTTGAGCATTATTTAATTTTAACAAGTGCTTATTGACTACAGAGGAAGTTATAATATTTGGACAGTTTTATAGGTCGTTTTATTAATGCATTCATTCCACTGGCGAGAAATGAAAATGGATTGAAATGGTAAACGGTTGAATTTGACACAGATAATAGATCTAACATTTTTATATTTGTTGTTTGGGAATGAGAATACTGTTCAATTTAATTTGACAGTTTCCGCATAGATGAATTGTTTTAAAGGGCTTAAAATTTACGTTTTAAATTAATTGAGTTGGTAAAAGTGCAGAAAATAATCTTTCCTGCATGGTTATTGTTAAAGTAGCCGTATTATTATTATCTGGGCATGCAGTTCCATTTTATAGCACAATCACGTAACTGTTGCCATCAGTTATAAAATACTGTATTTAAAAGCAGTTAAAAAAAATGTAGCTCCTAAAAATCAGGCCTCTGCCTCTTTAAAATCTCCTGCTCTTTCTGAAACTCCACCTTCAGGGAGTCGTGACATCACTTCCCTATTAACCCTTTAATAATTCTTTTTCCAGTGTTGCACGGAGTATAATGAGATCAGCACAGTTCCACCAGGTGTTTGCTAATTGCTGCTGGCTAGTCTAGAGGAGCTGAGTGGGGGAGTCGTGGACTGACCTTGGGTCAGCCCTGGTTACATGTTTATATGAACGTTGTTGGGAGTTTTCCTGCAGTCTATTGATGCTGTGTTAGCAGATGTCAGTTTCTCTAAACACTTTGTGAGAAATCTTCCCGTACCTCAACAGCCAGCAGTTGATTTTCCTCCTTCATCTTCTCCAGATAATCTTCCTACATAGAACAAAATCAAACAACCGGCATCAATACAAGTAAATCTGGTGTCTGCCAGAACTGTAATTTACACATTTAAGATTGATAACTTACCATTTCTCCAATCTTAACTTTTTTCTCTTCTAAATCTTTCTTGTGCATGAGCTCTTTATTCTTTTCTATTGACATCTTCTCATTTTCTGTCTGTTCTTTCAACCTGAAAAGAGAAACATTATGCTCATTATAGAAACTAGATTTCTTATGTCATTTTAATGTCATGGTTTCTGTAAAAACCAGCCAAACAAAAAGTTTTATTGAGTTTACTCTTGCTTACTCTTTGATTTTGTTGGTCAGGCTTTGATTTTCTTGCTCCATTTCTCCCATCAGCTCCTCTGTTATTTGGCCTTGATCCACTAGTTTTTCATAGAGCTCCTTTGTCAGTCTGTGTTGCTTTAAAGCCAGATCATATCGTTTACCAAGATCTTTGATTTCTCTGCACACAACACCAGAATACATGTAACATGATCACCATTCAGTTAAAAAAAAACAATCATACGGTTTCACCGGGCACTCACACGGTGGCGGGAGCCTCTTCATCGGCGACAACGTAAGCTCCCTCCATTTTGTTTCTCTGGTTTGCGTTTGTCTAAAGTGTACCGAACTCTCCTACTCTTGACTGATGTTCACCTCTCTGTATTACAGTCTGCTCTGACTGGCGCTGTGACGTCACCGAGCCCGGTTCCATTCCCCGTGACCTCACAGCTGCATTCGGATGTTTAAACATGGCTGAAAAATCCAACTGAATCTCCCTGGGTTACAAGCCAAACATCAACTCTTTTTCTGTTGTTAATATGATGAAAAAAAAAACAGTGCTCTTCATCAACTGCTCAGGCAGAGCAACAGGGTAGCTTTAACAGCTGCACAGTTGATGAACACTATATTAAAACTTTCTCACTTATGAAAGCTAACAAGAATTAAAAGCCTTTGATTTGAGCTACGTTGAAGGAGTCAAGTGTTAGCTAACGCTGCCATCTGTTGAGGGAGGTGAGGATCATCTGTAGTCAGACTGCACCTGTAGTGGGAGTGAAACGAGAAACAAAGACAGTGATTTGATGTCAAATAAAATATGTTCCATAATTTATGGTGAAACTGTAAAGCACAGACACACCAGTAGGTGGCAGTAATAGAGGATATTTGGCTGTCCATATATCTACTCCCCTATGAAATGAAAGCAGTGCAATTTTAAAATACTTTGTTTATCCCAAAGGAACATTTTTCAAATGAAATATGTATGTTGACTTATACTTGTATTGAGAGTTTGACCATTTATGTAGTTTTATTTAAAATGTTTATGTATTTTGCAACAAATTTTAGAGTTTTTTTTGTTTGTTTGTTTGTTAGTTTTCCAACATTAAAGGTGCATTGCCCTCTCAAACACACAATGACATTACATTTGGACTGGTTTAAATAAACAAAATGACAGTATTGATGATTCAGAATGTAATTTTAACATTAAAATTATATTTAGAAATCTCAATTCTTTTAAGTTCCATGGTAAATTTGCACACAAATCTTGTACAATTTTAAGGGACACAAATACTTAAAAAAGCAAAACAAAAAAAGTGATCGCACCATAGTGAAAATCTTTTCTTTAACTTTTTTTCTTTTACATTAAATTAAATAAATTGTATTTTTGTAGCCTTCTCTGTCATTCTCTGAATATTTTGTTATCAGTGGCTGTTTTTCAAATCTAGCTTTACATTTTATTCAGCATAAAATGTTGAGAGATCATTCAGGAGCCAAAAGCTTGATGTTTTTAGTGAATCGAGCAATAAATATATTTAGACCAGTTTGTTTTCATTGATTTATAATTGTTATGTATTAATGTTCATTTTCAAACTTGACCTCCGAAGTAGGGAAACAATCCAAAACACATGCAACAAATTGTAGCCACCAAATAGTCTGGCCTATTTAAAGCCAATTTTAAAGAAAATACGGGTGAGTCAAAGCTTTTGCAAAAACCATCTCTGCTTTGAGTCACCCGCTTTTAAATCCAACGCTAATTTCAGACGCACTCAGCGACCTTACAGTAACTTCTCCTCAGAACACATAACAGGGAATTTCTAAGAAAATGGAAACTGATCTGATTTGGGTGGCGCTGTTTCAAGGCAGCCAGCAGAGGCTACACTTGCTACACATATCAGCCTCTTCTTGTTTTCAAGCAGTTAACGATATTCATTTCTGCTGACCCCAATATGCATGCTCTGCACACATGGGGTAAAACTTAGAAAGGAGTCATTGCCTTCGTCAGTGTTTCATCTTTCCATAAGTTTGAAAATCAGAATTGAGATCTTGTTTAATGGAACCCAGGTGTGGCCCGCTGCACTGCAGAAACTGTGGATAAATCCAGTGCTGTAAAGCTGTTGTCACACTCTTATTCTACCACATATGTTGAGCTGTCTGAAAATCTGCCACTCTTGAGTCTAAATATGCAGGGGTTGTTTTTTTTCTTGTGATTCGTATGTCGTGCCACATTTTTGTTCTGGGCATGTGTTCTACTTTGCCAGTATAGTAGGTCGGTTATGCAGTAACATCATGGCTTCATTTTTATTTTTCCCCCCTCATACTTGATGAACAAACGATCAACTGGTAAGAAAGTCCAGTGCTCTGTTAACCAGTTCAAACATATCGTTGAAATTGATCAGAGAATTGGTTGCAAAGATCTGCTGGTGAAAGCACTTCAAGCTTTCAGCATGCCGAGGTGAATGAACATATTATAGTTATGTTTTATTGGTTATTTGCCTTTTCCTTGTTTTTATTGCTCAAGGTTACAAACTGATGGCTAGACATTCTCCCTTAGGATTTTGCTTTGGAAACAGAGTTCATGATGTCGGTTTTGTGTCAGGTTAAATGGGACACACTCCTTGTCCTCTTTTGTCCCATCATTCAACTCAATATTCTGCAAAATGTCTTGTGGACATCGAGCTGTTTTTGACTAATATGAGAAAGTTCTGCATGTTCTTTATGGCCATCAGTGGTTTTGTCCTCACAACTCTCCCATGGATGCCATCTTTGCCCAGTCTCTTCCTTATTGTTGAATCATGAACCCTGACCTGGACTATCGCAGCAAGGATTGGAGTACTTTAGCTGTGGTTCTGGATGAGTTGTTAATGTGCTCATTTTTATAGCCCAGCCAGTCCTGGGAAGATTCACTACTTTCATGTCCTCTCCATTAGTGGGTAATGGCTCTAACTGTGTTTTGATGGCGTCTAGGAGTCTAAGAAATGTCTTTCTGGACTGAAAGTCTCATTTGGACTTGATTTTTTTGTTTTATTTACATTCTTTTTCAAGGCACAATGCAACTTCTGAGATAATTTAACCTACTTCCTAACAAAAAGAGAAATAAAATGGTGGTTAATTTTTCAAAGTCATACCTTCACAAACTTATTCGTCCATTTATGAATATTTAGCAAATTTGGCGCTATAAATTTAGGCTAGCTAACACGGCTAGCTTTCTAACTAAATACTTTGGAGATAAATATTTAGGTTCCTTACTAAATATTACATTTGTAGCTTATGGAAGCTCATAATTATTACTTAGCTATCTCATTAGCATGAGATTGTATCCCATAATAATGAGATATAATGTCGTTATAAAGACTTAGGAGTTAGCTATCTGGTAATAGTGACTTATGAGAGAGTGTGATAGCGAAGTCATAATTATGATTTGTTTCTTTTTTTTGGTTTTTGTTATCAGAGTGGTAGAAACGGGCTTCCATAGGTGCTATATGTTTGGCTCGTAAGCTAAATATTTAGCTTGCAGCATACGCATTATGGTTGATTTATGATTCAGTATTGCTTTTCTACAAGGGCCAGGTTAATTAACATAACTTCTCTTTCACGTAAAAGAACTAGCTCTATTTTCCCGGAGCAGTATATGTGCTGTAGGTATGATGGATCAAAGTCGCGACGCTCATGCTGCCAAAAAAATCCATGACAGACCGACTTCGCTGGAGATCGAATTGCATGTCCTACAGTATCAGTTACCCGGAAAGGCGATGCCGGAGCATGAGGTACAAGCTGGATGTCTTTGAATGTCAGGAAATGAATATATGACAGAAACACGGCAGTGTGACAGGCGTACTGAAATACATCTGAGGACTACAGCTTTGACCTGAAAACTGTGAAGTCCTGTGGTCAGTCTGGGAGTTAGCTGCTCTCTCTTTGCCCAGTTGCCGTTCGATCCCTCGCTGCGAGAAGCCCAGCAGAGAACTGGTGCATGTTTGAAGTGTGCTCCAGGAAAGTCACCCACTTATTTATAGACCTTTAATTAGACTGGCTCTCTTGGGGTTGGACTGGGCAAATGATGAGATCTCCCCCTCTTTTTGTGTCTCTTTTCTATCAGCCCCCCCCTTCCTCCCTCAGCCACCCTGTATCAGTACTCTATCCCTCGCTGGCCCCCTTCATCACCACACCCTGTACTCCAGTTATGATGCAGTTCATGGGTAACATACTGTTGCCCTATATTACCAATACAGCTCCAACACAGTGGCTTTATTTGAGCTCAGAGGTCCTTGAGGAAGAAACACCAGCTGAACGGTGAGTTTCCTCTCTGCACGATGCAACGCTTTAACACACAACACTGTTCTAAACAAGGCCTGTCTTTGCTTTACACTCTGGTGAATTTATAAACTCCCTTCAGTGTTTGCTGCTGCCTGAAGCGTGATTACAGCTTATTGAATTTGTCATCCTGTACTTAGTATGCGTCCTGCGTTGAGGTTGGTATTGTCTCCCATGCCGGAGTTACTCAACAGGTCCGGGTTGTTTTGGAAGGAGAGGGATTGCGCAATCTCTGGAGCAGGGCTGTGCTACTGTGCCTCTTGCAGCCAGGAGTGGTGTTATGAAACAATTTATTAGGCATCGTTTTCGGTGAAGTAGCTGTTCTATATCACACATAATATGCCACGTAAACAGGGTCATGTTTTTGCGTGGATTATTCTCTTGACTGAAGTTGGAACCAGGATATTTTACACTAAAGCACACGGTTAAGCCATTTTCCCGAACACCTGCTTTGCTTCGCAGCCTTTAAAAACTAATTACAGGGTTTCTTGAGAACAACTATTAAGTTGTGGTGTGTACCAAAGATTTGAAAGCTGGTGGAAAGCCTTTGTTTACAGTTCCTTTCAAAAGCCCAGAGTCCTGAAATACGTCATATGTTTTTAAAATTATTATTTTCGCCTGTGTTATAATGGTTTTTATATGACTGCAAGATGAAATAGTCTAAAATCAAACGTCAAGAAAAAAAATCTCATGATGGATCTACAAACAATTTCAAATAAGTATCAATCTCTGCTCGCTGCAATACACACATATTTCTATCTATGCATCTTTCTTTTTTAATTTCATTTAAATTCCATATCTTAGAACTTCCTCCTTTCGTCTTAACAATATTGCCAAAATGAGAGATATTGTGGCCCAGAGTGATGCGAAAATGCTGGTTCATAAATTTGTCGCTTCAAGGTTGGACTGTTGAAATTCTTCACTATCTGGAAGCCCATAAATTCATTAAAAACCCTTCAGCTTACCCAAGATTTGGGATGATTTCATGGAGAAGATCATGTTGGACCCTTATTAGCTCTTCTTCACTGGCTCCCTGTTAAATGCAAAATAGATTTTAAAAATTTCCATCTTGCACATGAAGCCCTTTATTTTCCGGCTCCATCAAACCTCAGAGCTCTGATTGGTCCAGATGTTTCCAACAGAGCACTTAAAATCGGAGGCAGATCTTGTCATGCTGCTATGGAAGCAGCTCATAATTTTTGTCTGTAAGGCTAAAAATTTAGGCATAAAACTTTCCGTTTTTGGTCAAGCTTGTTGTTAGGCTTATGCTACTGATGACCTTTTTCTCACTGCTGATTTTTCCTACTACTCTCCCGACATGTGTTAACCTGCGTTAATTAAATTGCTGTAATTAACTTTATGGCCCCTCTCTTTTATTCTCTTCACACAAGCAACATCTTGCCTGCAGTTTTAAGTTGTGACACCTCGACTTTGTCTTTCTGTGTTAAATCTGTTCTCCATAGGCTGAGCTTTGATTTCATTAACTATACGTGAGCATCATTTTCATCCTGATGATTCAGAATTTTTCTGTTTAGTTAAAGAAGCTGCTGCTGCCATCAACTCTTTACTTTTTCTTTGACACAGAAAGTACACCTGCGGGGGGTTTTATTGTGTCTGCTCCGTCTTATCAAAGCAGATTCCCACTCACACTGAGACACGTTCTGCTGGAGGTTTCTTCCTGTTTTTTTGTTGTTTTTTTTCCAATTTTGTTTTTTTTGACCCAGGGGGTCTTTTCTGGGCTCTAGTGTCCCTTATGTGAAAGTAGGCTGACAGGAAAGGGGGAAGGAAAGGGGGGGAAGACATGCGGCAAACGTCGGCCGGGAATCGAACCCGCGACCGCCGCATCGAGGACTGAAGGCCTCCAAATGTGGGTCGCACTATCCCCTACGCCACCACAGCATGCCCAAGGTTTCTGCCACTGTCGCCACATGCTTTCTAAGCATGGAGGACGGCCGCAAAACCAAAAGACTTTATGCTGTTGGCTGGGTTTCTTTAAAAAGATAATGAGGAAAAAAATGTGATTGGATTGAGTCGATTAACTTTCTATATAGAAATATATTTTGTTTTTATAAAGTGCATTTAAACATGTGTCAGGTATTAGCAGTTTACCAAGAAATCGAATTGAAGAAAAGATACTTGCTCAATTAATTTACTATGTCATGTTCTAATATTTTCAAAAATCTGTTCATACAACTGGATGATACTTGATGTTTTTTCTTACATACATCCTAGTATGTTGTCATTGTAACGGAAACCCTGTAAATTTTAGACACTAACTGTTACCACAGAATTGCACAAAAATCCGTGAGGGACGGCGGAGTCCCTGATCGAAATTCTGTGAAAGAGGCGTATGGAGCCGCGTGCCGGGAGCCCGTTGAAAGGCTGTTTACATCGTTTTAAACTGCGTGATTGTGAGCGTGAGTGGGAATAAAAATAGCAACAGGTATTTTGTTCCATATAACACAGTAGGAGTGTAACAGGTAAACCTTATGGATGCAAACTCTACTAAAATCCAACCTGTTTAGGGTTGTATTTGAAACGTAATCAATTACAAATTTATTGATGGAACCTGACTTATTGTCGTGTTTTGATTGTTGATTCTATGATGCATTGTGTTTGAAATGATGTAAAGCACTTTGAAATGCCTTACTGCTGAAATGTGCTATACAAATAAAATTTGATTGATTGATTGATTGATTGATTGTTTTTGTACAAGTCTAGTTATTCAGTTAATGTTATTCTATTTACTAAAGCCATCAGTTCCAGGAACTTTACGAGACAAGTTGAAGACAAATTGATCAATCTGATCCAAGATTTGAAGTGGATCAGAAATACAGAACAGAAGCTTCAGGCACAATATGAAAGATTAAAGGAAAACTTTGCAAGACAATGACATTATATATTAGTAAGAAAGTCTGTATCTTTGAGAGAAAATAAGAAATCCTAAAAGGAACAGATTTTTACTTTTAAAATTTTTTATAGCTATTTTGTCTATAAATGAGCTCTTTTGCTTTTCAACCCGTTAGCTCTTACTAAAATTTCTCAGTTTCTGTAAATACTGACAGAAACGTTTCAGACTCCACTAAATCAAGCTTAAGTTCAAGTTTACCTATTTATATTGCACATTTGTGCCACAAGGCAGTTCAAATTGTGTCATAAAAACACCATACAGTCACCAAATGTGAAGCAAGCAATAAACATTACATCTTGTCAAGCACCATCATAAAAAAATGATCCACACACATCAAATGTATTGATTAGTGTTGAAACAAGATGAATGCTGCTTCTCCATGTTTTGTTCTGGATCTCGGGATGTAGAGAAGACTTGAACCAGAAGTCGACTTCATTTAGGAAAATTATTTGATTTTTATTTTGCTTTTTTCTTTCAGCTAATAGTGACAAGTTGTGCAGACATACTGCATAGAAGGCAAACTTCCAGGGGCTTCATCTTTTTAATAGATTTCCCTCCATCTTGTGAAATCTGTAAAAAAAACAACAAAAAAACAAACATCTGAAGCTTCGGCGCCAGAAGCCTGGGGAGTCTAATGACGCGTCCTGCATGCTTGAAGCACTTTGTGTGAAAGAGTATTGAAAAAGTATCCCGCCAGAGGCCTGATCCTAGCGCACAAGACGCAGAACGTTAGTCCTGCGTCTGTGTCTGAGTGTTTGCTTGAGGAACTGACAATTCCACCATATGGTGAGCTGCATACCTCGGAGTCAGAATTCCCCGACTCGCTGCGCGCTGACAGATTCCTGAGGTAAAAGAGACTCCAAAGTGGGAAAACCAAACGCCTGTAAAAGACTTCACTAAAAACAGGAATGAAATGTAGAATATTTTTTATCGTGGTATTTTCATGTTGTGCTATTCACTGACATGCTAAAATCTAATATATCATGAAAATTCAAAGACCAAGGCCCAGAAAATGTGTATTTCTAGCATTGTACTTACAACTGAAACCAGCTGTTTACATTTATTGGGTGATTTTTTTCCCCACATTTTTTTAATTTTTGTCCTTTCTGAAATTAAATCTTTAGATCTTTAGATCACAGGATTACCAACGTTATCTCCATTCCCTAAATATCACAATAATAAGAAGGGTAGAAAAAAATTTAAATTCCCACACATCCCATAGCTTTAAACAGCTTGGGAAACCCTTGATGAAGCTGATGATATCATAATTCATCAATGCTTCTGAGAATGAATGAGTTAATTAACATTTTGTGTTAAAGAGAGGCACATATGTGGGTGTGTTGTACTTCAAAAACACTCCTTCCTTATATGACATCATCAGGAAATCAGCCAAAACTTCAGGAGAGTTATGGATCTCCACAAGTCTGCTTCAACGCTGGGTAAGATTTTCAGATACCTGAGAGTGTCTCTGTTCAAACAATGATATGCAAGTAACAACAACACAGGAATGTCAAACTATTATACTCTGCAGGAAGGAAATGGGTTCTCTTGTCCCAGAAATGAGTGTTTTTGGTGTCTAAGCTACTGCAGTGTAATGACCATTCATGCATTTCAAAGATAAAGGGGGGAGGACACCGTCTCGGCTGGGAAGTACGGGGGGGGACACATCATGTTGAGTGTCTGCTTTGTTGAAGAAGGGTCTGGTGCACTTCACCAAATACATGATATCATGAGGAAGGAATATCACTTGGAAATTTTGAGGCCTAATTTCAAGGTTGGGTGCAAGCCGGTCTTCCAAGTGGGAAGTGAGTCTAAACAGCGATTTAAGGACAACAAAGCAACTGGTTTGGTGCTGCCATTGCAAAGCGTTGATATTGGTGTGCCTAGCTGAGAAGGCGTGTGGCAACGAGGCAGCATAGAAACCTGACTCCAGTTCCACCAGGAGGAACGGGTCAAAATACCAGCAAACGGGCATGCACCGATTGCAGTTGTCTGGTCGGTCACTGATATTTAAAAAGCCTGACCTGTTGATTCTCATTTTGGCTGATAATGATTTATTTATTTTTTGTTGTTGTTGTCCGACATGTTGCTAAATATACAAGTAAAGTGACTGATTTTGCAACAGTGGGGTGACTAAATGTGCAGATATGACCTGGTGGGTGGATCTCTGTTAAACCTCTCGCGGCAGAGCAAAGGAGGACCGAGGTGAAATTTTAGGCCTTTGTCGCGGTAGGTATGATCAGTGGGAAAGATCAGCTTCACATAAGTATTGGTCGATCACTAATCTCACAAAATTAAGGAAATTGGGGCCAATTTATTGGTGCATCCATCAAACCAGCAAATTATTGTGAGAAGCTTCACTGTAAAAACACAAAGTCTCACCAAATACTTTTGGTCTACTTTCTAGTACAAATTTTATACTAAACTTGAAATAAGCCAAAACTAATTTGCTGAAAAGTAACTTTTTAGCAAGGAGCTTGTTTTAATTAATTTTCTAATACATATGAAAATGTAGTTCCTCTGGTAGATTATTACATTTTTAACAGAGACATTTTTCCCCGTCTCATAAGAGAAATTTTCTGCCAGTGGAACAACTGTAGTTTTTTTTAAGGAATTAGTGAGGTAGAGCACGTTATCTTGCTAAAAAGTCACTTAACTAAAATGTTAGTTTTGTCTTAATTCAATTGTACTAAAATATTTGCACTAGAAACTAGAACAAAAACATACTAGAAGGATACCCTGAAGGTCTGACTCCAAGTTATACATTTTAAAGACAGTTCCACTCAATGCAAAAGGCAAGTATATGAACTTCTGACTGAAGATATGGCTTTGACTCTAACAGGATGGCCTCTGAGTGTTCTTTCAGTTTATTGAGAGAATATTAAAATTCCTTTCCCCTCGGAGAGACCGTGTAAAAAAAACAAAACATAGATGGTGAAGACACAGAAAACACAAGGATTCTTTCTTTCATGTGCTCTCAGTGTCGGTGCCATATGCCACTCAAAGCAGTCATTAAATCACACACATTCCAGATGGAGTTACCAGTAAAACGTGGGACGTAACAGCAGGAAGACAGCGGCTGCTTGGCCGGAGAGCGGCAGAGGTTCTTATAGAAGATTTTGGGCTGATGCGTAGTTGCGTGTGAGTCTGTGTTTGTTTAGGACCTGTGTCAGACTGGCGAGCAGCCTGCGTGATGCTGAGCCCCGTACTCTTGCCTCAGCAGGACTCCCCGTCAGTGGAAAGAGAATGATGGCAGAGTGCGGGTTCGAAAGTGAGCAACCTCAGAGGCGTCTTGGTGACAAGAAGCATAAAAACGGAGAACTCACAGGTATCGCTAATTTACAGCTGGGCAACAGCTAACAAATGTTAAACCCATGAAGACTGAACACACATGTTTAAAATCTGAGTGCAGGGAACTTTACAGGATATAGTGCTCTGCTAAAGTATTCACATCCCATCAAATTACTTAGTTTCTCATGTCACGACGAAAGTTTCATTGGGATTTGATGTGATAGGAAAGTGTGGCATGCCTCCCTAACCCAGAAACCCAAAAATAAAATCCAGTGCAGCCAGTTGCCTTCAAAACCCTTACAAAAAAATCCCATGAAAATCACATGTGACTTTCACATGTGATCACATGTGGTTCACACAAATTTTTACATGTGAATGATGTGAATCACATGTGAAAGCACATGAATACGTGTGATTTTGGAACATTTCGTGGTAAAATCACGTGATTCACATGTGAATCACACATTTCCACATGTGAAAACGTGATTTTTTGGTGGATTATGTGATCACATGTGATTTTCATGGGATTTTTTTGTAAGGGAAGTACATGTTGATTAAAGTTCTCTGGTCAGATGATTCCAAAATGAAAGTTTGTTTAATAAAACAAAGTTTTAAAACTCACACTGCCAGAAAATTAAAATTACGCATCAAAATCATTATAGTACTAACTTGGTTGACACTGGAACCTCAAAAGCCTTGCACCTAACATTGTTTAAGCTAACTTAAAACTCAAAACAACCCAAGATCCTAACAGAAAAGAGAATAATTTTTCAGGGCTCTGCAGTTAGTAGTTAATGAATAAAAAAATTATACCAACAAATTTTTTGAAACTTGTTTCAAAATCCATCTGATCTACAGAATAAGCAAAACAAATGTTTGGACACATCTAAGGTCTTAATGGGTTTACGATACTTTTGTTTATCCATTGGTGCTAAAACATAAAGTTATGAGTTGTACATCATTAAACTTTTTATTTTGATGTGCAAGACTCTCCTCTTATTTGTGTGTTTTTGTGGTCTAGACTCAGATCTTCCAGACGAGGAGAAGAAGAAGAGAGACAGGGAAGACCATGAAAGCCTGGTGTTATGGAAGAGGCCTTTGCTCACACTTTACTACTTCTCCCTGGAGCTGTTCATCACTCTTAAAGCTTGGATGTGGAGGTGAGGAACAAAAGGGATGGATGGATCCTCCTCTTAAAACAAGTCCCTGTTTCAGAAAACCTGAAATCTCCTCCAGACAGCTAATGTTGTCCTTTTCCGTTTCACAGGCTAACACAATAATTGAACGCTTTTATTCACCTTATAAGGCACAATGAACTTTACTACAAGAAGTATAAACTTTTTTGTTTTCATACAAATATAAGCATTTTTCTATTATGATATTGTTCTACCATTTGCCGCTATGATAGCTGTTACTCCTCTAAGAAGGCTTTCCACAACGTTATGGAGTCATCAAAGGTTTTTGACCATTCCTAAAGAAGCACGTTTCCAAGGTCAGACGCTGATGTTGGATGAAAAGGTCTTTCTCAGCTCCAATTCCTCCAATAGGTGTTCCAGGTTCAGGACTTTGTGCAAATCACCCCAGTTCTTGTTGGGAGCATGAAATGTCTTAGTAATTTTTTTTCCATAGAGAGGCATCCGCCTGCCGAGCTTGACACCAGGCTCGGGTCGAACTATTTCAACAGCACTGTGCAAATCGGTCTGTAGAAAAGTGTGGGGTTTGCTGTGACCGTTTCTTTAAAGCTAAACAGAGGATGCAGGTGGTCTGCACCTGCAGAGGATGGTGCAGAATATGAACGTGCCGACACCACGTGATGACTGTCGGCTTTGAATGAAGTACGTTGGGGCCTCGGTGCTGCCTCAATACGATTGCCAAAAACATAGGTATGGTTTGTCTCAACAGGTTAATACTGTCGCTGTCCACGCCTCGTGACCAGGGCTATTTATCTGACCACAAAGTAGTATATAATTATAAAGTGGAAGCAAAATACTATGTTTTTCTTTTTTGTTGCAAATAAAAATTTGAATTTTGTCAACATTTTTGTTTCCACTTGAGCTTTAGATCTCTGCAATTCCTCCAGCGTTACCATTGCATTCTTGGCTGATTATCTGATTAATGGTGTACTTGGCAGGTCTCTCAATTTCTCTCATGACTTAACAAGTTTGCAGTTGCATCACCGTTAAAAAGCTTAGGACAAGCTTATGTTAATCCAGACATCATTAATAATTCATAAGCGATGTAATAATTAAATAAATGATGTGTAAATTCAGTCTTTAAAAGCGACTGTAAAATACAATGCCAAATGACCAAGAAAGCAGCACCTAGAAAACAAGTCTTGGTCTTAGTTCTTATGTTGCCGTCGCGCTGATAACATCTAGAGGTTGCAGCCAATACATCAGTTTCTTTTTCTCAAAGAGACACTAAAGTTGCTACAGTTGTTCTCGTGAAAGCAGAGGAAATAGCAACTGTGAAAGAACGGCCATCTGACATTACTCAGAGGCTTTTTCACACAGCATATCCAGACACCAGACTATTGCTGACCTTGACCGTCTCAGAGCTATCAACTCAGGTCTCATAGTTTAGACTCAGCCAAACGCCTTTAACACTTCAACGGAGACATCGCATGCTTTTCTTATCATTATCTGTCTCTATTACTCCTCGTAATTACCCTACTTAAAGGCTGGAAAGGATACCTCTGCCTTGCAAACTACTGTTTTCATACTTGCCGAGCAACAACATCACACCAAACTACGTCAGCCGTTGCCTTCATGCACATTACACGTACAGTACAGAATGTCTTCAGCTTGCTAAATAATCTTTGTTGACACCGAGGTCCCAGAAGAAGGTCAGAGTGTACTCTCGGGGGGGCCCTTGCGGTTAACTGCGTCAGGACAACGTGTTTATGTTAAAACTACAAGAGGATGTGGTGAGCCACAAGCACCACAAGCAGTGTTCTGCCTTAGAGAAGCTGCTATTTACCCAACGCTCCAGACACGTGGTGTTCTAACTGCCTATGCTGGCACGCAAAGGAGAGCGTTATGGGTTAGAAGGGTGCAGAGAAGTTTATTGTGAGTGTTTTTAGGAGTGGTGTATAATATAAAAGATAAAAGCAGATTATCCATGGGGCATCAAGCTGTCTGTTGCTGTGCCTTTACATTTCTTTAGGTATAAAAAGGGTTTTTGAACCAGTGAATGGATTGTGTGGGGGAGGGATTGGTAAGGAATCCTTATGGTGAATTTAACACAAACCTTTCTTTTTAAACAAGCTAATTTCTATATTAAGAAAAAAGTTTAGGTTAGCTTGTTTTATTTTCCTTGCCAGTTTTACTCTTTGATCATTTTTGCCCTCATAAAGTTTTATCCGCCTTTTTGTCTCATTTTGAATAAGACTTGTTGTCCCCCTCTGAAGAGGACTTGACTGTCCGGTACACCCTCCTCTCCAGAATACCTGAACTGGACCTGCATGAGCTTAGGAATGTGCAATTCAACCTTGACCAACCTTTCAGTTTCAAAGTGCAAACGGCAGAGAAACACACTATTATTAGCATGTATTACTATTACCCTGGTTAATTTTTTAAACCATCAACTACTCAGCCGCCTGCCATGTTCAGTCTATCCGCTCATCTGCTGCGCTCTTCCTGCTGTTCGCTTTCACCCAGCAGCTCCCGGAGGAAAAACGCTTACAGTGATTTTAAGGATGTCTATTGGTACCCCAAAAACGATGAAAACCCGGACATTATCACCAATCAATAAAATCCCCGCAGGCCGAACTTCAAGATTGGACGTTATGCCGCTAACACTTATCTTTCGTCAACAACTCCGAGGCGGAAGTGAGAGCTCCGCGTAACGCAAATAATGTCCCGGCCGGAACACGGTGCGCTAAATAATAAGACATAAATTAACGAAGCTTCGAGGCAGGTAAATTTTGCTCGAGGAATTTTAATAGTCGAGGTACTCGAACCATTCGAGGAATCGTTTCAGCCCTAGTTCAATATGACCGAGACAGGGGGCAAGGCCAGCATTCTTTTCTCTGCTCTACTGGTGAAGTTAGCATTTAAGCATAATTCAGGGTAGAGTTGGGTTGCATTACATTTAAGGGCGTTCCTCATAAAGTATTTGGTGCATGATGATGAAAATCCATCTAAGAACAGAACTGATTAAAACTTGTTGAGGCTTGACTACTTTCAAAGAGCCATGTCTCTTTTCCACAGATGAAATCCTTCTCTTTTATTCACTCATACTTCAAGATTCATTATGAGTCTTTGGTTTGTTTTCTGCATATAAACACAACTCTTCTTGTTTGACATTTTCTGTGTTCATTTTTCTTTCTTTTTTTCCTCTTTTACTCAGGCTTTGGCGTCAAAGACAGACAGTGTTTGGACTTGTGATGCTACTGATCCTTCTCTCAATTGCTTACCATATTGAGGGATCACATCAGAAGGTGACTGACCTCCTCATGTGTTGTGAATCTGAAAATACCATAGCGACTGTCTGTGATGTAACCAGCTTGCTTCAGCTGCAGAGGAGATGCCTGATAAATTACTGTAATAGAGTTTTAAAAGGTACATACTTTGTGAGATTTTTAAAAAGTCTTTATTAGTCATTTTGTGGTATTGGGTCAATCAGAATACTAGTAAGATTGGTAAACACATATTCTCTGCACTTATAAATAGGCATTTATGAGTGAATGCACTAGCATCATGTTTGCTTTCTTTCTTTGTAACTCCCCTAAAAACTCAGAAGGTTGTTCTGTCTATCTGCACACAACCCTTCCACTTAGTTTTTTTTTCCGCCAACTCTGCCTTAGTTGGTATATTTTTCACATCCCATTGGCATTTTTTTTTTTCCAACATTGTACGCAAAGACCTCGGAGTTGTGTAATCACTTCTCAGTAACTGCACGTAACAATTCCTCATGGCTGGCCCCTCACTTCCCAGCACTCTGCCAGCAAACAGAGAGACAGTATGTGCTGTTTTTTGTTTTGCTGAGTTTCCTGGGAAATTGAGTCTTTGGTAAGCCCCCCCCCCCCCCCTTCCCTGCACACATTCCCTTCAAACCCTTTAAAGTCCACTCCTCTTTTCCCGTAATCTGGGGTCTTGATGCTTCCTCTTGGAAACAACCTGCCTGACTCAAGGGAGGAGGTGTAAATGGAGCAATGGAGTGATAGTGGTACAGCAGCAAAAAGAAAGAGACAGAGTGGGAGACAGACGGATGGATCTTGGCTTGTCTTACTGTACTTGTTGTGTAACAGCTAGTTGCCACTAAAAAAAAAAAAGAAAAAGAATAATGGTGCTGTTCTTCTCTGAGTGCTGAACACTCCTACCCTACGGCTCTGCGCTTGAAACTCAGCAACCTCTACCTCCAAAGGTTTCTTTCTCTTTTCCTCTCCTGTTCACTTGCCCTCTCTCACCCTTCAAAGTACCCTCCGTTTTTTTTTATTTTGTCAAAGTTTTACTCACGTACTCTCTCTCTCTCTCTCTCTCTCTGTCCCTCCCTTTCTCGCTCTCCCCCCCCCTCCCGCTTCACGTACCCTTCACCCCCCCACGCTCTTTCCTCGCACTCATGCATGTGCCTCTGCCATGTGGTGGACTGTCCCTCTCCCTGGCCTCTGCAGTACGTGCGCTACATGGAGAAGAAGACGCTGTGGTGCGCCTATTGGGTCGGCCTGGGTATCCTCTCCTCTGTGGGTCTTGGCACGGGCTTGCACACCTTCCTACTCTACCTGGTAAGACAGAATTTCTTCACGGAGAGTTGCCTGGCTCCTCCACGCTGCAGCTCTTCACTTCCCCATGCTGGTTTGTGCCTCGGCTCAAACCCAAACAGAGCGGATGATGATGATGAGAATGATGGTGGTGCAACCTGTGACGCAGGTTTATAAAGGCACGGTTGACGATGTTGTTACGCTGCTGCAGAGTTTTGACGAGGGTGAAAAAAAGCTTTCTGGAGTCGTTTTATGCATTTGCACTTTATATGCATTTGTGTGCATGTGGTGGGCGTGAATAGGCATTGTGATAGCCACAGTGGTTTTGACAGGCAGGCTAAAAACAATTGCACTCACTGACCCCTTTGAGTGCACATGAGGATAAAAACATTCTCCCTCCCCCTGTCTGAGTACTTTCTTTCTCCTTTCTTTCCCGCTCCCTACTGTTTCGCTCACTCTCACTTTCTTTTGTCACTCCCTCTCTTTTTATGCCTCCTCTCTGTTTACGTTCTCGGTTTTACTCACCCCTTCCCTTTTCCTATTTTTTGTCTTCCATATGTTTTCCCCCAAGAGTCCTAATCTCTGAGTGCCTCAGTTCAGGGCAGTGAGGATGTTGGGGAGAGGGAGGGCGGCGGCTGTTGTTTCTGCACTTCTGACACCAGAACATCTGTTGGTTCTTACTGCTTCTAGTCCACCTATCTTCGGGGGACTTCGCTGTCACACTCTGGTGCTCGTGGCCAGTGGAGCCGAACTGGGAACTTTGAAGTGTGTGTCCTCTGTTCTGTTGTTTCTAAAAGTCAAAAACTGACGCTCCAAAATGTAACATGAGAGTTGTTGTGTTTTTCCCCTCTAATCTCCCTTGACTCCCAGCTCTTTTCAGTGGAAGGTTTCAAAGTGTTGTGTCGCCATCTAGTTGGAGTGATTGTTACTGCAGGTTGTGGTGTCACTGAGTTCATGACAGAACCTGATGCTCCTTCCTGCGGCTGCTGCTGTACATTCTGTCTCCAGCCTGGAAGATACAGCATGTTAAACACTGTTATTAGCTCTGCTAATCTAAAAATATGCCTTTTTAGTCCCATAACACAGTGGGAATAAACTGGGGTTTTTTTTTCCAGAAAAATATATATATTCAGAAGAATACAGGCACTTTTTCTAGGTCAATATTTGTTTTGTTTTAAATTTGCTTTGACTTCTAATTTATTTAAAGGCTCCATCAGAAAAAGTAAAGTGTAGGCAGACTTGTTACTCGGTAAAGGTAATAAATGTTCAACATTGATTTTAGGTGAAAATTTAAATGGTAGTTAACTATTTTTTTCAAAGACAGACTGACATGTCCAGAAAATTCAATTAGAATATATCAGGTTATTCTATGGGAGGATGTAAATTAATTTTATCAAGGAAACATTTTAGTGTAAGACTAAATTTTCTTATTTGTGGTTTCACTCTCAATTGACTTGCTTGCTAACAAAAGAAGTTTGAACTCCTTCAAAACTCACTTTTTTTTTGTCTAATTAAAGGAAACATATTGTGCGTGCAGAGACAGACCTGGATGTCGGGAGGAAGCTTTAGAACAGGGAAGTGAATACAAACAAGAGAGAACATTTGTGCAGAAGACATAAGTTTGAAACAGAAAACGGGAAAGATAGTTGTTGAAATACAAAAAAAGTCTAATTTGTGGTGATACTTTTACATCTTATTGTGGTGTCTATGTTTAGTTGTCTTCAAACTGATCTGGATTATCTGGCCAGGCACCACGGATCCTTGCAGCAGGCTTTGATTGGGAGATAACTGCAGAGGGTGCAGAAGCTAAAGTTAATAAAACCATTACATTGCAGCTGTAATGGTACCAAGAGGTAGTTCTACTCTGTACTGGCTGAAGAAGTTCAATATAAATGCTCTGCACACTTCTGATGTAGATTTCCATCAGATATGAATTAATACCTAAATAATTGGATTTTCTTATTTTCCGATCAATGAATGCACTGTATTTAGCAGCTTGTGCTGACAACACTCTTCAGTGTGGAGGCTGTTGCCGAGCAAAGACTTGAATTTTGCTTTTTTAAGAATCGTTTAAGTGTTTAGAAATGAAGCCACTAGAAGTACAGCAATAGATTTTGTAGAAATTATATTTTCTACAATATGTTGAGACATGTCTGTAGTTCAGTCAGGCTGTGTGAGAGCAAGACTCTCAGTTGATCACAGGAAGGCTCAACAGAGTAAAGTTACTATTTGGAACATGCTGGATTTGAACATGTTTGCAGCCTTTAGGTAAATTTCAGTTAAAATAAGTAGCTATAATCGCTACAGTAACATACACAATAAACATCGTAAGCATTAGCAAACTGCTTAAATGTCAGTTTAAAATGTCAACCATTGAAATATTTCTGTTGGTGAACGCTGTCTCACACAGTGTGACATTGGCTCTTTAAATAATTACTGTGCACTCACTGCAAAAAGCCCAGTAAAAACTATTTATCATGCTCTTTTTATGCCATCTGATATTACTCACCTTTTCCGTGATTGACTGTGGGCACAACCTCTGAAGACAGAAGTTGCAATAATGTGGTTTGTTTTGATGGCTAATCATGTGTAAGAGCTGTTAGAAATTATCAACCTGCAGTTTAGCAATTTTTTTTTACAGATGCGTCCCTAAAAAGCTCTTGTTCTTGTACTGCTTTTCTGTATTGAACATTCACTCAAAGTGAAATGGGATTGATCTGTTTCCACTAATTCTCAGCAGATAGAGAATGGAGACCGATGTGGCTCAAGATTCTAGATCTGAAATTAATCAGAAACAGGAAGTCAAAACTTTACAAGAACAGATTGAAACTTAGCCAACAAAATTCTGATTGGTGCAGCTCTAGCAATGTACCGTATTTGTCGGACTATAAGCCGCTACTTTATCCGCCACGCTTTTAAGCATGCAGTTTATAGTCCGGTGCGGCTTTTCTGTGGATTTTTCTTCAACCACCAGGGGGCTCTTTAGCAGGAAGCGAATAATTGGAAGGCAAAATTGGAAATAAAAGAAGAAAGTGCTCATTTTCATTTAGAACAAGCACATGCTAGCAGCAGGCACGACAGAGAAATGCTTTCAGACTCAAACCCCCTCATCATGGAAACAACACGAAGAAAAAGATGCTGCTTTTAAGTTGAGGAGTATCGACCTGGTAGTGCAGGAGGGAAATGGAACCGCTGTACGTAAGCTTGGCGTGAATGGATCCATGGTTCGACGTTGGAGACGTCTTTAATAGCAAATGTATTAAGGACACAGCCCTCTGCTGCATCCTTGTGGAAAACCGAAAGCTTATATATATATATATATATATATATATATATATATATATATATATATATATATATATATATATATATATATATATATATATATATATATATATATATATATATATATATATTCGTTTCCATTTTTCTTTCTTAAAAAAAAAAAAATGTAGGTGCGGCTTATAGTGAGGTGCGCTCTATAGTCTGGAAAATACGGTACACAGTAACATGTTGAGTGTTGTATGCAGACCTTGGCTTTTGTTCTTTGAATGACTGAGTTAAACAATAATTCAATTCTTCAGTAAAGCTAATTGGAGCAGATTCCAAAAAAAAAAAAAAGACTCTGTGGCCAAACTGTTGACTTTACGTCTTTCACATGTCACAAAACCTCAGTGAAGATTATTTATTTCTCAGAATTTAAATGATTTTAGTTGTTTGCCTTTGACTTTGCCTGTTTCATGGGAACTTGATGCATCCAAGCAAGTCCTTAATGAGGTTGTACGTTTCTAAAGATATCAATGATTAAGATGAAAATTTGGGGAATTGAAAATGGCATTCTGCAGAATGCCTGTGGACGTTTCGTGCTTTTTTTAGTAAGTAGGATAGGGTCAGTGATTGTAATTAGGTCGACCATGTTCAGAACTTGCACCAAGATGTCTCTATACTTTCTTAAAAAATGAACTAATATTGAGGACATGAGATGGCCTCATAGCAGCATAAAATGCATAGATTCAGGGACAAGCCGGCTGACAGAAGACTGTTTACGTGTAGAAAACCCTTTTCTAGCAACAGTTGCATAAATAGTTTCAATCTGACATTAAGATTCTCGACTAACCCAATTTAGTCAGTCAGCAGAGGGTGCCAGTGGTCTAAAGATGCAGTTGTTAAACTGTTACAAAGATATTGCATGGAAATATTGTTTGGGGATGAAATCTACCCCTGAGTATTCATTTGACAGATAATTTTTTCAATGGAAAAAAAAGTAAAGAATATCTGACATTTTCTTGTTGAAGATATACTGACATGAATAATGAAAACATGTTTTTCATTACTTTTCTAAGACTAAGCAATGCATCAAATCAACCACTCCTACTTTTGACTTAATTTTGAATATCTTCATAGACTTATTGACCTTGAGTTAGTTTGACTTTCTAGCCTTCGTTCTGGATTATGTTCATAATTATCATTAATAGAGATTAAAGCAACTCTCATTTATCTGAAGATAACATTTTTTAAAAAGTGCTTCTGTTCTTTATCAAATTTTGTAAAACTGACCAGTCAGTTCTAAAATTCATTTTAATAGAAATAATTGGGCACATAACATTTCTAAATAGTGACCACTCAGAAATTGGCGGGAAGCAGTGAACATTGCACTCTGGCAAAACTGCAAAGTGACCAGTAGGGGAGCTAAAGAGCCGAATGACTCGTTTTAACCCATCCCACTCAATGAAAGCAGAGCAGAAGTGGCAGCTCTCCTGTTCCCTGACATTGGCAATTGCTGCTCTGTGTCTCCTCTCTGTGTTTTCATCCCGCTGAGACGGCGGGAGATCATTGTACACGGTTCAGGGCCAGTTAATGGAGAAAGACAAAACGCTGCCGCTCAGGCGTATGAAGCAGGAGGAGAAAAGGGCAAACTTGGCACATCATCAAGTATATTTTATCCAGCTGCTTTGGGAGTAGGAGGTAGTGGGTGGCTGCTCTCATTACAGAACACGAAAACAATAAAATGGCACAGGAAAGCTGGAGAGATCTCATTTCGGTATGAACGGTGGGGAGAAAGATCGTTGTCCAGACGTGGGCATTTGTGAACGTGTTCTCATGTTGGACGTCCCTCACCTGTGGGCGTTTGTGCCACAGTGACTGTCGGGTTCACAGATGGCGACCAGCTTTCACCTCATCGCTTTTCTGTCAGTTCCTCTTTTAATTGAAAAGACATTTGCAGTGTGCGCGAATCCTAAAAGCTTGGGAATCTTGTAAATATTTTAGAAGAGAGCTCATCTGAGTCATACAACGATAAATTACTTTCAGTAATAGTTGTTGCTATTAAGTCATTATGGCAGCTTGAAAGTTGGTCAATAAAATTAAAAATGGTGTATTTTACTGTTTACAAAATAGCAACAAGAAATTTTTTTTTCTCTTGTTTTTTTTTTTTTTTTATATAAGTAAACGGTAGTGCCTAAAGTGTGTTTCTATGAACAGTGGTTTGCAGAAGTATGACGTTCTTCCCATTTACTAGAGCGACAAACGTCAAAGTATTTTGCTGGGATTTTATTAGACACAAGAATACGGATTAGTGCATTGTTGTGAAATGGAAGGAAAATAATTACAAGATGGTAATATTTAAAACGGTCAACTTTTGCTGCAATCAGATCTGCAGACTTCTGTTAGGTTTTCCAAACAGAAATCACTTTTGCCCCAATATCGAGTCTTCAGTGATCTCTGTCGGATTTTATATTCGGATTGCTCTTCATTCAGCTCCATTCATCCCTGTCTGAGCTGAAGAAAAGCATTCCCACAGCATGATGCAGCCACCAACGCGTTTCACTGTTGAGGATAATGTTCTGTTTCAGCATGTAGGTCAGAAAGTTAAATAGCGTGTGGCCGGCAACTTTTAATAGACTTTGAATGACTTTCTGTGAACAATGTCTCTATTTTTTTTCACTTTCCAAATCTTGTCATGAAGAATTTGTGGAATGGCATCTAATTTTTGATCATTTGGATAATGTTCTCTAGCCTAACCGGCTTTAAATCTCTCCTCAACTTTCTTCCTGACGTGTCTGCTGAGTTCCTCAGACTTCATGATGCTGTTTGTTTTCTGATCTCGTCTAACAAACCTTTGAGGCTTTGACAGAGCAGCCGGATTTACATAGATTAAATGAGACACCTGTGGTGTAATTCTGTGACTTTAGAAGCTGATTACACTGGATTTTATTTAGGGGAATCAAATTAAAGGAAACTCTGTGGAAATATAAGCCCGACAAATCTTTTAAAAGCAATTTCTCTTGCTCTTACTGCTTCACAATTGTGCAATTTGACACCTATAATTGTAATGTGAATTTCTTTTGCAAGGGACTGTAGGTGTTGGCAGTTGATGATGGCAGTAAAAGGGGAATTGGAAAAATTTGACTGTGTGTATGTGACTTGTGATTTACAGCCACTTTTCCTCTAAAAAAAAAACCCAACAGCGGCTTATCTAAATAAAGGAACATTCTGTATTTTTTGTATTGGGTTTCATTTAGGATTTCTAGATTATAGGTTCCAAAGGGAGGCTCGTGCAGAATATACAGATATTCCACTGCAGCCCCCCTGAAATTAAGCTTGGACTGTTGGCAATTACCAGAAGCTGAGCTTTAATTACAGCCAGCTATCACTCTAAGCGATGAGTGGGTCGTGGAATACAGCTTTTGGATGCTATTCCTGCATTGTTGTTACACTTACACCTCTGCCTTAGTGATCCAGTTACTTTGAAGCAGGGCGACAGTTTCAGCGTAAAGCACAGTTTGCCCACATATCTACTGTCTGACGAGAACATGTGGGTGAAGGAAAACTCATTTACGTCACGGCAGGGAGCTGGACAAAGGACTGGTATGTGAGTGATGCCCTCTGCCTCACTCTTTTGCAGCGACAAGCCTCTGTTTTATTCCAGGGCAAATAGACATTCACACAGACAGAAACTCGGCCGCTTTGTTTGAGTTGTGACTCACAACCTTTGCTGCGCTATGTGACCTGGGGGCTGCACTGCTGAGCAGGATTAGTGGCTTGTGAGGCAACTTTGGGTTCAACCCAGGTATTCAGTGTCACGATGGTTTACTGCTGACTGCATCTATCCTGGAAAACTCACCTGCTCCGGATGCAGGTTGAGTTCACAGAGGGGGTGGAAGAGGGTGCCGTAAAAATGTCTTCACTCACAGTGAAAAATGTCAGCGCAGGGAAGAGGATTTTCTGTCTAGTTTCCTGAGACTGTAAATTTAGATTGTGATTGTAGGATCGCCATTTTCTTGCTCATTACTTTTGTCAGTTTTGAGCATATTATTTGCAGACTAAATGGAAAAAATAAACTGGCTCATAAATAAATATTTTAACATTTTTATATAGGTGTGTGTGCACATATATACAGTACAGACCAAAAGTTTGGACATACTTTCTATTTGAATTCAATTAGGAGGTGTGTCCAAACTTTTGGTCTGTGCTCTATATATATATATATAATTTCACAAACACTGTATTTGTTCTTTAAAATACAGCTGTTATCATACCTCGTGTACTTGTATGTATTTTGCAGGAAAATTCATAATTGAAATAATTTAAATTTTTCACATACAATTTGTTCTGCTTGATGCTTTCAGACGTATTTATTATATTCCTTACAATAAGTTAAACTATTTTTCATGAGACTTAATGTTTTTTATTTTTAAAATTAACTTAATTATTTCTTAAATGCATCCATTTCACAGATTTTTTTTATTTATTAATAAATTTTTTACCTATATTTCTTTTAAACAATATCTTACAATGTGAATGAGTATTTATATGTAATAATTCTGTTTTTACTCTTGGAGACAAGTCTGGAAATTGTTGCTGTCACTCTCATGGCTCTTTCTTGTCTTGTTGAACCTCACCTGAGAATGACTCAGCATGGCACAATCATCTCTCTTTTTTTTTTTTTTTTTACACCAAAATGACAATTGATACCCTGCATGCATGGTACCCAGAAAAGGAGTGACACATCGGGATCAAGTTCAGTTGGTCTTTGAAAAAGCTGAAAGCGCCTCTTGACTCACCGGTACCTGGCAGTAATGGATCTGTCGCTTTAACTTCGACACCTCCTTAAGTTCCATTTGGCGGCATTAAATTTTAACTAAATCTAGATAGTGTGTCGGAACTTTGTCGCTTGGATTTGATCCTGTCACTCCTAAAAAGGCAGTATTAATTACATTCTATGAAGGTGAATTGTTTGTGGATATTTCTCCTTTCAGAGCTCCAGTTATGAGGAGGGGATCGGTGATTAAATAGGAGTTAAAATTTTATTATCACTAAGTACTTTTTTTTTTTCACCTACAGACTGGAGACACAGATATGCCTGAACATCTTGAGACTCACTCTTCATTAGAAGTTTTTCAAAACCAAATACCAGCAAGATATTTCATTGAAACCCTTATATATGTGTGTGTGAGTGTGTGTGTGTGTTATGTTTAATGGATTCTCAATCTCAACTGTCTCTCCTCAGGGTTTTGAGGCATTTGGCGCTCAGTTGGTTAGAAACCCCAGGAGTCCTGTCAATACCAAGTACAATTCCTATTCAGCTTGAATGCTCCACACACACACACACCCACACACACGCACACACACACACACACTCTCTTTCTTTCTCTCTCACGCACACACACGCACACTAACGGGCCAAAGAAAGCAGGTCCTGGGCAAAAGTGGGTTTAGTGTTTAAAATTGGACCAACACGCGCCCTAGAACAAGCCAAACATGACCAGACCAAAGCCGAGCGCTGCTGGCTGCCTGCAGACGTGTAAGATTTTAAGCATAGCTACCTTATGACATTCTACGGCAAAAAATTACTCAATGTTTTCTAGATGCAACCAGGTGGTTCTGTGTTGTAGCTCTGTTGTCTTTCCTGATTAATTAATTAATTTGGAATTCAAAGAGTTTGACTTCACTTTTTTGTGACTGAGTATTATGAAGACCGTTGAGAAAATAACATTTATGTAATAAAACTTGAGGCAGGGGTTTTTGAAGAATGGCCATATTACTTTTTTTCTTCTGTAAAACTGAGGTAAAACAAAATCATATTCAGGCTGTTTTAAATATAATAAAGGTTGATCACTTCATTTTTTTTGTGTCAGAAGAAAGAATAAAATAAAACAAAATAATTTTAACGTTCACCGCTATGGGAGTAATTTTTAAGAAATGTATTCATTTCTCAGGCAAAAAGTGCCTAAAATAGTGCTTTAGTCATTGAAAAGCGATATTAATTCACATTATACACACACACACACATATATATGTATATATATATATATATATATATATATATATATATATATATATATATATATATATATATATATATATATATATATATATATTGTTCTATTTTTTGCCTGTGCTTTTTCTTATTCAAATCAAATTTTTTTCTGATACTAAATATACAAATGCCATTTTAAAAAAACTGCTGGGATCATTTAGGCATTGAATATTGTTGAATAATTTTTTACAGGCAAATACAATAAATCTAGTCCATATCCGTATATTTTTTTGTCTGAACAGAGTTGAATTCAATGCAAGATGATTTTCAAAAACCTTAAAAATAATGGATTATAATGAATTATACATTTATAAGTCATGTAAAAGTATCAGCTTTATTTAATACTCCATCTTCCACGTCTAACATAAAATCACTTCAAAATCCTTTAACCTGAACTGAAATGAAAGTCTTTTTCTTTTTTTTGTTTTCCTTGTCCAAAGTTTGCTCTACTGAGGACAGAATGAATCTGTGTGTCTGCTGGGGAGTGGTTTCATAACTCCAAGTCATATGGTGAAACCGCACGGATAAATCACCAGGACCAGCCCCTGTAACCTCTTCATGGTGTGTACTTAACCACCCACTTCTAAACACCCCTGCCCCTCCTTTCTGTGTCTCGGCTCCATCCGTGGACCGAGTCCAGAGCTCCCTTACCTCCGTCTCGGATCCAGACCGGGGCTTCTTCATAACGAACTGACCTCTAATGTTTGCCATGCTTCGCCTCCAGCAGTCTCCCTCTGTATGAAGTGGTTAGCAGGTTATGCTAGCTGGACCGTGTCTAATGTGCCTAAATGACCCTCGACAACCACAGCGACCTGTTAATGATGGGACCATCCTGTGGCTGCGGCCGCTGAGGACTGGTCAGTCTCTGGACGGCCAGTAATGCCCGCGCTGGAAACTGAGACGAAGCGTTCACAACCTGTGTCTGCTTCTGATTGGCTACTAATGCACACCAGGCAATATTAAATTAGAAAAATGGTACGGTCAAGCAAACACCTTTATGTTTTTGATAAATAATGAAACCAGACTTTAATAGTCACTTAACAGGCTTCTGTCTGTAATATTTCCATGTCAGTGACTCTTAACTTGTGGTACTGTTGGTACTTGCACTGTTTTCAGAAGAATTTTGGATGTAAATTGCTTCATTGTTTGTAAAGATTAAACCAAATTTTACTTCTCAAGTTGGATTCAAACTCAGCAGTATATCAGTTCATAGTTCTAAAACCAATGTGATTTACAAATTAATTTGCCCTGCCACCAGCTTAACTACGGGTAATAATACAACTTAAAACCATTCATAACTTTTTAACCCTACCTACACATTCACTAAAGGAGGTTGTACAGTAGCACTAGATTTGATTGAATAAATAGTTTAACCAGAAACAAAGTAAATATGTTTTTATGTTTTTTTTTTTCATTTATTGCTGCTTTTAATAACTTTTAGATTTTTTTTGATTTCACCTTTTATTTGGCAGTGTGGTCCTGGCCAAGACAGCATACATCCAAGACCGCTTTACTGGACTTTAAGAAACCTCCAACTTAGACTCTGTGATCACAGAGGCTCTAGTATATGCTTGTATAAATTAGTGTGAGCAGAAAAAAAGGCTGAAATACAATATAAGAAGATGATAAAGTATTTGTAAGGACATTTCTTGTTATAAAAATCGTTCCTTTCTACTGTCACCATGTGCTTTCTCAGGATGCTGGAACTAAATGTGATCTGCTGGTTTAACTCCGTTGGACAATTTAAAAAAAAAAAAACATTTTATGATTAGTTGAATCAAATATTATTGCATCATAATCAGGTGCAAGTTAATCTCTTATAAATACCTTTAGGTCTATTTCAGATTGGAATAAAGCTTGAACTACATTGAATTTTATGCAGTTGGATCTAAATAGGACCTTGAGATGAAATGTTTTTGGTTGGCCGTGGGGGAAAATGAACAAATCACATATAATATAAATTGAACTGAATTGAACTGAACTGTAAGAAAACTGAGCTGAGTTATAAATTTAACTCATCAATTTAAATGAACCAAACTAAATTAAAATTACTGGAGCTAACATAAACTTGAATTGAACTGACTTGCACTGAAATGAATTAAACTTGGCTGAACTTCACTGAGCAAAACTCTATTGAACTGACTTGACATTAATTCAGTACATTCTCTTCTGTTCGTCTGAATTTAATTTAACCAAAACACGGCAGACAATGCAAGTTAATTTACGTCACACTATTCTCAAATTATTTGACAGGAACTTAAAGGGAAGACAGTGAAATGACAAAAACCTTTATGACTTGCTTAAAATGAAATCTGAAAGCAATGCATGAAAAGAAACATGCCAAAATAAACATACATTTGATTATGAAATCCTATAATTGATGTAATGAGATTCTGTGATCATAAAATTGAGGTTTTCCAGATAGTCCAGGCAGCTGCTTAAGTTTTGTCTTCTAAAATGATATGAATGATTACAGAATTATGTACTACAGTAGTGTAACCTTTTCCCCCCATTTTTTGCCAACAGTGAACAGCCCCAGTTTCATTTCGACTTGCAGTTATGAATTATCTGTCAGCTGAATTTAAAATATGCTTCAAAACAAACTCAGACTTAAATCTACACCCTCAATCAGCAGAAAAGTTTCACACTGAGCAAAACGTTCTACTGTCCCTGCAAATGCGACACTGAAATTACAGAAGGGATAGCTAGCACAGGAAATGAAACAAAAAGTTTCCCAGTTGCGTGTTAAGTTGGATGGGGAAAAAAAAAAAATAAATGCACGCCCTCCAGTTATATTTCAGAAAAGCTTTAAGGGTTAATCCTACAATCTTATTAGTCTTGTTTTGTTCTAAAAGCTGCTCTGGTTCGGCCATGTGTTCTCACAGACACACACATCTCACGGTGATATCGCTACACACACACTGACAGCAGTGCTCACGATTTTCTTGTTACTGGATCCATGTGGATGTGAGCACTGTTTTGTGGCATGAAAGCCTGTCGTCATAAGACAGATGTGAAAACAGAAACAGCAAGAGGTGGGGGGTAGTTCAGTACACATCAAATCTCACCTGCATTCTGTTTACAGCAAACTCTGTGTATGTGTGTGACGGCGTGTGTGCGTGTGTGTGTGTGTTTAATTGTTAATCATTTACTGCTTTACTGTAGAACTAAGGGAACTGCTTTTTAAGTTCCTGCTTGCACACGTCTGTCATCAAGTGAGAAGAATATGGAGACAGAGGGAGACGGCTACCTGGATGTTGAGCCGGCCGGAAAACATGAGAGAGCTGGATTTTTCCGGAAGGAGAGAAGCAGTGACACAGCATTAAACATAGAGAGGGAGGGGTGGAAAAAGAGAGCAAGTGTGAGCAGGTAGTCTTAGTCACGCAACACGCTCTATTGTTGAGCTCTAGGTAAGTGTGTGTGTTGGGTAAACATACTGGGAGTTGTGAGGAGGATAGTTTTTCTTGTTCATACAACCGTCTGCTTGATGAGTTTGTGTTATGGAAGGATCTGAGTGCGTGGATGTGAAAGTGGCCCCCTCTTCATATTCAGATGGGAGGACATGTGCTTGAGGAGTTACAACTCTGACTGGGTCAATGCTGGGAGTTTCTTTATTTTTCCATCTGGGTCACTAAGATATCCCGGTTTGTGTTTGGTAACAACAGTGTTAGCAACCGGATTTTTTTCCTAAAATCTGGAGCGGCTTAGTGTTTATGTAGGGACTTATGCATACAGAGGTTTTACATCCATCAACAGCATAAATGTCCTATTTACTTGGGGCGCCGCAATGCAAACTGATTATAGATACATTTATTTTTGTGATACAAATCTGTTATTTTCTTATTAGTGATTAGGACTGACAGCAGCTGATAGTTGTCATCAATCTATATGAGTTTTTTTTTCAAAACTACTAAGCAATTGTATCTCTAAATGATTCAGAAATTATGTGAAAAGATTTTTTGCCATGATCTGGAAGAAAATGGCAGAAAGACTGGATAGGATCAACCTGGAAGGAAACAGTTGGACCACCATCTTCCCTGTCCACAGCAAAGTTGATTCTCCCCACATTTACCAGCTAAAATGCCCACTGGAAAATTTTTTTTTTTTTTATATGAGACAAAGTTATTTAGTCATAATAAGATGCATATTTTGAGGAGTGAAGATGTGCCTTTTAAATTGAGAAATATCTCACCAACTGTTACAGAAAGGAAACTGTAAGGTGCTCCAATAAAATAGCAATCCCGACCCCACATCTAAATTGGCTTGAAAAAAATAGCTAACGCAGTCAAACATTAAGCTTCTATTGAAAACTTGTGGATTTTGATTAAAAACCTTATGTGTCTCAGGAAACAAACCTAATTTCAGAAGTTCTGCCTAAAACCCGGCTGAAATGATGTCAAAAGCTTGCTGATGGCTCCAAAGAAATGTGGTCAAAAACAGTTTTTCCTGGGACATTTAACCAATTATCAGTGAGAATATTATCCTGATGCAGGATGGATTAGAGAATATCCTCACTGAATGCAAACGTCCTAAAACACAAACCCAACGATTGTTTTCAAAGTCCTTAAAATGATATTAAATGATCACAGATGAATCATTAAATGCCCTAAATTGACCTAATATTCACACAGTGCATGTAAGCTTTGAACCGGAAGCGTGATTGGATGCTATGTGTACCATTCATATTTAAAAGCAGAAGCATATTTCCTTTAGAGATGACTTGGCACTTTTTGTTGCCTAACTGTGCTCCCACATCCCGTCCTGTCCCGTCCTGCCTCGCCTCGTCTCGTGCGGGTGCGGAAGTTCCAGCCCAGCCCCAAGTTTTGCCAGAAGGCAAATGGTGCTGCGTTGTGTAATGCCAAACTGCCTCTGTGCGTCATAGGGAGCACCCTTCCTACACGCACGTCCATGAGTGTAAACACATGGAAGAAACAGTACAAAGTGTCTTCTTACATCAGCCCATGCCACAGTCGTGCCTTTATTTACAGGGATTACACCAAAGAATTGTCTGATTGTTATATATCCGTTTGCAGGTTTGCGCTGAATGGCTTGTGTTTTTTCAGAGAAATCTGGTCACATGACGATGATGATGACTTTGTTATAAAACCTAATCAAACCTTGAACTCTGAGACAAAATGTTATTATATTTACTGTCAAAGTGAGTCAGACTTGAATGACCACGAAACATCATGCTTAAAGGGCTGTTATTTCTTTTCAAGAAGCCTACGATGAGAACTAAATTACAGGAGTGGAAGCAGCATTGTAAGAAATTATTTGTTTTTATTCAATACTTAGCAGTCAGTTACTGCAATCATAGAGTTCTTTGACTTCGTCTTCCCGGGGAACTAAATTATTGTTTGAAAGTGTTTTTGTTTTTCCAAATCTCCAGCTACCTGAGAACTAGGCCATAATTTAATCTCTGCAGCTTCTGTACGGTTACCATCCATTACCCCAAAGAATTACCTTCATGCTCACGGCCAAAATGAAGTACGATAGAAACTATACGGAGCAAATCATGAAAATCTCATAAAAAATTTGTATGTGTCAGACTGAACAGAGAAAGAAAACAATTAAATTGATTTAACGGCTTGATTTGTGATAATCAAATTGATTTAATTTGTCTCAGAAAACTGCAGCAAGAGGAATATCTGTGTATAAGTGAGTCAACTCCTCCTGATTATTTAAATTTTCACATTCCTGGAAGTGCAGGGGGAGGTGGTGGAGTAGCAACCATGTTTCAGTCAGGTTTAATGAAATGACACGAGGCAAATTAATAGCTGCAGTTCTTTTGAATATCTAACCCTTAGTTTTTCTCATCTAAATTACAAAGCACTAAAACCACTTCTGGGTTTTGTTTTGTGTCATCCACCAGAGCCTCTACATTTTTGATCATTTCTTTCTTATCTGATTTAGTGTTCAATACTGTTAAGGTCATTAGAGTGGGGGAACTTACCACTGACTACTAAACAACCTTATATGGCAAACATGTTGTTGCAGTAGGATATTGTTGGCTTTGTAATGTCATCACCTCGGACTGCTAACACTACTGAGTCACATGAGCTGAAAATTAAGTTGTTGTGGTTTTTTTTTATGTGGAACTGGAGCAACAATTGGTTGACGTCATAGATAAATGAAACAAAGCATATACAGTGTAGTTGCCACTTGTTTCTGGTACATTGTTCAGTTCATACTTCACGTTCCTGAGATTTTCTCTGCTGCACGTCTCCAGTAAAACAATTCCTCTCTTTGGCTGTTGGTGCTTTGATAGCTCTGCACCACCGCTATTTATCCTCCACATGTTTAATGTTTGTCTGTGCAACTCGTAGCACAGTTTGAGGGCAATGCCTTTAGATTCTGGCCCACATAAAACTGTCATTATCTTCTCAGTTAATATTTGACTCACTGCTGTAATTTTTTCTACCTATGCTAATATCAGAGGGGTCTTCCACTGACAGGCAGCAATGCTCCCACTCTGTTTGAGTTAAGAGTTTTCACTTGCTTTGAACAAATTAGCATTTCCTCCTGCTTTCTCACTTGTCTGTGTTTTGTGTCTGCTTTCTGGTCTTCAGGGACCGCACATTGCAGCGGTGACTCTGGCAGCCTATGAATGTGGTTCGGTGGAATTCCCTGAGCCCCCCTATCCGGACCAAATTGTCTGTCCCCAACAGGAAGCACCGACATCCGGCCCTGGTGCTGAGCAGGTGGATGTGGGGGCAGACAGGATGGTGGGCCCAGCGGGCCTCCAGGGAAGCATCTCCCTCTGGACCATCATCTCAAAAGTTCGTCTGGAAGCTTGTATGTGGGTGAGTCTTATTAGGATTGCACCGGCTGTGGGTACTTGCCTTGGCTGAGTCACTTTGCAGTGATCGGAAGCAGATTTCACTGGTGTATTTTACTGTAACAGTGAAACTACAGTGCCTTACCAAAGTATTCATGCCCCTTTAAGTTTTATATTGTTTTGCTACGACAACAAACTTCAATTTATTTATTTGGAAGTTATGAGATACACCAACACAAAGTAGGGTTTAAGGACAAGAATTGACTGTTTTTGACATTCTCCCACCTAAAAGTTGTGACTGTCTTTTGCCAATGCTTTGTAGAGTGGCCTTTCACAGCAAATCCAGTTGCAATGCTTGGGGTATGTCTCTATTTAATTCCTCACTTGAATCATAAAACATTTGTTTATACTTATAGAAATATTCTTCATTGTCCAACACAGGAGAAATGTAGGCGCAACAGCAGCATCATGGTATGTAGGTTCACACATAAGATAAAGAAAACATAAATAGATATAGAATTATAATATATGTATATTAATAATTATAATAATTAATTATTTTATGATAACAAAATACTGTACAACATTATGACAAAAATACTGCTCAGTTATCAGAAATAGAAATGCTGTACTCCGATCCTAGAGATGTGCAACTCAGTCGGATGTCTTAAAAAAATTAAATTAAATGCACATAATATATACATTGTGTTCATTTGTATTATTAACTCCTTTCCTGTCCCTGCTCAATAAAAACCTCCCCACAGCATGATGCCGCCACCACCTACCAATAAGTTCCGTTTTAGTGTCTTCTGGCCACTTCTGGCCAAAACACTCTTATATTTTCTGAGACCCATGGAGAACTGCAACCATGGCTTGTCATGGCTTTCTTTTGACACTCTTCCATGAAGCTCAGATTTTTTTAGAGCTCACTGCTGATTCTCCTGAGCTGTGGATCCCTGCAGCCCCTCCAGAGTTACCATGGGTAACCTGTAGTATAACTGAACTGCCACGTCTCGGAAAGGTTGCAGTTGTGCCACAGTTACGGATGGAGCAGAGCTCTGTTTTAAAATTCTCCAGAACGTTTTCCCTTCACCTCTCCGCTCTGCTCCTGATTCGTCATGATGCTCTTTGCTCACTCACGTTCGCTAACACACCGCAGAGGCCGCTGCAGAACAGTTTGTAATTCAACCCAGTTCATTTATGGTGCTGTGGATAATTATGTAACATTTTAAAATAATTCACGACAAATGCCGTGTCAAGGCAATTTACAAAAACGTAATTTCAATTCAAGTCACATACATTTCCATTTATCCTAGTTATCAAACAGTACATTAAGCTCACTTAATTATTAAAATTTGTTTAAAATTTTTTTTTAATCTGTTTTGAGATTAAGCTATGCAGGGAGTTGCAAGGATATCAAAAAAGCTGAATCCAAAATAATCCCAAACCTCTTAGATTTTTATTTGAAAGAATTGCTGAAAACTGTGCATCATTTTTGCACCACTTTAGGAATTACATAAAAGTTTCACTTTTATAAACCCATATAAAATTAAACATTAATGTTTAAAAGTTCAGGGCTTATGAATTATTTTGCGTGAGGCTGTAATAAAGTGACCAGAACTGATTTCTTTTCGAAACAATAGGGGGAGATTGTGCTTTTACATAAAACCCAGACATGTGAGTATTTATTGCTATCCAAATATTATTATAAATAATTAACTTGTTTTGACCTCAGCGTCCATTTAAATGACCTTTTAGCAGCTTCTTTAACTCTTCTGCTTTTCATGCTTCTTCTTTTTTATGTTTCTTGTAACAGGTTAGAAATGCCACAAATTTACATGGGGTGAAAATGTGCATATTAATAACTCACATTCTTGGAAAACCCCTTTTGACTACAGTGAATTTCCACCAAGCAACGTCAATGGTTTCACACATCTGCCCAATTTGGTTTGGTGACTACCAAGAAAAGCAAAAACGTTTTCAGTCTGTCGGGCCATTTCTTCTCAGGGCCTGAGCAGAAACATTTCCTCTACTTCATAGGCAAAAATACATTAAAATAATTAGTGTATAAACTTTTTGGTTTCTGTTTTTAAAAGAGAAAGTGAAGCTTTTTTTCTGACTCTGCTGGTTTATCAGTAACTGACACATGCATAAAGAAAGACAACAAGACTTGAGCCAGACCGGTTAAAAAGTCACGCTCCGTTGCAGATTTCTGTTTAGCTTTTTCAAGTTCACTTTTATCAACAGTTCACTATTTTTTTTTTTTTTTTTTTTTTTTGTTTCTTTCTGGCCCAGAAATGCAGAACTGAAGGGGAATTAAAAAGCTGAACTCGGTATTTTATTCATTGTTTTACAATCATCTGCTTCCCTCTTCCTAGTAATGTGGAAGATGTAAGTGCTGAGGGGGAAATAAACCTCTTCAGTTACTTCTTCACTGCTGGCGCCTTTACGGGAACCGGCCCTTCTGCGCTCTGCTGTAATTGGCCCCCAGGCTTCAGTAGAGCTGTAAAATATTAACTACAAACACACACACACACGCACACACACGCACACACGCACACACACACACAAACTCTTCCTTCTTTCAAAGGATTACCAAACTCTCTTGTTTGTTGTTGTGTTTCTGTCACCAAATCCCTCTCTGGATTCAATTCTCCCCACCCACGAGGCTTGTCAGCTCTAAGGTTTAGAGGCACCTGTTGCACGCAAGTTTTCAAAGCCTCAGCGACGAAGCCCCGCCCCTTTTACCACCCCATCTCCTGCCAGCCTGCTGCTTATGCTGGTGATGAGACATGAAACATTGCCCAACCTTCCTCCTCCTCCTTGTAACTGCTTCTCTTCCTCCTCCTCCTCCTGCTTCCAACTTTCTCTTTCCTCCTATTTCTTTGTCCCTCTCCCTCTTTGCTCTTGAAGTCCATGACAGCGGATGCGTTAAGTGCTCCACTTCAAACAGCGGCGCAGCGCAGGTGGACAAATTTCGTTGCCCTGCTTCACAAATACCCCGAGCTGCGCGCTCGCGAACAGAAGCGGAGCTGTTGAATGGAGCAGCTGCCAGGGAGATTAAAGCACGTCGCCATTATATGAAAAAACAAAGTAGAAGATTTCATTAAAGACGGCCGTGTTAACTCGAGAACAGGGTGTCCAGATTACAGATGCAGCGTGCCAGATTTTGGGGGATAGCACCGCCTCCTGACAGTGATTGTTTGGGCTTGTTGTTGCTGCCATGGTTGCTAACTACCCACTAATCATCTTCTGGCTCAGCCTGTCAGCAACATATAAGTAACGCTCCTGTGATTAGTTAATTATACTCCTCTTTGATGATGGTGGGATTTGCGTGTACAGCCAGAACAGCACATTCGGCAAAGATTTTACATTTTTTCTCACTCCTCTCTGCTTTGTTTAATGCTCAACATTAATAAGACCTTGTAATCATACAAATGTGCTTTCTAATTGGAACATAATTTATCTGCAGAGCTAGAAATATTCATACCTCTTGAACTATTTCACATTTTGTCAGATTAAAACCATAACATTCAGGGAATTTTGTCTGGATTTTGTGCTGCAGACCAACACAAAGCTAGCCTGGTCATTGCTCAGTTCTGATCTGCCCTCCCTGTTCTGTCTGGACTTTCTCTCATTCACTTGGATTTCTCCAGTAGAATATCAACCGAACCAATCAGCAAACCGGAGAAGTTTTGAACGTCGATTTTCTGCGCTGTTTTAGAATTGTAGTCTGCCTGTAGTTGCAGCAATGGCAGCAGAGGAAGTGAGCAACGCCATTCAGTCCAGGTTGGCCACGCATCCAAGTACTGAATTATCATTAACAGGCGCCTCGTTCAGCCCGGCACTTCTCTCTTTGCTGTGGAGAACGGCATTACATACGTCACAGCCAAACATTAGCGATTAGGTAACATTTAAGATTTCAGCAGAGTCCACGCCTCCAGGAAGCAATTGTTTCTTAATAGTTGAGTTTCCAGGCACTCTGCATGAAGCAAAGCATAGAACAAGGGGCTGGTTTTTACCAAACTAACACAGAGCAATTGTAAAGTTGGATGGAAACAAATTTTCAGTCACTGAAAATGTGGCCTTCGTTCATATTTAGTCTCTTTTTTACTTTGGGTCATCTCACAAAACCATCACCAAAGTTGACCTTCTGTCCAACTTGTACGGGGTTAGAGTCGGAAAAAAATCCTACATATCCTGGACACAAACTGTTTAGGGTTTTACCTGCAGAGTACTATTTGCAGAAACCAGCTCCCAGCTCTCCCAGGTCTTCAACAGGAATGATATGATGAGGTTGGTAGAAGCCTGGCTACCTCTGTTACGCCCCAGACTTTCCAAGCGATTTAGTGCCAGATATGCACCAACTGACTGCGAAAGGAAGAGATGTAGTGATGACGTATTGTTTGTACGACCAGCTTTTAAAAGCACAGGCAAGATTCAAAAATCATTTCTGAAAAGAAGCACAACATTTAATTTACTTCTGAAGAATTTCCTTGGCCAACAACTTTGCTACCATTCTTATTCATCGGCCATTATTGTGTTGAAAATAATAATATAGCGATTTTTACGACATATTTTATGTATAGTGCTGTCGTCAGTGCTGCACACACCTGCTGTGACGATATAAAGCTCACGGCTTTGCCTCTACTTGTGAGCCATGCCTGCTCAAGGTTTGTCTTTGCGGGTCGAAGACGTGATTAATTTGCAAAAGATCCTGTAGATGCCCCCAAATAAAGCACAGGAAGTTGTGGAGAAGATTAAACGTTTCATTTTTTTTTTGGGAGTTTGCCATTTTATTTTGTTTATTAAATCGGTTTTCCACTCCCTCCCCCTTCCCTAAATTGTCGTGTTTTGCTTCACGAACCTGATGAACCCACCAAAATACTTAGGATTTATTTCCCACAAATCACTTCAGTTTTCTTCTTGTTAAGCCTTTTTCATTCACACACGCTCTAGCACTTTATAGCTACAAGCTCCTTTTGGCAGCTGTATTATGTAGAGTTAGCGTATGGCTTTCCCCCTGTGTTGGCCCTGTTTGTAATGGATCCACAGTTTGAAAATCTGTGGGATTTTTACTCTTGTAAATCCCTTTTGTTTTAGTCCTGCTAATTGCTTCTGTTACACAATCCCAGTCATCAAGCACTGAAAACTTGTCCAGATTGTGGCTGTTCAAATATTTTCCATGTTCTGTTTTTGCTTGCTGGTCTATGGGGTAACATAATCGGCGTAGTGACTGTAATTACATTAGGTTTCAGTGAAATGTCTCCGACTTCCTTTAGTTAAAATGATAAAAGACTAAAGTACTATATGACTCTACTCTACTCCTTTATTTGGTGCTCTTTTCAGTGCAGCTAACTTTTTCTACGTCACATCTTCAAATGGATGTGTGTAATTTAAAACCAAAATTATCTTAGCCTTTTAAAAGAATGCTATTAAAAAAAAATAAAAATCATTCTGCCTTAGTTTCTATCTGGTGTTTATTGAGTGGAAATGCTTTTATTTTATACTCAAGGTTTCACACAGGAAGAATATCAGTACCGCTCCACCTCTGATGTCAAACACAAAATGACAAAAATCTAAAGGTTCATAAAATAGTGTGTTTTCGTAAAATACTTGAATGTTTTAGAGATTTTAATTGTTCTTTTGCTGAGGAGCAACACCCACAGCATCCCCTCCCTCTTTATTCACCCACTTTAAAGAGGGTGAGTATTTATTCAGTCATTTTATTTAACTGTCATTGTTTTGTAGAAGTCAAGTTACATTTGACTTTTAATATTTTTATTTTTTTTTGGTCATTGTTTTTGTCAAAAAAGCCAAACGTCATTGCTCATTATTGATTTGTAGAATCAATAGAAAGGGCAAAATCCCTTTTTATTGATTTTACCCCCTTAAAGACTAAAGTGGGATTTCATAATAAAATTATAAAAGAGGAAAATACGTTTCTTTACAGCATCATATCTCCCTCAGTATTGTGTTAAACGGACGTATTAATTTGAAGTCTTTGTCTCTGTGTGTTGTTGTTGTTGTTGTTTGGGTTTTGCTGAACAGGGCGCTGGTACCGCCATAGGGGAGCTCCCTCCTTACTTCATGGCGCGGGCTGCCCGCCTGTCTGGTGCTGATCCAGATGATGAAGATTACCAGAAGTTTGAGGAAATGCTGGACCAGACCGAGTCCGCCCAGGTGACACTTTGCTCCTTGCACCTTCTCCTCCCCCATCATCATAGTTACCGTGACTGTAGTTACTTTCCACTCTGTCCGGGCCCTGTTACTCATTTCATGAACGGGATTCTCACTTAGTTTTCTTCCTAACTCCAGAGTCGGGGTTTTGCCGCACACTTTCAGCCGTTGAAATAACCACACCTTCATTTCTCAATGAGGCGTTCACAATCACAAGTTTGCACAACATTATGACTCCGAGAACATCAAGTGATGCACTTGAGTAAAACGCTGCTTCCGTTTCAGGCTTTCATTAACAAATTCCTCCTTAAAAATATGCTCGGCATGCCACCCCTCCACATATTTCAACAATGCCTCACGGCTGTTTGTAAATATTTTTTTTTTTTCCTCTTTCTGTTATTATGAATAATGCCAGAAAAATTAAATCAAATGCACACATGCAGAAAAACCATTTTATAAGTCCAGTCTCAGGAAAGTTTTATTTTTTTCTCTCTTGTGGCTCAAACATCCAGACAGAGCAGGAGAAACCAAACATCTGCCTGAGAACTTGTGAACAACTGAGTCATTGACTCTTATTTTTCCCGACTGAACCAAACAGTTGGTAATTTATCCGACGGGTCACGGCGGTAACATATTTGACATGTGAGTGAGTAAGTCTTGCTGTTGACTGTTTTACTTTTCATCACATATATGAGGTTAGTAACATTTCAAATCAGAAGTCGTTTCGATTCACAAATATGACGAAAAAATATATTTTCTGCAAAAAATACAGTGAAGCTAAAGAAAAAAATATTCATTACCACCTTCATTAATTTGAAGTTGTCTTTTCAAAAGTGTTTGGATAAATAATCTTATAAAGAATGTGTGGCGATCGCTAATAATTAGGGTGATGGCAAGGAGGCATTCCAACCTCAAAGACTCATCAGCAACAATAAATCATCAAGATACCAAAAGAAACAAAGAGCAGAGGGTTCAGTAACGATACAAAAGCCTTAACTGCTGAGATGCCAAGTGGGAATTTTTTTTCCCCAGTGATTACTAGAAAGAGATTTTATATTTGTTATCATAGTTTCTGTAATCGGGCGTATTACACAGTATTACCATATTATTAGGATTTTTTTTTTTTCCTTAGAGTCCAACCTTTTAATGAACTGATGAATAGTCTATTTCACTTCAGTAATATTTGCGATAAACTTCTTATTCAAACTTTGTTTTTTTTTTACATGTTTATTTTTCAAATAAATTTAAGAGCAAAGTGAAAACAGTCAGGTTCCTTGTGTGCACAAATTAATAAAAATAATAAAGTCAATTGTGATTCTTAATGCAGTACCAGAACCACTGTCAGAGACGCAACCCCATAGCATGATACTGCCACTGCCATGCTTGATAGTTTCCACAGGTTTTGTAGATATGAAAACCTACTCCAAACATACTTCTTTTTTAAAATCATTTTTGTCAGTTTATTATTTAATTTATCTGACCATGAAAGTTTCCCCAGATGGTATGCAGGTAGCTGCAAATAATAGTTAAACTTAATGGTTCTCATTTAGCAGCAGGTACTTTGTTCCTGGTTGCCAGGCGACGTCACTATGAGCGATGATGCTGGTGTTTCAGGATTAGGAACTTTGGTGGATTCTTATTCTTCCAGCTGTCCTAACTCTTCTGATCAACTTTGTTTCATTTGACCGAGGCAAATTAGTGACACATCTGAACAAGTTGAACCTTGTTTATAATCGCGATAATCACTAAATCTGCAGTTTTGAAATGTCTCCAGAAATGTTTACCACAGTTCTTTTCTTACATCGCCAAGTTTCCTGGAACTTAGTTCCTTTCTTATCTTTCTTGAGAAATACTCAATTCTGTCATAGCTGTCAAAGAGATACTAATTAGTCACCTGCTGCAAACACTTATGGAAACTAGTAAGGCTGGATGATAAATTGGTTTTATTGATTAATCAAATTTCCTGTCTATGAAGATTTAATTTCTGGGAAATCAAGAATATTTTATTCTTTTTAACCAACGTATTACTCAGGCTTCTGTAGCTCTCTGTGTCCGTCGTTTCCGCAGACAGAAGGAACTGACCGCTCCACCCATCAAGGATGAGTGCTTCAGCAACCTGATGCTGCACAACGGTGTAATAAATTGTGTGTGTTAATGCACCTACCAACAGAGCATTTTAGCTTTTGTAGCTTTAGCATCTTTAAACTTGGACTACAAAACCTTTGTGTTCAATAAAAACGGCATATTCACAAAAACCAGCCAGAAGTCCATGACCTTGAGTAGCAGTTCTGCAACAAATTTAAAATGTATTTAAGAGGTGAAAAAAATTTGCATTTTACATAAGACAAAGACTCAATTAAAATCTGATTTGGTATGAAAAAATATGAGATTTAGTTTTTAAGCCACATCACTCAGCTCTAGTAACTACTGAGAAGTCAAATTAAAACATATTTGAGTCTGTATGCATAGTTATGACCATGTGTGGATGAGAGAACATCAGCGAGAACATCAGCTCTTTTTCAAAAGTTCCAAGTTGTATAGAAACAGAATACCCCAGACAAATCTTTAAAACCTGAAAACTGATGCCATTCATATCAAGGACGTGTGTATGTAGACTTCTGACTAGAACTGGAGGGAATGTGTGCCCCCCATATTTCCCGCACATTTTCCTAAACAAACCAAAAAAAAAAAAAAAAAGAAAAAGCGGTGTAAGAAATCCCGTCCTGCAGCCAGACGAAGCGCGGAGATGCTGCACCTGCTGAAGTCGCAGCAGAAGGCTGCGCAGGCTGGCGATCAACATCAGCCCCGGAGTTTGGACCACATGTGCGAGAGGGGTTTGCTCTGACATCACTCACTGATATAGGGGAGCTTCCCTGCTGACAGTCGGCCAGTGAGCCGGAGGAGAGCCTAGAGGAGCGAGGCAAAATGGGCGATGTTGTCGTACACATTGTCTCAATCGTCATCCGAGCGCCGAAGACCTCGTCCGCCAGCAAACCGGCGGCGGTGGGACGCAGGAGGAGCACCACCTTTTGCTCTTGCATCCATAGAGAGACTGATTGGAAGTGACGAAGCTACCGCAACCTCAGCCTTCCTCTCTTTTTGACTTAGTCTGACTGTCCCTCGGTTGCTATTCTCTCAACTCCTCTGTCCTCCACTGTGTGTTGCTCTCTCTAAACTCTGTGTCTTATCCTCCTTCTCTCTCTCTCTCTGTCTCTCTCGCTCTGCCTCTCTCTCTCTTTCTTTACGCAGCTGTGTGTAAAAGTATGTGACGAGGGCTTGTGTGTTTGAACAGCATCCGGACGCAATTTTTTTTTTTTTTTTTTTTTTTTTGCACCAGCAAGGACTTAAGACATGTGGAACCGTGAAGCTTTTGCAGCTGCTCTGATGTTTGGATGTTCCGGCAAAGCCAATCTTTACGTCCGCTTTCATCCTCGTAGTGGACGGAGGTCTTCATCACCTGCCGTTTAATGCTGGACGTTTGGTTAGTAGTAGAGCAAAGTGAATCCACTGGGGGAATGAAACGGGAAGAAAAGTGAGGACATGTCCGGATCACTGTGCATCAGACAAGAAGCGGTTAATTCTTTTTGTCAAGGATGTGACCCCGCTTCAACCCACCATGGCTCCACATCCATGATGGCCCCGACTCCCCCCTTCCTCTTTCACTCCCACTCACACACTCTCAGCCCACACACTCTTCACCCCAGCTTTTTCTGACTTTGTCGCCGCTCTGGTCGCTACGGTCCGCCAGTGCCAAGCTGGTTGACTTAAGCCTGTTTTTTTGTTTTTTCCTCCAAGCCCGCTCGAGCCAACTTCCTGCCACAAGTTCACGTGATGCACAGCAGCAAACCTCTCAAAGTGTTTTCTTTCTCTCTCTCACTCTCTCTCATTCAACAGACCTATTCAAAAATAATGAAGTCATGCCTTTTCTAACGGTTCCAGACGCTGATGTCATGGATGTCAGGCTCCTCTTGAAGTTTTTTTTTTTTTTTGCTCACACAGAGGGCATGAAATCCTCCGAACTGACACATGCTGTCTCAGATTCGGCTCTCCCAGCCTCCATCTGAACTACAGTTATTTATTTGACTTAGCAGATTTTTTTTCTTTTTGATGTTTCTTCCATCTGGAACGGAAGGGGTTAACAGGCTGTGAATTCTTGATTGCCAACTCCCAGGATCGTATCTCCTGTAACTCAAATCAGGGCCATCTGCGCTGGGCGTATGCCTCCTTTCCCCCCTGGCCTACTGCACTCAAAGCCGCTCTGTGCTGTGGTTTGCCCAGCCCCGTCACGTGACTTCTCTGAAAGTGCCCCCTCCCTCCTCCTCCCTCTTTATTTCCAGTAAACTGTTTGAAAGGAGGGGGGTGACTCACACTAAAACCAGCTTCCCTTTAACCACAGCTTGTTAAAGAATTTGTCAACGTGGACTCAGGGGTGCATTTCTCTCTCTCTCTCTCACTCTCTCTCTCTCTTGGCGTGTGTGTGCGTGTGTGTGGACAGATTTGATTGTGCTCTTCTTCCTTTTTCTTAATTCTTGAAAGGGAGACCGTAACGTCGGTTGCGTCACGAGTTCTTAATCGGTCCACTTCCTGTAGAGGACGGAGCAGGCGCAGGCTTGCCAGGAGTTAATGAGATGAACTTTAAGCGTTGTGTGTGTCCTCTGTGTGAAAGATTTTCATTGAGAAAAAAAAAACACACAGCGAGTGGAGCGGGTGGTGGTGGTGGTGGTGGTGGGGGGGAGTGCGTGGGTGTTGACTTGTGTATAGGCTGTGCATAGATTTTTCCCTGCCTCATGGTTACTTTTCCAAATAGAGTGCAGAGTGTTGTCACTGCCCTGCTTTTTGTCGGTGGGTGGACTTTAATAAACGGGTATCACATCGTGTTTGTAAAGTGTTAAAAAATAAAAACATAAAAGACCAACAGAGATTCACCGATCAGTCGCTTTCCGATTTTCAGTGACTGACGTGTTAAAAGGATATTACATGATTATTGAATTGATTTTTTTTTTTTACGTCTATTAAAGTACACGCTATTGTTTGATGCTTTTGTTATCTGAAAATAGCTCAAAGTTCTCCATTGTCTTCAGATATTTGGAGACAATGGAGAACTTTGAGCTACTAATTATGAGTTTGTAAAGTACAACATTGATTCTTCAGAATTTAATGACTGTATATAGAATTTTTCTGAATGATTCGTGTATCATTCAGAAAAATGCTTCAGAAAATAAAAATTTTCAGATGCATTTAATAAACAGAAAAATATTTGACTTGCCAATCGCTGGTTAGCCTGAAAAACTCCCAGAACACTTAAAAAATAGATTTCTAAACTTAAGTTTTTCTATTCTTCCTTGAAATATCTGCCCGTTCTGAGCTCTGGTTTGATTTGTGTGTCTCCAGACGAAAGGTCAGTTTGAGAAAATTCATTTGGAGATTTCTGGATCTGAGCCTATTAGCATATAGAGCATATCTGCTAATATAACAAAGACATAATATATTTAGATTGTGTTATATTTACATGTTATAATTACATTTACGTGAGGAAATTCTCATTCATTCAGAATTCCTGAATAAACTGAAAAAAAAAACTCTCTTGTGCCTGTTTTGTTTTGTTTTGTTTTGTTTGTTTGTTTTTCCTCTGCTTGTTCATAATTTGAAATGTCTATCCTGAATCAATTCTGGTAAAAATCCTGGACCCTCTCTGTGTACCAAAGAGAATAAAAGCTTGAGGTGCAGTATTACTTGTATATTAATGATGTCCTAATGTCTTTTCTTTTTTGTCCTTCTCTAATTCTCACTGGGCCCCCATTTGTCCCCCCATTTTAAAACTTTCTGGAGCCGCCCCTGGTTCCAGCTTTTCCATAACTCTTAATCTATTCAATATTTGTGCTTGAATCAAAAAAAATCCGATGTGGGACATTACTTACCAATTACAATCTCAATTTTGCCTACTAAGGGTTAATTTATCAGGATACAGAAATAGCTCCTGGTCTGTGCTAAACAGCTAAAGGTGGGATCAAATCTTTACCGTCACACAGGATCATAAGTTCACAATGATTTTGCGAAACGTAATTCCTCCTGATCATCAGGCTGCCGCTAACGAGGGTGGAGAACTGGGAGGACACGCTGCTGGCCAGGCACCAGGGAAAAAAACGTGATTTTCCTTCAGCCGCCAGCGGCAGAGCCGGGATGTCTGAATCCTATCCACCCTAGATAGATGCCTCCATGGCCCAGAAATGCACAAAGGAGAGGGTATCCAAGTGTGCAGTTTAACTGTAGTGAATCACAGTGTCACAAGTTGACACATTCACTCACTAACGCTCTGTGGCCCCCTCCTCTTATCTCCTCTGGGACCCTTTGTTCAGACTGCAATGATATTTTCATGCTCTCTGACTATTTTTATGGTCTCTCGCTGCACGAGCCAAAAGTTCAACTGCAGCACCTAAATAACCAAAGTGTCACGATGTCTGAAAACAAAAGAAATGCTCTGTGATTGGTTCTGCAGGAGTCGTCGTTGTCAGGTGTCCCCAACTCTGTCCTCAGCGGTTCGGCTGTAAAGCAGCCACGCGCATTCCTTCCCTCCCTGCATCCCACCAGCTGAGCTGCTCACACACACACACACACGCACACACACACGCACACACACACACATAGATGTACACATACACACTGGGACTGGGTGAAATTAAAACTACTGGGTTGTCTGAGGGGAAACTTTCACGATTGGACAACAGTGGAGGCAGAAATTCAAATCGAGAACCAATCAGATTCTGTGTCTCCTTGCTCCCCCCACCACCGTATTAGGCCGCCTCCTGCGTCTCTCAGATTTCCTGTCTGCTGGGTTGCACCCCGCAAAGAATGTCATCAGCACCGAATTGGTTTTATTGCCCATATAAGGCTTGATATGTTGCAAGCCTCCCGTCTGGACATCATGAAGCTAAGAAAAAAAATAAAAAATCCAAAATCGGAGAGGCCTTGCTTTGTCTTTTATTAAAATTACATAAAACAGTATTTCTTTTTTATTTAAATTTTGACTTTTTCAGTCAAGAATAAATCTTTATTCTTTGGGAAACTAAACATGAAGTACAGAAAATAATCAGGTTTATTATATTCTATTAAAACAAATTTAAAACAAGCATTCATATATACCTGTATCAATGTTAAATGCAAAGCAAGGCCTTCTTATTGGTATAATTAATAAATGCATTTGCAGTGTCCATTTATGCACAAAAATCTTTTACTTTGTACAGATGAAAATATCCTTCACAGAGATTTGAAAGGATTAAATCAGATGTACAGTTCTTTAAATGTACGTTATCGTAGAAAATCTGAATTTAATCATTTAAATTTCTTAATTTTTCTGTTTATTTTTATTTTCTTTAAGAACAAAATCGACCTAAAGCTTTAAAACTTTTATGTTCAGTTTTTTACATTCCAGTTCTCGTCTGGGTAAAATGAAGGAAATTAAGCAGAAAAAAAAGACATTTTCATCTTTTATAAAGTACATTAAAATATGTTTCTAAATAAAATATTGTTTATTTTTAAAAATTAAATATAATTAGCAAAATAATCAGTTTGATATCTCTTAAGAAAACCCCAAAAATCTTAATAAAAAGTTGAATCTGATGCACATTTTTCTTTACTGTTAAATCTCTGTTTTTGCTTGTTCAAAAAAAAATAAATTTTCACATAACATTCAGGTCTGAACAATCGGAAGATTTGTTTTAAACATTTTTGAAAACAAAATGTTTCGAACTGCATTTAGCAAAAATATTTTATTAATCAGCAAAATCTGCATTTCAGTGGAATAAAAATCTTCAGTTTAACAATAAGAAATCCATTCTGCCCTGAAGTAATTGTTTTCTCTTTACCTTCATATTGAAAGAAGCATCCAAAAATCTGAGATTTCGCAGATGCGGCGCTGCCTGGCACTCACAGTTTTCCCAGAAAACAAAACAAAACAACATCAACAATTTAAATCCAAACAGGTTATATCTTCTCTTCCGGGAAAATTCTGGATAAATCTGTCATTGGAGTGAAAAGAGGCCTTTTTTATTCTGTCAGGAGCGATGGAGCAACAGCAGCGGAAAAGTCCTGGATTTCTGAGTCACAGGAATGACACAAGACTGCTGTCTTTCTCTCACGTCACCACTTAAAACAATTAATAAGGCACCAACATTGAGTTACAGACATGCAAAAACCAGCTAAATGTTTCTGCAGGCTATGAAAAATGTGGAGAAATATTTTTTTCTGTGATTTATTTAGAGGAGGAGACAGGTGAATCACAGCATTTTAATCCAAACTTTAACATTTTTAAAGCTGCAGGATGGCTCTAACTTTAGTTCAGAAACAAGTTTCGTCTTAAAATTCTCTTCTTGATAAATGTTTACGGTAAATATAATTATTTAATATCACAAGAGTTGGTTTCGCAGCATCAATACTTTCTCTGCAACATACACTCTTCTGTACCACTCGTTTTTTTTGTTGCTTGTATTTGTATAAAAGTGCATTAACTAGACAGATTTAGATTTATATATTTTTTAAAATCTATATTTGAATGCTAATTATTAAGATTTTATTTTTTTGTAAAATAAAATCCTAAAACTTCAGGGAAAAACCCTGAGGCTCAGATTTGGTGTTGCAGAATCTCTTAAAAGCATATTTAAAGTCCTAAATAATATGTTCTACTGAATATCTAATTTTTTATATTTCTTTTTTTGGTGCTCAAATTAAGACATTTGTTGCAAACTCGTTCACAGGAGGAGCAAGAATCTCCCGATGTTGCTGCTTTTCCTTTGCACGTAGTTTGAGTGAAAGGATTTAAAGCATAAATATTTCTTTCATGTTCCAGCTGATTTTGATAGTAAAGGGTTTTTTTAGATTCCAAAACAAGACGCCAGTGTGCGAATAAAAATAAAAACAACTTAATGCCGTGAAACGCTCGCACTGAGCGATGATGGAAAAACCCTAAAATTTTATTTTTATATCCCCCTAATTTCTAAAAACGCATTTTAAAAAAAAGAGAGAAAAAAAGGCAGAAATCCTGCAAAAGAGGAATTAAAAAGCAACACTGCAGATTTGTTCACATAAATCTGTTTATTGCTCTGCTACCTAGTGTATAATTTACACGCTTTATGCCTGGATTGCCCAGTAAGTTGGACAAATTTCTGTTTTTAGTTTGGTTCTGTTTTCACTGTGATATGTTTGGAAGAGGTTGAGTAATAAAACTCGGAGACGATATTTTATGTGACAAGAATGAAACACCTTGCCGCGTCATTTCAGGGGAAGAGGAAGAAATATTTAATTCCAACTTTCTGGGCAACAGAGGGTCAAAAAAAATGATGAAACAACATAACTGTTGGTTAATGAGGCTTACAGCAGCTGGATGAACAACAATGGTTCAAACTTATTTTCTGTTGAACAGAGTTTTTTTGGGAATATCACATCAAACATGCAAACAGTTTGAAAAGTTACGCTTTTTTTTCTTTAATCTCCGGCTGATGTGGATCAAATTGTGAAACACAAAGCAAGATTTTGTTAACCTATTCCCTGAAGAAAAATCTTTCCGTTTTATAAATTGAACAAATAATGTGATCTAAAATCCTAACACTCCTTTCTTAGATTTTAATTTTAATTTTTTATTTTTCAGGATTTTGGATCCCGAACCAAAGTAGCCATCCAGAAGCTCATCCAGAAGGTCGGCTTCTTTGGGATTTTAGCCTGCGCCTCTGTGAGTAAAAAAAAAAATAATAATAATAATTCCCCTTTCTCTGGCACAATTACACACGCTCTGTTTTAATCAGTGGAACACAGAAACGAAGCAAATCTAGCAAACAGAAATACTTCACTCTCAGTTGTTTTATTTCTTGTGCAGAACTGAAACAATTAGTCTAAAGTCACACCTTCTCATCCCTCAGATCCCGAACCCGTTGTTCGACCTGGCCGGATTAACATGCGGACATTTTCTGGTCCCCTTCTGGACGTTTTTTGGTGCAACGCTGATTGGAAAGGCTGTGATCAAAATGCACATTCAGGTGAGCTTCTCCGTCTCTCCTGTAACTCCTCTAAAACAAGCTTCTGGCATATCTTCTTTTGGACTATTTCCTGTCTTTTATTTGTATTTAAATATATATATATATATATATATATATATATATATATATATATATATATATATATATATATATATATGTATGTATATATATATATATATATATATGTGTATATATATGTATATGTATATGTATATGTATATGTATATGTATATATATATGTGTCTAAGTATATATATGTATATGTATATATATATATGTGTATATGTATATATATATATATATGTATATGTATATATATATAAATATATATATGTCCTTCATATGGTTCTTTAACAGACAGCTGTGTTATGCAATGACTCACTCTCAGGCTCTGCATCTTTGCACTAGCAGCTGCTCACAGGGAGGCCATTTTGTGAAGCAGAGGCAGAGCTGTCAACCATTTTGTAGCTGCAGCAGCAGCAGACCCTGCGCACTGTAGAGCAGAGAACTCACAGGAAAGTCTCCCAAAGCTGACTAAGAAACTGCAGTTGGGAATTTTGGCATTACTAATGTTTCATCTAATCCTGGAAAATCCTCAATTTGCGTCCAGGAATTTGCAGTATGTCCGTGATTAGCGTCAGGAGCTTAGCGTTTTGTTTTCTAAGCAGACTCGGGGAATGCGCTCGTGGTGACGCACAGGAGGGGTTAAGCACAGGCACGCAGCGTCGTCCCTCACCAAATTTAGTTTAACAAAAATAAAGAAAAGAAAAAGAGGTGCAAATTTGCAGCAAGCACAGCTTACGGCAGATAAACGTGGCCTGCTGGTGGGAGGTGATGGAGAAAGAGAAGGAAAGAGGGACAGATGGGGTGAGGGGATCGCGGGGGTGGAGGGAGGAGATGCATGTGGGGAAAGCACAATCACACATACAGGACCAGATTTCACCCAGGGGTCCCTGGGCCCCCACCACCCCACTGGTAGAGGTGTGTCCTTCTCTGTCTCTTGGAAAGAAAGACTCGTCCCGGCTCTCCTGCATGCCTGGGGGCCCGGTCTGTCGTGTAGCTGCTCGGTCTAATTTACTTCAAATTCAACTTTTGCTTCCAATGAGAACTGATCAGTCATTTACAGTGTGGGCAGAAAAGGAAAAAAAAAAAAAAAAAACTACAGCAGAGCAGGTGACGCGCTCACTTCTAGGCCAAGAGGAAACAAAAGGGGATTTTGAGACTTTTTGTGTGTGTGTGTGTGTGTGTGTGTTTCTGTATCGTACGTTTGAGCTTCGTACCTGTGCTCCAGGTGTGTCCACACCTGTCTCCAAAGACTAAGGGTTTTTTTTTTTTTTTTTAAATTTGGCACTACTCCCGTCTTTTGTTGCTCTAAATGCTTGCCGCTGAATGACTAACGTCACCAGCTTTGTGACGCGGCGGGTCACTTGAGGATCAGTGGTGATGTCACTGAAGTGCAGACTTTGGACCCCTGGGACGGGTGATTGTTCCTGAGAGCACAAACTGCCGGGTGTGGCAGAGACAGAAGGAAAAGATGCTACACTTCCACTATTCTTACTTGTTGTGTATATATGTGAGGTCAGAGCTGCTGGAACATGTCGAAAACAGCCAGGAGTTGATATCACCTGGTTAGATGGGGTGTGTGTGTGTGTGTGTGTTTTGTTGACATTATCAGTTAGCAGAATGTAGCGAGTCAAGACAATGTCATCACTTTCCAGGCAGACCAATTCTGGGGATCTTAGTCAGCTTTCCTGCCATCTTGCTGTCTCTTCCTCCTTCCTTTGGTCTTAGATGATGGATCGTGTGTCAGCGCTCGTCGGAGCCGCTGGTACACTACAAGGAAAGCCAAAATCAGTTCCTTTAATCAAGGGAATTACTGTATTTCTACACTGTGAAAACAACCCGTTAGAATTTAGTCAGTTGACTTTGTTTTAAAAAACAATTATGTGTTTAATTTAGATTAATTTGATCGGGGGTTTTAAGTAGAACTAGTGTGAGTTTAGCACTTATTCAACAGACTTAGTCAAGTTTTAGAATCGTGCATCACGTGATTTAAACGCTCCAGGAAACGAGTTAATTGAGATTAATTAATTAGCAATCAATTAATTGCTAACTAGAGAATACAAACTCAAAAGAGGACATTTGGTGAAAAAAAACAAAAAATTAGTGATTTGGTCAAGACTAGCATTTTGTATTTAAAAGAAACCTCCTTTGTCTGTAAATATCTTCAACCCAGAAGTTTTCTAGCAGCAGTTCAGCTTCCGTATTTTATTCTGTAAAATAAAAAAATAAAAAAGTCTCCTATTAAGCACCTTTTGTTATCTAATCGGTCAGTCGGTTACTCATCATATCAACCCTGCACTGTATTTATTAATTAATTATTGTAAGTCGAGCAGAAAGGGCCAAGCTTTTCACATGTCGTTAAAAATTTGCTACAAATAATCACGAAAACTAAAATAATGCTGTTATTGCATTTTAGGCAATAAAATGCTTATTTTCTTACTTAAAATGAATTTATATATGTGTTATTTGCATGTCTTAATGCATTTCTAATGTCCTATAAAATAGGCTAAAATGGTTAAATAAAAAAAAATCAACAGAATGTGCATTGATTAATTGTCAGACTAATTGATTAGTAGAATAATCGTTTGTTTCAGCCCTAACAAAATTATGAACACCGTCTTTATTTCTACCCTGAAATCATCTGTCTTGTCCTCCATGTTTAAGAAAAAATAACAGTCATAAACATTTAAACATTTCCCCTTTCACAGCAAACACGTCCGCGCATCATCTTTTAAATCCTAGTCAAATTGAGTTTAAACAAAATAATTTTCCCTGCCAACATCTAACACCCCTGACATTACTCTTTGTAGTGCGAGGAAGCCCAATAAATGACAATAAGTAACAGTAATTGTTTTATGTAGAAAATGTGTTCTCCTCGGTTCTGTTTGACCTACGGCCTCACACAGAAGCTGAACAGCCACACAAAAAGAGCGGGACAAGCAAACGACAATACATGGAGGACCTGGACTACATGCTGCATAAGCTGGGAGCGAACACTAAAACAAAGAACTGATCAAAGCGCCCTGGCACATGAAATTAAAATGACGTGTAGCGTGGTCATTGGTACCGAGCTCGCTGCCGTGGTTACCATACTTCTGCTTATTCACCTGCATCGCACTGTGTCGACTTTATCTGAGCTCAGCAATTTTGAATTCTAGATATTTATTATTCTCCTTCGCTGGGAGTTATTAAGACAAACTATCTGGCCAGTTTTTAGAGTTAACAAACATAATTAGATCACTCAAAATGTATTTGCCTATAATTGCCATTGATCTTGAGTTGCACACGCGCTTGTGAGAAATGCAAGAGCTCTGGTTCAAATATAAGCCGTTTTTATAGCCTCTGGCTACTCAACATACAAGATTATTTATCTGATATGTCCTGTTTGGGCAACATTGTATTTTCCTTGAACTTGACAAGAGTGAGTGAAATTTGACATGTTTATTTATATATATATATATATATATATATATATATATATATACAATATATATATATATATATATATATATATATATATATATATATATATATATATATATATATATATATATATATATATATATATATAGAATTGTTCTAAAAACATCAACCAAACAAGTTTTTCAATGTAGTTTATGTAAAGATGCAATTAAAAGCAGAAATTCTGTAAAATCACCTTTAGTCTCCTCTAAAAATGCATATTTTCTAATTTCCCTAAAAATAAAGGAGAATAATAGTGATATTGCTGCCACTGAAGGATTCAATCTTTTTTTTTTTCATGTGTTGGGGGACAATCACTATGAAAGTTTTCACTTTCTCTAAACTTTTACATTCACTAAAAATAAGCAGACCAAAGTTGAACGTTTCTTAGCTTGGGCATTAATATAAAAATGTTAGTTTATTTTCTGGCACTATGTTCTAATAAATGCCCATAAAGGAGCAAAAACTAAAATAAGTAGCAGTTATTGTGTGCATGTTCTAGAGCCCCTGGTCCCCCGACAAGCCACCAAGCACATTCGAGCCAAGATGGCCGCTGCGATCTCCAGTTGGTTCTTCTCCCCTGCTGTCTCAGTGACTAAGCAGCAATCAAGCCGGACAGGAACCGAATCCAGACCCCCCTCTGAAGCGGTGACACGTCACCTTTGATTCCTCCACTCCTCTGTCCTTGTGTTCCTTACACACACACACTCTTGAAGTTCTGCTGACAGCCTCTTTGAAACGCTGACCCAGTGCGTTGTGTCGGCGATGTGTCACGCAGCCAAGGCCTTTCATTTCTTGCCCTGCGTGACCAAATTTCTTGCCGGCTTTCACCAGAACCACTTCAGCCTAACAAGGCATGGGTTTGGGCATGATGATGCGACTCATGGTGGTGGTTGAGGGGTGATTGGGGGTGGATGAGCGGGGGGTGTTATTACCGGTCAAACTGTGATGCACACACAGCGCCTTGTTCAACACCTCAGCAGCGACCCTTATGTCTCAGTAACTGACTCGTTCCTTCTCTGTGTGCTTCTTTGTCATACAGAAACTGTTTGTGATCATCACCTTCAGCAAGCACATTGTGGAGCAGATGGTCTCTCTCATTGGGTGAGTAAGCCTGATTGTGTGCGTGTGTGTGTTTGCAATCCAGAAGCATCCCATGTGATGGGAGGCAATGTCAAATTAAAGTGTTGGAGCAGAGCTAGAAAGTCCAGGTGCCCCCTGGTTGGTCGCTCAGGTCATCAGTTGGTTGTTTCATGAACTCTTCTTGGTCTTTTAGAGATTTGTCACATTTTCTTTCCCTTTTGAGCTCTTGCTCCTCTCAGTTGGATGATTAATGACTTGGATTTTTCCACTGGATGACTATGAGCATGAACATGTCCTAGCTCCTCCGCAGGACAAGATGCTATTTCTCTTGTCTATCACCAAAAACACGCTGTCTTCTTCACCCCTCTTGTGCAACGTACTGCAGTCACGTGTCGTAGGTCAGACAGATCAAATTAAGAGGTGTGGAGAGCATCAGGTGAGAGGTGAGGACTGTTTTTGCAGCAGGGTTTTGTGAAGCATGTGAGTTTTTAAGAAAATAAACACATCTGCAGTGGAATGCTTGTGGAGGGAGATATGAACTTAATATGTTATCGCAATATTTTGTGGTACTATTGTGATTTTTATTATTATTACTTCTTCTTTTAGGTGAGCTGTATGGCTGTCACTGCATGACACAGCAATCAAAGCCCCACAAATACCAATAGTGCTCTTGAAAAATACTCCTACTTGCAATTCGCTTCTTTAGGACACCAGTCACCCAAAGAAAGGCGGTTTACATCGCCAGTCTGCACACAATAACTATATTTAATCATATTTTTAAGTTTCTTGGTACTTATATTTTCTCTCATTTAAAAAGCTCATTTAACAATCCCAACAATATAGACAGTTTTGAAGGGGTTTAAGCATCATTAATTGGAATTTATCACAGCAATAATTAAAGTAAATCTTATTATGACAAGAAATGTATCATAATAAATGATAAACGATACAATACACCAGTAGGATTTGCTATATTAGTGGGTATTGTCTATATTTTCTCTTTTCTTCCAGAAGAGACCATTAGTTCTTTAGTTCAAGTCTATTTTCTGCTATTTCTGATTACTTTTAATTTTGCCAATAATTTTTGTCAACATAATTTCACCTTAGTGACCTGATAGTTAATCTTTCACTTTCATCTACTTTCTCAGCATTTTATTCCCAAAACCCACAGGAATGGTCCAATATGAATAATATATATATATATATATATATATATATATATATATATATATATATATATATATATATATATATATATATATATATATATATATATATATATATATATATAAATATGTGCTTTCAGTCATATTTCTCGTTTTCACTTTAGTAATATGTATTAATAAAGTGTAAAACCTGAAAGTGACCATAGGAAAAAATGTAAACAGTTAAAATGTCACAAAAAAAAAAGTCTGCCGGGAAATTCAGCATATCTCTGTGAAATAAGTCTCACTGTTACTTATTTATGGTTGAAAAAAATGTGGAAGAGGAGTAAATATTGATCCGTCTCTGTATTTTTGTTAATTTGGGCCTTGTGAGAACCCCAGAGGGTTTTGTCTGTCACTGTTTTCTCAGCTGAACGTCTGTTTTCAGTAAAGTGGGCTGTTTAATTTCGCTTGACCAGTTGGTCCTGTTGGATTTTTTCCAGATTACTCAGAGATGTGGAAAAGCGCATGAAGACGCTCTGTTTGATAACTAGCAGCAAACAGACAAGTCATAGATGATCTGGCGGGATGATGCTGCTGGAAACAGCATCCACAGCACCACTTCCCAAAGGAGTTGGTGTGTAAAAGAAGCTGAAGCGGATTTGTGGCTGGGTGTGCTGGCAGATGGACACCATTTTTGTCCATGTAGAGATGTCATGGGAAACTACCCTGGACACACCTGCTGCTAGTGGGAGTGCTGCTTGTTACACACAGATGATCATAGAAATTCACATACTTTAAACTCTTACAATCTTACAACACACTTAGTCCTATTCACAACTCTGCAGTGTTGAAATCGGAGGAGAAGATTGCATCAGTTTGGGTTTTTTTTTTTTGCCACGTTGGGGTTTCTTTTTCACAGTAAAATGAAATATTTTGAAAAAGAATATATATGGCTATATTTAGCCCTATTAAATAATATCTAATTTTATTTAAGCATATTATTTTATCTCAATTTACTAAGTGAAATATTAATTTCTCACAGAATTCAATCTTCATTTCTTGTTTCTGTTAATTCTGAGGATTTTTTTCCTCCCTACAGTAAATAAAGTCATAACCTTTAAGATTATTATGTTACAGTAGATACATAAAATGAACTGGATACATAAAATGCTATTAAGAAAAATTCAGAAATATGGACTCAGTGAAAAGCATGTCTAATACCTGCTTAAAGGTATTTATTTTCAAAAGCTACATTGAATCTGACAAACGAGCCACATAGAAATACGTGTTCTGCTTTACTGAAAATGTTTGCAGGGATTTAAGCGCATCTAATTTTTTATTTTTTATTTTTGGGTCGAAGGAAACTGTGCTTCTGCCAACTTCTACTTTTTCCTATTGATAGCTGAAGATCGGTTCACCCAAGCTTTAAGAGGAAAAGCTCTTGGATGGATAGAGTATTTCTGTGCTGTGCTCTCCGGCTGTCACGGTTCAGTGGGCTGCAGAGTGTGTGCAGCAGTTGATTGGTTATTGACAGGTTTCAGTCTTACTCACTCTGCTGGAAGTTTCCCCCTTTTTTCTACAACTTGTCAACCGTCGTCTTCCTTCCCCAAGAACGTCTTTCCGCCTTCACCCCTGCTTCTCTATAAGACACTCTCGCTTTCAGTCATATTTCGCCTTATGAATGAGTGACAGCCTCACCGCTTGATACCTCTTTTTTTTTTTTTTTGAGCTGGCATACCACGGTCATAACCGTAAAGATGCTCGAAGTCACCTTGATGGTTACAGAAAGCACCTGCTCTTGTCCTCCCCCCCTCTCTGCTCCTTGCGCACACGCAGACACACACTGGACACCCGGTGTGTGTAGCTGTTTCACCTCTCCATTGTTGATAAAAATGCAAATTCTTGTATCCTCTTTCCTTCTCACCTCAGCCACAAATGGGTTTTTACCCTTCGTTGTTTCATGTTGTACGTAAATGTGGGGACACAGCAAAGGCTGAGATAGAATAACACTCTGTGAGACTCAAGCTAAAACTGTGCAAAAAATTCACAACTGTGAAAACATTTTTTTTTTTCTTTGAAAGGAGGATATTTTTGTTTATTTATTTATTATTTGCTGGCTTTGGATTCAGTCTCTTCAGTCGTGGAGGACGGTGTTTGTCAGTTCCTGAAGTCGCTTTGCTTGGACTTTAGTTCTGGTGATCTCATTCTCACATGACACGGAGCAATACTTCACTTTATAAATAAAAGTCCTCCTTTTCTCTTTGCCTTTTAGGTGAACTCCCTGGCACACACACACACACACACGCACACACACACCTTCAGAGAACACAGAGTTCAGAGCTGTACATTCTGACGGTGTTAGACAAGATTGGACTGAAAAATGATTTAAAACATTTTTAGCACAAACTGAAAGCCTTCTCAACACAGCACAATTATTTTCTGCACACATTATTATTATTATTTTTTCTTTATGATTCTCATTTTGTGTGTGTGTCCTTGAATAATTTATTGTACTCAGTGACTTTTTCAGGGTCCAGTGAGTTTCGGTCTGAATGAGAATTTTGTTGAATTAAACCTTTTTGGTGATTCCCCTCATTCATACTAATTCGGTTTCTCGCAGTTTGTTTTCTCCTTTTTCTGGACTTATGAGTGTTTGGAATTGCTTTGTTTGATTGGTCTTATATTTCTTTGGGTAAATGTGAAAGTTGTGATCAAATCGGATTAAAAGTGTGATTCTTCAAAAGTAAAGATAGATTGGGTGCGCAGAAATATCAGCGAAGTTTTCTTCCTTTCTTTCTCTTGATTGTTGTTGAATGTTTCCAAGCATTATTCCGTTTTTTCGCTTTGATTTGTTTTGGCAACACACAATATTTCTAAACAGTTCCTCATGTTGGTAATGTCCTCTGACTTATTTTCACAGCCTCGTTTTCATCTGTGAAAGTTTTCTGTCATTAGTAAATACTTTTAAATAGAAGATAAAGTTTTTATTGTCTTAAATGATGCCACTAAATTTCAGGTTCACTAAAAATGTCCTAAAAGATGCAAAAACAAAAATAAATATATTTATTTTATTCATCGCTTCTTGCGGGACACCTGATGTATTTTTTGTTTTTGTTTTTTTGATGTGAAGCTCAGCTATATGCTCTCTACTTTTTATTGTTCATCTAAAATGTAATGACTCACATTTACGCTATGCAACTCTCACTGTTTTGATGTTCAGTCAGAAGGAGATAACGCCGAAAAATAAGTCACATACCTTGACAATTACTCAATTAAATAAACTGCTGTGCTTTTTCTTGGGAACTGCGAGTTCTTAGTTCTTCGTAAATACTTTGGAGAGATTTGTGCCTCCCAGGCAGACAGCTCACCGTCCCCTTCGACATGCAAAGCATTTACAGCTAAATATGTTAGTGTTTAAGCAGCGGCAGGATGATGATGATAACGGCGGGACGACTTTGAACTCTTACAGAGACACAATAACCGCCCCCTCTCAATTGCCTTTTGGGCTGATTGCTAAAGCTGATATTGAGGTCGGGATGCGGCGTGGTGTCTGATCCGACTTGCTAACATCCTGGGACTAATGTGCAGACGTCTCCTCTTCCAGCGTGTCCAGTCGATGTTTTAATTCAGGACAAGATTCTGCAAGCTATGACTGATCAAAGAGGCTGAAACAATGCGTGCGCTTCTTGCTTTTGTGATCAAACAATAAAACAATTTCATTGCTTTTTTTTTTTTTTTTTTTTTAGTCCACAATGTGGATTATTTTTCTTAAAAACAAATCAAAATAGAAAGCGGTAATAGCCATGTTGCATGATGGCGCACATCCTCAAAGTATTACTTTGCTAAAATCATCTTTTGGTTTAATTACAACAATCAGTCTGCTTTCACATGGGTTTTCGACATGTTGCATCTTGACGGGGCAATACTTGCTCACACTGCCTTACAAAAGTTCTGCAAAGCTGTTAGATTGTGAGGACATCTCTTGTCCACAGCCCTCTCATAACGCCACCAAGTTTCATAAGGCAGGTCAAAATCTAGACTTGAACAACAAAAGTTATAAAGGATAAATTTATGCACATAACAAATATTGCTTACAAAGTTTAAAGAACATTCTGAAAATCATAAAACTATGTGACGCAAAAAAAAATAGTTGAACTAAAGTCCTCTCAGGCAGAAGAGGGTAAGACGTGGGCATGGTAGTGTTGCTCAAAAGTTTAACTTTATTCAAATGAATTAGTTTTAACCTTTACATTTAAATATTTGTGAAGAGGATTATGAAACTGATCAATTCAGAAATGCTTCGAAAGGCTTTGTGTGCTTTGCTTCAAATGAAATCTCTTTTTATCTTCAGATTTCTAATTACATCTTGAAGGTTTTGGTTTAAAAATGATATCAAAGCCTTTTATAAATCCAACCACCTTGGCAAAAAAAAAACAGACTTCCATCTCAAGAACTAACTTTAACATCATTGTTATAAAACAAGACATATATTAGGAGTTGTCTGTCATTCAGGTGCCAATAATATTTCATAATTTAATAATAAAAAGTATCCTATGAACAGATTAAGTAAATATTGAATGACAAAATAGAAATGAAACAAAAAAAGTAGGATCAAATTAGGCAATAAAACTTTTATTATTTTTAATTTTTAAATAATACCTGGTGAAAGATAAAACAGTGTTGGTCAAAACTGTTTAGCTTAAAATGAGGCATCTTGTGCAGGGAGCTGTGAGCCCACAGCATGATGCTGCCATCCCCAGTGTTTGAACATGTGGATGTTATTCTTTTGTTGATGTTGTTTTGGAACCAAGCTTACTTTTTGGAAACTATTCAGCAGAATACAGTTTTTTTATGTTTATTTTTTACACATTTTAGAAGATCCTTTACGATAACGCCGGAAGTCCTTTATGACGACCTCGTGTTCAGTTTAGCTTTTTTTGTTTTTACTGACAAATAAAATCTATTTTCCTCTTCAACTTTTTTTTACCAGATGCTGTATTTGAGCCATAAACAAAAACAACATGCCTTCGCCAAAGGAAACTAACCCCATAGCATGATGCTGCCACTTCAACAACCACCGTTGAGTATGGTACTCCTGTGGGGATGAAGTGTTTTGCTCCTAAATCATCACTGCGAAATGCAGCCCTAAAGTTCAACTTCAGACTTTTTTGGATTTTCTAATCAAATAACTGAGGACATCCTGAAGGTCTTGTGAAGCTGACCACTCCGAATGCACTTCAGAGAGTTGGCAGTGGATCACGGCTCCCCTTCATGCAACACAAGAGCAACAGATTTATCTTTTTCTCTCTGTGCCTACTCCTCCCTGCCCTCCTTTCTCTTCTTTCAGCCCAGGCTTCGTCAGCCAGCAAGTTGATGACATAAAGCAGGAAAGACTGAAAAGTCATCCAGCGCATGCAGGACTGGAGCAGGGAGCGTTCCGGTGTTTGGCATGTCGTCTCAGTCCTGTCGTTTGATCTGGAGCGAGACGCTGCGCTGAGGCTGAGCTACTCGCTCGTTATTTGTGCCAGATTTTCCAGCCTTCACTTTGAGAAAAGCTACAGTGATGAGGGCCGTCGGATGGAAGTGTTTGGGATTCAGACTTGTTTACATCAACTCACTAACTGTTGGGGGAGAGCCGCAGGATATGGCTTAAAAATAAAATGAAGTTTTTCGGGTATTTATTTTTCATAACATAGCCGATTTCCTTTTTTTAAAATTTTTTTTATATATATATATTTATTAGGTTTTCAGAATATAACATACTTAAATCATATATATACACATATACACGCAGACTTACATATCCATGCATATACAGTATGTAAAAAAATCCTGTGCTGATTTCTGATTTAAATCAACGTGTTTTTTTTTTTTGTTTTTTTTTTTTGCTTTCTTCTCTAAAATAGAAATTACGAGTGACAGAAAATATTTTCAAAAAGTGGCCTTTATTTCCATCACCTTTCTTTGACTTGTACGGAGAAGTACTGCGGCCTGGTTGCCAGAATGTTTATTTCATTCTGAGGATACAGTTGAATATTAGCAGAATAAATTAATCTTCAAAAACCAAAAATTTGATTCGTCGATAAAATCAATTTGATCACCCAGTCCTTGAAGGGACGGACATGAGTTCCTACAAATGTTGCAGAGAGAGAGAAAAAAATCTAACTGAAATATTATAACTAATCACGACAATAGTTTCATCTCCTCAGTCATCCATCATATTGATTGATTGATTGATTGATCTCCACATCGTGCATAAAACTTGATAAATCCACCATGCATGTGTCATGGGAGGGCGTCGCTCTGTCATACTCTGGTGGCGAAAGCAGAAAGAGAGAATCCAGACCAGCATGGACTGATGTGTTGAGCCAGGATGGACCTGTTGCCATGTGAGTGTGTCTCCAAGGCAGGAATCCGTTACCGGGACACTGGGCCGCCGGGTTGCTGCTCCTGCAGCACCAGGCTGTCCGCTTCAGGAGGTCCGAGGAGGCAGCTCTTGTTACTGCGTGAGGAGGTTCGCTAGTGTGAACTATCATAGCAGAGGTGGGCACCAGTGATGAGCTGCGAATCTTTGCACGGCAGTTCCAAGTCGAGGCCAAATCCACGTCTTTAATTATAAGTTTAAACAAGTTAAAACAAGTTGTCTTTTTAGCCTTTTTGGATCCCAAAAGAACTGCTGTGAGTTTCCATCGTCTTCCTTCAGCACCAAAAAAAGGCTTTTACCTGGAACATTGTTTTGTTTTATTAAAACAATCTGTAACAAAATGGTAAGACTTTTATCCCCAAGAAGTAAGAGCTCAATGCTTTACTGAAGTGGTAGTTTTTAATGCAAACGTTGCTTTTTTTAGTTTCTTTGTTAGAAATCTGTCAGAATTACAAAATAAAGCAATAAAATCTCTCCGTACAACATGTTTCATACGCTGTCACACCTGTGCAAAATGAAAAGATCTATAAAAATGCAAAGTTAAAACATCCACACAAAACTTTAATCTTTAAACTTAGTTTAGTTCCTAACACCTTAACTGTAACAAGAGCTTTAAAAGTGAGTAATCCTACAACCTGAGGCCTAAACACATAGAAACTACCTTTTAAAATGGGTCTATTTAGTATCTTTCTATTACTTAATTCATCTAAAAGTCTGATTTTCCTACATTTACAGTTAAATACAATTGATATGCATGTCACATTTATAATAAAAAACACTTTCAAGAAATTTTACCAATAGAAACGGATTCTTTTCCTTCTGGGGTTATTCTCATTACTGACATCACAAGCATTCTGAATATTTGATTTCTAAATGCGTACAAATAAAAGGACTTTGTTTTTTGTTTCTATTTTTTCCTCCAATTTTCCATCTATATACTGATAACCCCAACAGATTTAGATCCAGCGTAATCCTTTAATTTTGTTTCTTCTGATTGGGAGGAATAATAACTATTTTGAGTGACCCAAACAGATTTCTGACTTGAATCTGATGGGGATCCTGTGGAGGGATCTGAAGATTAGGGTGATCCCCTACGAGGCCTTCCAACCTGAAAGAGTTAAGACTGAAATTTGGAGGATTTAGATTTCAAATTATCAACCTAGAGGTGGGGAAAAAAGGACAAATCTCTTTACATTTAAAAAGAACTAAGTAAAAATAGTAAAAAAAAAAGAGAAATTTATCCATGTGAATTTACACATTATTTATGAACACCGTGGGGAAAAAATATTTATACACGTAAGAAAGGTTGTGTAAAAAAATGTTACATGGTGTTACAACAATCAAACCTTCAGCTTTTTTCTTCCACTCGTATTTTGATGATATGTCTTTGAGGCTGGAAAGCCTCCGTTCCATCACCCTAATCTCAGCTACCTCTACAGATTCTCCATTAGTTTCAACAGAGTCACTCTAAAATGTTTCTTCCAATTTGAAGAAACATTTTGGTAATTCAATGATTTCTTTCAACCTAAATCTGAGGGAGATGTTTATAAAATGCTAAAATTTAAACAGGTGGAAATTAATACATAACAAAAATATCTTTTATTTGTAAGCATTTTGAAATAGAATATTCTGTGTTTCCGATGTCAGTAATGAGCTGTAAAGGAATACAAACAGATCTCATTTTAGTCATGAGTGCAGCTCCAGAAGGAACGAGCTCTGCCTCAGTTTGCACCATTTATTTAGAGCGTTTTAAATAGAGCTTCCATGTAACATGCGTAGAAATTAGATTCAACAGCAGTATGTATTATTTCAGAGTTTGTCTTGTCTTAACACCTCTAAAACAGGCTGGACAGCAAAAGGTTTGCTACATGAAGCCTTTAACTCACACAGACATGATCTAAAAGTTTTATCTGTTCACTCAGAGGAAAATGTAGCAGACAGACAATCTGTATAACTTTATAGAGTGAATTCAGGGAACACAATGCCGCACTTTAAACCACTTCAGCTTTTGAAATCGTTGAAAAACTTTTAGAACGTGCCTAATTTGTTCTTAAAGCCAATGTTTGTGCGCTGCGGTTCATCTCAGATGAAGCTAACCAAAGCATGACACCAAACCCGATGACACATGTAGCACGCACATCTACGCCTGTAGACGATTCTGAGCAATTTAGCTGAAACGCTTAATCGGATAAAACGATTATTGAAATAATCGGCAACTAATTTAGTAATCAATTAATTATCAACTGGGTTATTCAGAATCTAAAGAATGCCATTTGCTGAAGGAATAATATACTCAAAGCAGTAAACAGGCCAAAACTCTACAAAATATATACTTTGTATTTAAGATAAAAAAAAAAACAAACAAAAAAAATGTTTTGTCTGAATATGTTCTACCCAGAACTCCTCAAGTGGCAGTTTTAGCTAAATCTGATTCAATTTCTGTTAAGAAAATTCTCCTATTATTATTCTCCAGTTGTTACTAATTCAAAAATGAATCAACAAATTAGTCCTACACTGTTGATGTTAAGTCAAACAGAACGGCGGCGCTTTCCACAGATGCATCTTTTGCTACAAATGATCAAGCACACACTAAAGAAATGCCATGTTGCTGCATGTTAGACAGTAAAATGTGCATTTTTTTAATCTATAAAAGGAATTTAATTAATTTGTCTATGTGTTTCTAATATTTTATAAAAAGGCTCAAATTAAAAATCTACAAGGTGTGCCAATTCTTTTTTCCGATTAATCGAGTAATCAATAGAATAATAACTAAAATAATCAGTTGATGCAGCCCTTCTGAATACATAGCGGTCCGGGGGACTCTTGAACAGTAAGTTCAAGAAACTTACTGTTTCTAATTTATTTTTAAGTGTGCTGAAAAGAAAACGTTGATCGATTATTTGAACCGTCTGATTGACGCAGGAGAACAAAACCCTTTCTCTCTCTCTTTTTTTTGTCTTTTTTTTTATGGCGACAATGATTCATTTTGAACGGATAACAAAAGCTGAAGTCTCAAATCGTCCTGCAGCTGCTTCATCTCATCCTGAGGAGCTAAACTAATGTGACGTGCGATGATAGTGAGGTACAGTTGCAGAAAGTGTTTGATGAAAACGGTTCTTGTAGGTGATTTCAGTTATTTTTCTTATCTTTAGTGCAGCTTTTGATCAGCAGTGGGACGTGACCTCATTCTGGTCTTCTCTTGTTTTTAGAAGGGACCCTGCAGACCGTTGGGAGTAGGTGTAGACTCTTTGATTTAGCACATGAACTGAATCATTGCACAGTTTTTATATTAGGTGCAATTTAAATGTTGAGGTCAGAGACCAAAGTTCACGGAAAGTAATGAGTGGATCATTCAACTTATGTTGCACGTTGCTTTTTTAATGCCTTCCATTACAAAATTATTTGTGCTTCTTAAACCAAGAACTCCTCAAATCTAAATGAAACGATCTATTAAGATTTGATAAACATTGTAAGCTCTTACACATTCTTTAAGGCTCACTCGTTCAACTTGTCATTTTGTTCTTCTGCAAATAGATAAGAAAAATTATTTTTGTAACTGAAATTGGCACGCTTAGAAGGTAAACCAGGAGAAAGTGACTTAAATCTAAAGAAGAAAATATATTTTTAATCACAAGCTGTAGAAGACGTTTGTGGTTAATTTTATCTTCTTTTAGCTTGCCTCTCATTTCCTGTTTTCTATTATACTCATGTATAAATGTATAAGTAGAGAAGTGAAATTCTGTACTTATGCAAATCACACTGTTCTGGGTATTCACACTGGTTCTATTATTTGTGTACACGTACTGAACTGGTGGTGTGTGAGGGGAGAAAGAAAACGTCTGTTACAGCTTGTTTCCACTGACATATTCACCCATCTTAGACACACACACACACGCGCGCACACGCACACACACACACACACACGCACACACTCCTGGCTCATATGGAAACAAGGTTTGTATAGTTTCAAAGTGAATGTGTGGCTGTCTTCACTAGAAGCAACTGGGAGATCTAAAAATCACCTACCATGAAGGGATTTTTTTTTTTTTGGCTTTCTCTCCTTCCCCACATTTACCTGGGGCAATTAGTTGTCTTAATCAGTCAGTTTCTTTTTCTTTTATAGAAAAACCTATAACTGAAAAATGTATATATACACGCTTACTCTCCTGTTTTCATGAGTAAAGTCTTCCTGCTCGTTAAGTCTGCAGAAATGGAGAAATTTTGTCACTGAAAAGCGCTCTGACAAAGATGGCATTGATCATTCCTTCCACTGCTAACCAAAACTCCTCCAATAAGATGATGAACATGACAGTCGCAGCGTTAGAGGGCCTCGGCTGCCTGCAGCAGACTCTGTTATGCCGTCATTATGTTTAATGCAGGGATCAGCAGGGTGTCCGTTTTCCCATCATATCCACTTCCGCTTCTGATTAGACGTCTGTCCTACTAAATGAAATTCGCTCAGATCCACAAATGTTACGTGACATTTTGAACAACAAAATAAAACAACTTACAATTGCTTACAAATATCTTCTCTTGGAAATTTTTCGTTTCTAAAGAGCCACCACTTTCTTTCTTTTAGGTTTTAAAATAATACTTTATTTTGGTAGAAACTTTGGCAAAAAGAAAGAATGTTTCTTCTGTGGAATATTGATGTTTATCAAAAGATTTTGTGACAAAAATACCAAAAGAAGGGCATGGTTTCAAATCTAATCACTGATAAAACGAAGAACAGAACATTTCAAAGTTATTAAGAGCCACAGTGGGAAGTTCAAAGAATCACTGGTGACTCTGGAGCCACAGGCTGCAGACCCCTGCCTCAGTGGGACGTCTACCTGCGGGCCGAAGGGTCGAACGGCAGCCATTAAAGAAGATATTGCATGGGATGTATTTCCCGTGATAAAAACTCGACTGAGTGACAAACTGTTTATATCTGCTGCAAGAGATCACAATATATATTTTTTAAGTGTGCTGGAAGAATAAAACGGTAATTGTGCTTTCTGTGCATTTGGAGTGTTGGAATCACAGGAAGCACAAGAATCACGGAGGGCAGCTGGGATTAGTAAACAACATCAGGGACAAGACATGTTTGGTTGTTCTGGTTCTGACCTGGTATTTTTATGAAGCTGTACAAAGTACAAGCAAACATCTTTGAAGAGAAAATTTTATTTAAAACATAAAAGAGGGGACAAAAATACAATTAACAGATAAGTCTGATTCTGCCTAATGTAATGTCAATAGTGGAACTTGTGCAAGGATTTTTTTTTTCTTCCGGGAAGTACATCTTATGTTTATCAAAAGCTTGTTATAGCAGAAAATAAAATAAAAAAAAGTGACCACCACCATGACAAATAATTCAAAAATCTTCATTCCTAGATGGCCGACACTTTATGATGAGGGTCACTTTTATTTAGTTAATTGTTCAAGATGTTCGGATGTTATTCTGTGATCCGGAGGGGTCATACACTCTAGAAGGAGGTTTCTGCTGACAAATGGGTCAAACTGATGTCCAAGCAGTACAATTAAATTACAGCTTACAATTTGGTGTGATTCTCATTTTTACGGTTAGTTGTAAAATCAAATGCTCAGAGGGGGTTGGTTGTCCCGGTTATCAAAATGATTTAATTCAAGAACATTTTAAAATATATTTTTTAATTGGATACAGACCTTATAGAGTGCACTTCATATTTAAATTCTGCAATATATTATGCAAGGAGCAATAATTTGTGCAAAAAGCTGTGAATTATTGTGTTTGAACATTTCTGACCAGTAGCTAGAGTCAGTGAGACAAAAGAAATGAGTGTCAGAAAATACTGTAAGCTAGCTGCCACTTTGCTTTAGCCGCTAGCTGAAAAGCTAATTTGTGTCAAAGCTATTTGGCTTTTTAGTTTTAACAGTTTGTGATTTTTTAATTTTAAAAAATCAGCCTGAAAATGACTCACTGTAACCTCAGAATTGCACTGCAATATGTGGTGTGTCAGTAAAAAGCAAGATGACGACCAAGACCTGGTGGACGTTAGATTGGAGGAGTTGTAATGTTTTTGCAGGAAAATTCAGTATTTAGTTTATGTATTTGTTTTTGTAACATGGCTTCATTTTCATTCCCTCGCTTAGAACTAAAATTGTTACATTATTTTATATTATACAGATGCAAATACAGTTTAACTTGAAGGAGTGAAATTTAATTAGTGGCTACTTCACTGCACGCCTTTTTGAACATATAAAAGAAATTAAATATATAAGTCTGTCGTCCCTGAATTAGGTTGTGCTAGTTAATGAAACATATAAATTTTGCTATTATGTGACTAGACACATTTTAAATAAACGTAAATGTACAATTATTATAGGTGTAATAATTAATATGTTGTTTCAGCAGGAATAAGAGGAATTCTTATATGTTATAAATGAAAGCATCTAGCTCTTGTTAAACATTCATGTTATTTTTATGAGTAATTGCAGTATTTTGACTCAATATTATTCTACGCTGGGATTCTCATAATGATCCATACCTATCCTTGTATCGCTCTCTCTTTTTTTTTGTACACACAAGCTGCTCCCTCATCAGATGAGTCCTGCGAACGTTCAGGCCAAGTTTCCAGCAAATGATGAGCGGATGACAAATGACCTACATGTCGTTTTTAGATAACAGTATGACACTGATTCCTTTTTAGAACGGCTAATTTGTCAGGGGGAACACAACGTGACCTCAGACTCTTAATCAGCAGCGTCCAACAGAAAAACCCAAGATCCTCCGTAACGTCTCACTAGTCGCCATGATGTTGTGTGTGCGCGTGTGTTGGTGTGTGTTGTGGAGGCGAGTCACCCCAGACAGGACCTGACTCAGAAGGCAGCTGGGCAGACATCCGGGCCTTTCTCACTCCCAGCTTTGTATCAGTCACACCTCGGTGAAAACAGGCATATTGTTCCCCACCAGCATCTTCTCCTCTGAAAGAGCAAGTCACTCAGAGGGACCAGTGTTAAGTGTGAGCAGCATTGTTAAGATGTATGGAGGGAAGGACTCGGCTCCATCTTAGCGTAATATATAGTAAGAGGAGGCGTGGTTCTGTTTCTGAATATTTGACCGTATTTTTCAGATGTAATCTTGTTTAAATCTTGCTGCCGTTTTCATCTGTCCTGAGGCACCTCAATGCACACCGACATGCAGACACCCAGCACTTTCACTTTGCTTTTGCTTGCTGACTTTCTAACCACAACGTCCGCGGCGCGTAAACTCAGACTGCAGCTTCACTGTACGTTGAGCAGATGCGAAAGGAAATCAGCAGATGCTTGTGTTCCCATATTTTAACTGGGTTTTGGTTGTGTCTCGCTTCAACCGTCTTTACAAAATAATGGGTGCCTGATCTTGTTACCCATCTGTTGGCTCTGTTGTCGTCTGCTGAAGCTCTGACGTATGAAGCAGCAGGAGCAGTTGTGAGAGCAGAAGATATGGAGCATGTTGTGGCTTTTGCCAGGTACATTGTACTGTAACCCATGTGGTTATGTGAGCAGCATGCAGCAGTGTATGTGACATGCCTCATAGGCACAATACAGAGCCGCAGTGTACTGTATACTGAAGCAGCTCCACAGTTTCATGTTTGTGCTCATTGCAACAAAATATTCACACCCCTTCGTCTTTTTTCCTCTTTCTTTTCACATTACGGCACATTTAAGGTCAGACTTTCTACACAAACTCTGTGACAAGACTGGAAAAATCCTGTTCACAGTCACTCTCCAGCCTGTCTGACTGAGTTTCAGCTATTTTGCAAAAAGGATTTTTAGCTTTAACTGACACAAAGGCATGCCACACTTTTGAGATTTTAATTTGCAACAACAATAGCAAAAAAACAGAACACCATCTTTTCTGTCCCACTTCATATCAGGGCTGTAATGATAGTCCAGCGAAAGAAAACTAGTTACATGATCTTTTGAAAAAAAAATACTTTTTTGGATAAATTTCTACTATAGAAAATGTCTTTTTTGTTTTTTTACTATAGAACCATCATTTTATTTCTATTTTTAGGTTTTAATCAAAGAAAGATGCCACATCTTTGGCAGTAAAGTGGGTGGCTACACTTTCTTTCTTTGAGATTTGGAGAAATTATTTATGTATTTATACTACAGTACGTCTCTGTGTATCTCTGTGCGCTGTGAGCGCTTGCCCTATAAAGTTGATTGTGAAAAAGCAGCTTCCAACCTAATGACAAAAAAAAAAGACCTGAAAAATATTACTGCTTTGTTGGAGTCCTTTCTTTGTGTATATTTAAACCAATTATTCCAACAAAAAAATGTGAAAAGCGAGTAAAACTGGAATTTTAATTTTTTTATTTATATATATATATATATATATATATATATATATATATATATATATATATATATATAACAAATTAGTTGGTTCTTTATTACTTTTGCTAAAGTTATTAGAAGCCATCGTGGAAAGTCCAAAGAGCCACTTGCGAGCCTCGAGCCACAAGTGAGACCCCTGGTCTATATAAAAAAGATCCCAAATAATTTTCACTGTTTCTGGTTATAACATGAGAAAAGGTAAACAATTTAAGCGTTTTAAATTGTTTTCCAAGGTGTTATACTTTAGAGTAGTTTTGATTTACTCCTCAATCCACACTGTGACCTTGTGGCTTAGTTACGTAGGACTAGTAATGTGTAAATACAGCCTGAAATACAGTAAATGTTGCACATAGGTAATAACACAACCTCCATACAGCAAGTGACTCTTCTAATATAACTTTAGGAAAATCAGATGTGCCTTCTAGGTCATAATCTGCCCTCTCTTCTATTTCTGACCTGCCGTTCTCTTGTCTGGATTTGTCACCTCTGAGTCACTGAAGAAACGCTTTTCCACCAGCTGCAGGGTCCAGGTGTGGTCACCCAGTGACCCACCTCCACGCCCCGGTCAGCAGGCTCTGTGTGGGCATGCTGAGGCAGGAAGATGGGGTTAAAGGTGATTTTAGTGCGGCTGTGTTTCTGGGTACCCCAAGAGGATGTGTCCATGTGTGGGTGTGTGTGGGTGGGTGTGTGTGTGGGTGTGTGTGAGCTTTGGCTGACACAGATGGCTCTGAAACAAGGATGTGATAAACACGCTGGGCAGGGGGATCTCCGTCCAGGAGTGGGCTCCATGTTTTAGCGGTGAAGTCACTGGGAAAAAAGCCTGGTCGGACTGGAGGAGGAACAAACACACTCAAACACGCAGGCAGATATTACCTGCAAACATTTGTCACACAAGTCACAATTTTCCTCCCTCATTTGCCGAATGACCCGCTCCTCAGTTTTCCATCTTCTGATCAGATTTGCAGGTTTACTCCCGACAACGGGCTCATAAAGAGACGCTCAGAGCTTTTTGTTTTGTGCACAGAGACGGTGAGGAGGTCAGTTTCTGTACCACCGCCTCACCACCCTGAGTGTGTGTGTGTGTGTGTGTTCTTCTTGCAGCGTTGCTGCTGTTATGTTAGGTGTGAACTATGGCCCTGTGGAGCATTGGGTAACAGTAGTGATTGCCTAACCCTGTTGTTGTGATGATGTCGTAACCCGTTGGACCTGGCCAGCGTTTGGCTGTCATGGGAGCCGTTGTTCTCCATCTTCCTCTGCCCGGGACGTCAGGGCATGCATGACTGTGTGTGTGTGTGTGTGCGTGAGCCCGCGTGTGTCGTCCTGTGACTGTGCCTGTGTGTGTGTGTGTGTGTGTGGGGATTTCGTGAACACGAGGAACAAGAAACCGGGAATCCTAAAGGTGGCACACAGACATGTCAAAGGTCACGTCTGACTCGAAGCCTTTGGAATTTAGCGTTCTCAGAACGAACACAGGACACTCAGACATGCTCCATTCTCCATGAACAGAAGCAGGAAATGATAGTTCATTAAAAAAAAAAAAAAAAAAGTAGAAAAAGAAAGAAACGAGATGGCTGAAATGCTGCTCACACATTAACCCTTCAGGACAATAATCAGGAAGCAGACAGCTGGGGGATTTTCCCTCCTTCCTTTACTTACTTAACGTGAGCTTTTTTCCACACCACATCCTTCCAGATTATTGAACACATATTTCAGAAAATGTCAACAGAGATTTAATTTTTTTTTCACTTGTCATTGTGCTCCACAGAACTCAATCTACCACATGTCTTTATCGGAAACCTGGAGAAATGCATGTGAATGTGTTTGTTGCGTGACTTCCTCCATGCGCTGTAGAATTTTATCCAGTTGATTGCTTCTTTTCCTTTTTATTTTTAAAACTTTTTTTTTTGCTGGAGTTTTTACGCTTTAACTGCTATGCAAATCATGTGTGTGTGTGTGTGGGTGTGTGTGTGTGTGTGCACAAGGATTTAAACCTGGTGTAGTATTTTTACTTCTGTGGCAGAACTGTCATATTTCACAGAATACACTGATTCCATCTGACAAATAATTTAGTAATTGTTGCTTTGGGATGTGCTGCAGAGATGCACTGTGTGAACGCACAGAGAGGCTGGCAGGAAAAGCAGAAAAGGGGATTGTGTTGGTGGTACAACAGGAAGGTGGCAAGGCTTTGGTTTCTCCTGGATCTCAGGATGAGTTCAGTTCATGTTCAAAAAGTGTTGATCAAACTGAGCAGGGTTCTTCTGACTGTACTCTCAAATGAGACGGTGTTACTTTGTTTAGAGGAGAGCAAAGAAAGAAAATAGGGTGTGAATGGATCGTAAGTGACGCACGTTCTGGTTCCCTTTAAATTTCTGTGGTTAGTTACATTAAAATCTAATCTAACCCTTAAAGCAAATCTATGTTTGCATCTGCGTATGAAAAGAAACAACAACAAAGACATTAAGTTTGAGTATCTGATTTATTTCATTATGTCACCTTTCAGTTTGCAAAGAATTGAAAGAATTTTATGTACAAAATCAGCTTCAGGCAGAAAAAAACATAAATTACTTTTTACAATAAATGCTATTTTTTTTATTTTTAGCAGCAACTCTTTAAACAACTTTTGGCTTTTCATAAAAATTTATTGTAAAAAAAAAATAAATGCAATGTGATTTTGTGACATGTATGAAAATTGTAAAATCTAAAAAAGACTTTACACACACACACACACACACACACACACAGATATATATATATTATTTTTTTCTGTGTAGTTAAAATAATTTAACTTGTTAAATGTTTCAGAGGATCTAAATGTGGGAAGTGTTTACAGTTTTTCAATAAAACATTTACAGCCTCTTTAAATTTTCCTTGCTGTTATTATTTCTGCTTTTCTTCATTCCTTATCTGCAGCATTCTGAAGCGAGTGACACACACACACACACACACACACTCCAAATTATTTTAGTTTTCTATATTCTCTTGTTGTTTTTGATTGATAAAAAAATGTCAATAATTTTTATATTGTTGCAAGGATTATCATGTGCGCCAAACACCAACATGCATCATTTATTTGTGTTGTTATTCATATATTTCACAAAATTACTAAAATAGTCGACTTAGTTTGTCAGTGACGAACCCAAAAGTGGGGCACAGCTTTATGGGACATGCGGAACAATTTTGTCCCCCCTTATTAAATACACTTAAAGTTATGGGTGTGATCTTTATTTTCAGTCGGAAAAACTTTGAATTTCATAGCATTTACAGTAAGTACTAAATTAAAAGAATATTGAGAGCATTTTACTCAACACAGAATTGAAACACAGTTTCAGTTCTAAAGGAGGATTTATAGTTTTTCAGAAATTTTCACCATGAATTTCCTTATTCCTCTTTTTACCTATGCAGAGTTTCCTCTATTCAAATGAATTGATAAGTTGTACTGATTTGGTTTCTGTTTGACACGTAAGGCATTTTGTTGCTGTTTTACATTTTTAAATAAACATGGCTCTACTCTTCTGCCTCCAAAAAAATCTCCTGAAAATAATTATTGTTACATTTTCCAACAAGAAAAAAAACAACTGTGTTTACAGTTTTTGCTCTGTACTTTCTCCATAGTTTTTTATTTTATTTTCTCCATTTCCAGATTACAAAAAGAAACAGTTTTAATCCCGTCTAACAGAAGAATAACTTTGTCTTGGACCATTAAGATCTCCTTTGCCACAGAAAGATGTTCAGCACATGTACTCACAGATAAATTCTCAACACACCTACAAGAGGAATTCCTGAATCCAGCTTTATCCACGAACCCTGTCAGGAGAAAATAAATGTATATTCCCAAAAATAGAAAAATGACCAGACATATAAAGCAGAGAGCCGTGGACTGTGTGGTTGTGTTTTCTGCAGCAGACTGTAAGCTTTGAGCTTCTTTGTTGGTGGATTTGCTCGGCTCATGACTCAGTGTTGCTCATCGTGTAGGAGATGATTCGCCCGCCATTTCTGAAACTCTTCTCTCTTTGTTCTCACCTCTGCACTTTTACACGCCAAATGAATGTATATCTTCAGAAACTTTCCATCTAGTCACACTGATTTTAGGGTTTTCTTCAGATCCAAATTCTTTATTTTAAGTTGTGTGTGTACGTGTTGGGAATTTGCTCAAATTGGGGGGGGGATGGGAGTTTGAAGGCTAGTTTTTCCCTCCAAAAAAAACAAACTTTTTTTTTTTTTTTTGCCACGAGTTCTTTAACATAAAATACACCAGAGTCCAATCCAACGAGTTCTGTTTCATGTTCCTCTACAAGTCGGATGTGAACTACCTGTAATAAAGTTAATCATTAAGGGAACTCCTTGTCGTAAACACAATCATTTAACACAAAGTGTTTCTTTTCTCACCGTGAGATAGGTGTGTGTACACGTAAGGGTGTGTGTGTGTGTGTGTGGGATGGGGAGGAACGGAAATGACTTGCCTCCTTGAGAGAAAGTTATCAGCTATAAACCCAACCGTATGTGACATGGCTGCCCACGCAAAGCGCTGCCCTAAAATCTTTGATGTGCCTCGGAGCTTTGATGGTGGCTGCCCCATGCGAACAAAAAAAAAAAAAAGAAGAAGAAGATGCATACGTGGAAAAGGAGGAATGCATTGGTCTGAAACCTCAGGGGTGGGGGCGCGAGTGTTGCATCCATAAAAGAAAATTAGTGGAGGTCTTTAGTGTGTATTTGTTTAGAGATTAATCACTAACTCCAACTCAGGGATGGGCCACTGATTCGCTATTCTAGGCCATTCTCTGCAGTCTCTCACATCATTTTTTTTTTTCTTAAGCGTGTGTAAGAGGGCAAGAAAAGGGGTGGTGGGATTGAGGGAGGGGGCCGAAGTAGAATGCTTGTAGTCGATGACTACATTTTGTAAAGGGTTTCCTAATATGGGCTGTCTTACAGCAGCGGCCCTCCCCCAGTGGGCCGGCCCCCCCGGGTCTCAGCCAGTGGCGTCGCGGCTCGGGTACGACTCACTTCCTTATTAATTGGCTGAAACCAGTTCTTACAGGAACCGCCTATGATAAATGTGAGAGTTCTGAGAAGTCATTCATTTCTCCTCGCTGCAGCGGCAGAGGAGGCACTGCAGGGGAGGTGAACGAGTTCACCGATGTGAGCGAGCGAGAGAGAGCGTAGAGCGGGAGAGGAAGCCGAGTGTGTGTGTGTCTGTGTGTGTAGAGGCGAGCTGAGCAGGAAAATGTGACTGACTACTGGTGCCGCAGCTGCCGCATGAGGACCATGAGGCCAACTTTTATTTTTACCCCCTTTTTTTGTCAGGTTTCTGGTTTGTTTTTGAGTGTTTAAGCCTGCTGAAGTTTTGTTCTTCTTTTTTAAATTTTTTTTTTTTTTGTAAATCTGTGAGAGAATGTTTTATGGTGTGTGTGTGTGTGTCTGTGTGTGGGGAGGATGAGCGGTGATGGGGGTTGCACTCGTTGCTCTCTCCCCCGTCTTTCTCTCTCCTCGGAGAGAGGAAGCGGGGCCGGGTCTGTACAGTACCGGAGACAGGACGGCATGCCTCCCTTTGTTGCTGCCCTTGGGCTGGTGAGTAACAATGATGTGACGTGATTTGTGCCCCCCCCCCCACCGCCTCCCCTCCATCACCCCACCGCCACCATCCTCCCCTTCTCTGTCTCTTTGCCCCCCACCCCTCCACCTCTTCCCTCTCTTTCTGTTTCTCCTCTACCTCCACCCAACCCTCTCATCCTCCTCTTGTCGGTGGAAACAGCGCTGTTCCTCTGCTGGGTGCGGCACTGCAGAAGCCCTTCAGGGAGTACTTGGAGGCCCAGAAGGCCAAGCTGCACCATGTCACCGGAGAGGGGACCCCAGCTGTAAGTATAGGGGCCTCGGGCCCCACGCTAATCTCACTTTCTACTCATCCACACGTGCGTTCGGAGAGAAAAGAAAGCTCAACCCCCTTTGCTTTTTGTATTTACATAACTGCCCTATTTTCAGCCTTGAACACACTTTGTTTAATTTTGTTAGTTATTAAATGTGTCGTAATTTAAAAAAAGAATAAATAGAAAACAGACGCAGGGAGGTAACTTCTTTAGATTTTCTTGCTTTCCGTTGAACCTGTTAGTGATCCAGTAAATTACAGAGGCGTGTTCGGGTCCCAGAATGACAGAGTGGGCATCGCGCTGCCTCTGGCGGGCGGCTGGCGGGGGGGAGACGGCAGGAGGAGAGGGGTGGAGGTGGGGGCATTAGGGGGTAGCGTGGGGTCCCGCTTCATCCGAACTGTACTACTGTAGCACGGGGCGTGCTGACTCATGCTCCGTCTTACCAATAGGGAAGAGTGTGTGCGAGTGTAGTCACTCCCCTATGTGTCACACACACACTTGCACTCGGTGCCCCGCCTGAACCCAGCACTAACTGTAGACCAAGCCAACCCCCCCACAACACCCCCACCCTTGTGACAATCCATCAACCCCCCCCCCCCCCCCCCCCATCTTGTCTAGAACAAAAAGAGCCAGTTGTAGCTGAAGCCTATTTCTTTTTTTAAAGCTGTTTCCCCTCTTTTCGGTCCCCACCCCCGTCCCCCTCTCGCTTGTATACTTAGTGATTCATTGAGAATGATTTTTTTCTTCTCTTTTTTTTTTTTTTTAAGTGCGTACGAGGAAGGAGAAGGAATAAAGAGGGTAGACTCTGAGTTGCACAAGGACAGATTAAGGCATTTTCTAGAACAATGTTCCTTTTTTCTTGTAACCCGAGCCTCCAGCAGTTACGGGGGAGAGAAGCGAGGCAATTTAGCTCGGTGGAGGCAGGCTGCAGGCTGGGGTCACCGGGGGCGTTACAGGAGGGAGGACGGTGGGGGCTGCCGCGTGTTTTATTACCCCTGATCTCTATCTGTCCTGCACATGGAGCTGGATCCCCACCTAGCCTACAGCATCAGGAGCAGAGAGGAAGAGCGGAGTGGAGGGGTGGGGGGTGCTGCTGCGTGTGGTGGTGTTGGTGGGGGGTGGGGGGGAGAAAGGGGTGGCCCTCCTTTTTACTGACCGAGCTCTTCTCCTCTCTCTCTCTTTCTCTGTGGCTCCTGGCAGGAGGAGAACTGGCTCTCGTGGCTCTTCGAGAAGGTTGTGGTCATCATGGTATGCTTCTTTGTCTGCTCCATTGTCAACTCCATGGCGCAGAGCTACGCCAAGCGCAAGCGGCACGACAAGTCCTTGGACAGCAAGACGGAGTGAGGACCAGTCGGGGGCAAACGGGGGGTGGGGGGGATTGCGTTGGACCACCAAGCTCCAAACCCTCCTTCCTTCATGTCTACTCTCCCTTTTGGCTGATACCCGGTCATTATCCCAGGCAACAATCAAAAAAAAAAAAAAAGTCCGACCCATCTGGTTTCTCTCTTGCTTCTGTAACAACATGTTTATCTTGAACTTGGACTTCCATTCGCTAGTTTATGAAAGCTTTGTGATTATAGCTACTTTGTGATTTATGTCTTTTCCCCTCAAAGGTAGGTGCTTGCTTGGGATTTGCGTGACTCTACGTAGACATCCATGCTTTTAAGTATCCCTAAGTCTTCCCAAGTTTATCTCAACAGTAGAATTGTTTTAAATACTAACTGTGTTTACTGTTTAGTAGTTAGAATACTCTTTCAGCTTTGTAAGTTGTTCTGCTTTGGCTGATTAGCTAAGAAACGTAGAGAACGAGGTTTTCTTTAGAGCTGCATCATTTCCACTTCTTGTCTTGCAGCTGTGGAGATGTCAGTGAATATTTTTAGGCTACACATGGCGAGATAGGTGACTTCTTCCTTTGTGCGGGCTTTAGTACTTCTAGATAAGTAATGATAAATCAGTTTTGAATCACCCCCTGCTGGTCTCTTTGTCTGCCCTCATTGTTCTGCTTCCAGGAAGAGAGCGCATGAGTCAGCCCGGGGGGCTACTTTACCAGATGCAGCCGCGTATATATATTCAATCAGATCTACAACTGAGTGAGCGTGTCTGTGCGTCACATGAAGATAGCGGTTCGCGTTAGCGCAAGCCGCCTCGTCTTTTTGTGGATTAAAGCCGCTCGTGAGCGCATGCAGGCTACTACCTGACGTGCTACCTCAGAGCCGTTCTGAGAAATCTTCTCTCTTTTTTTTTTTGTCTCCTCTTGTCCTTTGGAGCTTTTTGTTCGAAAAGGAGGACACCGGGCTTTTCTTTCTTTGTCGGATAACGTCAGCTGGCTCGACTGTTACCCCACTGCCTTTTTCATGTGTCTTTTTCTTTTTTCGTTGTGTTAATCGCCATTGAAATGTGGCGTTTTCCTCTCCCTCTGTCTCTGTGCTACGCTGGACTGAGAGCAGCGGGGACGCTAGCGCAGGCACAAGCAGGAGGGAGGGAGGAGGAGGAGGAGGAGAGAGAGAGAGAAAAAAAAGCCCTCCAGCTCACAGTGAAAAGCGTCTGTGCCGTTACCTCAGCTGAACCCTCGAATGAACTCGTTGCACTCCCCTCAGTCACGGAGCCAGGAGACGAATCACTCGAGTAGATTCAAAACAGAGGGGTACTGTTGGGTGAGCTGAACCCTGTGCTCCGCACCGGCTCTAGTCGAGAACATTCACATGTCCTCCTTTTTCTTTCTTTTTTTTTCTTTTCCTCCCATCACGGTAAGTCGGATTAGGATTCTCTCTCTCTTTTTAAAATTCATTGTTCTGTGTGTGTCCATGCATACGTCTTCAGGCATGTCCGTCACTCTCTCGGCCTGTCAGATAGCTTATCAGACTGGTGTTGGCTGTTAAGATTGCAAGGCGACAACAGTCTGTAGGCTGTCTGACATTTCGGGCTCTTTCATCTGACCAGCATCCTGTTGTGTCCTCCTCCTCCCTCCTCGTCCTCGTTGGTTTATCATTGTTTCAGTTAGCATCAGTTCCCATTCAGAGGTGTGTGCCCCGCGATGTCACTTCCCCTTTCCCCCCAACCGCTTGCGAAACGTCGGAGATGTGGCTCTATTGTTTATTTCCTCCACGCTGACGTCTTTGAGGGTTTTTATGTGGCTTTATATGAGGAACTGTGTTTGAGAATGCAGATGCTAGTGTGTGTGTGTGTGTGTGTGTGCGTGCTGACTCTGGCTTTTTCTTTTTTTTTTTTTTATTTCCAGTGAATCCAGACAGTACACACCTCATTGCAAAACATCACATTGTGACACCCAGCCTTAGGTATAGTACACGCAGTGCTCAACCGGCCTCCTCCTTCCCCTTTTTTTAAAAAAACACTTCCGTCTTCTGTTGCAATAAAAACTTTCTTCTGTTGCTCAATACCCATTTTTGTACGAGGTAGCACTTTATTGGAACAACCCTGTTTATTTATTTATTTTTTTAATAATTTTTTTTTACCCACAAGTAAGTAAATATACAAATCTGAAATTAGTCTGACCTCCCCTGCCATTTTTGAGCAAACAAATTGAACTTTCTTTAGGTTGTAAAAGTAAAATCACTGAGTTAAGCTGGAATGCCTTGCTGTCATAAGGAATGTTTTGCTTGGCCTGTTTCAGGATGTCCTGTTCCAAGAGGGAGCCCCTTTTGGCACGACTAACCTGAATGTGTTTGTATAGAAATTCAGTTCATATGTTCCAGGGTGAGTTCCTGTTTATGATGAATGTCTGTAAAATAATAATAATAATAATTTAAACTTGTGTGCATTATGTCTTGCTATTGTTTTTCTCTTTAATAAAGCTGAAATAAAAAAAAGAAAAGAAGAGTGGTGTTGTGTTTCTTATGTGATGAGTCTTGACAACACTGCCGGGTCCACGCTGACCCTGGAGCCTCTGAAGAATCTCACATGTCAGCCAAGAAAGAGGGATAGGGAGGATAGTGAGTCCCTCACAACTCCAGTTTCCACATCTAGTGTTTCACATCCAAACAGTTATCACGTTACTGGTTTGCGCCTGCCGCGCTGACATCATCTCCATTTCAGAATCCAAGCCAGAGCTTAGCTGTTAGTTCTGAATTATGGCAGCACTGTATTTATTTCATATATTAAAAAGAAAAGAAAATCTGTACAATTTTGCACTATTTTCTGTTATGTAGCAGGAACAATTCAGCTTTAATCAAATATTTGGCAATATCCCTTATTATTTATAATAAGGGATTATTATAATATAATTATTTATAATCACCTTATAATTTACCCAATGGGGTAAATTAGGAAATGAATCAAAACCTTTTACACAAAGTACTATTTTAAAATAACGATAAAAACCTTGATAAAATCTGTACCAATATATGTACAATGTATTTCTAAACACCCATAAAACAATTAGAGCAGTTCTACATGTAAAACTGGAAGCCTCTTCTCAGGTATTCCCATTTGCATGAGGGAAACGTCCTAATCTTGATGGTACGTGCCGCAGCTACGCCTGACTGCAGACCAGACTTGTTTAGGAACCGCGCAGCATCACCCTGTATCTTGCGGTCCAATGTGTGGAACCTGTTCTGGGGTCGATCTGTGCTGTTTCGAGATCGACCGCACCTAGAGCACCGGGAAGATGGATCCGTTCCCACCCTCCCATCCCCGCCCTGCCTCTGGGGGCTCCTGTTGGAGCTCTTCCCTCCCTCCAGCGTTCAGATCATACCTGTTCAAACAGGCAGCTGGACTGAGATTCTAATAATGTAATAACGACCCCCTCCTCCAGAATGACTGTCGCCCCCATCTCCTACTCCTCCCCGTTAGCAGGCTAACCACTGGGGGATGCTGAAATATCACTGACTTCATCCACCGCCCACCCACTCTGCATTTGGTTATCCACTTAGTCCCTTTCACACTCCGTCTCATTAAATTATGCTGACCGGGTGGATTTGTCTTTTTTTTTTTTTTTTTTTTTTTTTTTTTAATAAAAAAATCACATTAAGCTTCTTTGTTTTTGTGAGTAGCAGTGAGATGCTTTCCCACTAAACAGTCCCAGTTCATGGAGATAAAAAAAATTTAGACATAGAAATCAAAAAAGTTTTATTTTTCATTTCAAACTTTAAATCAAAGTTAAAGTTAACATTTGGCGATCTGATCTGGTTATGAACTAATGTGCAGCTGAAATGTGTGGAAGGCTTTTAACTTTTGGAGTATCAATTTTATCAGTGTATACACTTTATTTCTTTATGTCCAACCAGCACAGTCTGATTTTTAGGACTGTCAATTAGAGTAAAGAGTTAAACGAGCAGCAAGAGAAGGAGAAAGTTCATACCATTTCTCACATCAATCATGGGCGAGGATTATCCTAGACTTCAACATCCCTTTTCCTGACTTTCTATGCAGGTAAACATTTGCAAAGAGGAGCAGCAACAGCAAATCAGGTGGATTAGCAGTGCTTGCCAACAACAGATGGTTTCATCCAGGACATGTTACTTTGGAATATCGTCTCTGCGGAGCGGAAATCAAGTTTATAACACTCGTTGAGTCAGAGGCTTCCTTACATTTGACGTAACATTGGCTGCTACTGGAAATCCTTTGAGCCCACTGCATCACAACTTCTTCAAGATACTTAGATGTCAAGATACACGACATTTCATTCCTCTTTGGGATAAATAAAGAATGTTAACAATAATTAACTTAGCAACAGAAATTAGTATTGACAACACCAATAGAAAAGAGGAATAATCATTCAGAAATGATCAAACTACAAGACAAACATAACACTGCAAAAATATGAAAACTCACAAAGTATTCTTTTTTATTGTTTTAAGTGCAAATATCTTAGTAAACTTGAAATAAGACAAAACTAACTCACAAGTAACTTTTCTTAGCAGGATGTAGTAGCTTGTCAGTATTTCCTTAATAATAATAATAATAATAATAATAATAATAATAATAATAATTAATAATAAAGTACCAGCTCCACTGGCAGATTTATAAAAAGTCAGAACTTTTTATAAGTGAAAACAATCTGCCAGTGAAACTAATACTTCTTTACATTAAGGAATTGTGATGAATGAATGTATTGTTTGTCACTATGCACATGTACAATGAGATTAAAGATTTAGTTAATTTGTTATTTATGTAAAACATGTTCCTGTATCTTACTGAAAAGTTATTGAAAGTTAATTTCTCATGTAGGTGTATCGTATAAGATATATTAATTAAAAACTAGACAAAAGTTATGTGGTAAAATGTATTTTTACAGTGAAGACAAACCTTTAGAGATTTTGTCATGTTCCAGTCACATAACTCCAGGTGTTTTTGTTTGAATTTGATGTGACAGACCAACACAAAACATGACACAATTGTAAAGTGGAGAAGGAGAAAAAAAACACCTGTGGTTTTAAAATTTGTTAGCTAAAAAACAGTGGAATCCCGGGAGGCTAATGATTGAGACTGGAGTGTAGGTTCTGCTTCTAGCAGAGCAACGACCCCAAACCTTCAGCCATTGTGCCATGGTAAACCATGACGCAATGGTTTAGATCGAGACACGTTCATGCGTTAGAACATGGCCCAGTCCAGACCCGAACGAAAGCTGGTGTCACCAGATGTTCTCTATCCCCCCGACTGAGATTGAGATGTTTATTGAAGAAGAATGAGCAAACATTTTTGTCTCCAGGTATGCAAAGCTGGTGGAGACACCAACGACTTGCAGCTGTAATAGCATTAAAAGGCGGCATTTAGTCTGAAAACCAACGCACACTGGACTGTTTTTATTTTTTTTTTTGTAGAAAAACCAAAAACGAAACCTTTTCTCTTTTCTTTTTTTTTTTTTTGGTCTCTCTTTGGAATTATCCATAATTTATATGTTGGTTGAATACAGACACAACGCAAAGACTTTTTTTTTTTTTTTTGGCTGTTACTTAAGCAAAATGTGACCAAATTTAAACAACACAAGTCTGAAATGTACTGTGTTTGTTTTTGAGGAACATTTCACGAGTTTGTGTTTAATTGGGGTTTATAAAAAAAAACCCAAAAAAAAAAACCAAATCAGTAAAAACCACCCAGCTTAAACCATGAGGCGTCTCATCACTGGGATTAAAAACTGCCTGACTTATCTGTTCCCCTGTGTTAAACACATGCCTGTAAGCACTCGTTCATCATAACTGTGGTTAGCGCAGAGACCCGACTCTAAAGGCCTTTGCTTCCTTTCTTGTGGCTTTGGCATGGCAAGATCAAACAGGCTTATCAGCAGCTTCATACCCATCGTGATTCACTTCATCTGGGAGAGGAGAGCTTCTTTTAATCACATCACAAGGTCTCCTCACAATGATAGATTGACTACCAAACATATCAGCAGCCACTTTGGCCCCTTGTTGAAGATTTAAACGCAGCCATTCAAAGCATAACTGGGATATGACGTTGCGTGTGTTGGATCTAGTTGGACACATGAAAACACATCCGTCCGTGTTGAGCAGAAATAACCCATGATGTGTGGGTATTTTAACAGCATAGTTTGGCAGAACCCTCTGCTCTTCCTGTCCACACGAAACCAGTATGGCAGACGCTTTAGTGCCTGGTGCCAAGAGGCGCTGCTGGGGTATTTTATGCAGGTCTTTCAAAACTTGAGAACAACTGCAGTTGCAGCTGACGTTCGGAAAAACCATGGAACCACAGGGCAGATTTAAAGAAACATGACAGTAATAATTACTTTAGTAGATAAAAATAGGCAAAATGGCTGCTTTCTTTGACGGGAAATAAATGAGGCGACGATAAACCATTTCAACTTTTTCCCCCCCTCCTACTTATAGCAGGAGGTTTATTCCATACAACTCAACAGACCAATGAATCAATCTGTCAGAGAAAAGGAAGAATTAAAAAGATGCATTGACACTTTGTTTGAAGCACCTTTTGATTCAGTTGTGTTTAGTTGGAATCAACAACCCATTTATATACACCTAACATGCAGAGCAAACATTCTTCATCAGATTTTCATAACTTCTCTTGTCCACAACCCCGACTTCATGTGAAACCACAGGTTTTCTGCTAAGCTTAGTTTTTGATTAAGCCATCACTGATTCATTGGTAATATCAGCTCCTTCTGACTCTTTGAATCTTCATGGCTTTAACTAAAATGTGGTTAAATCAGGAAAATCCTTCAAGGTCAGTTTATTTGAGTTTAATGAGACTTACGACAACTGATTTTAAATTTAAGAAGGCTGAATGCTGGAACCGAGTCATAAAGTATTTGTTTTACTTATTCACTTTTTTTTTTTTTTTTTTTTGTTTAAATTCTTTACATTTGCACTCATAACAGATTTCAACCAATCACGTTTATCTTCATAGCACATTTCAATAACAGCACAATTTAAAGTGCTTTACACCAAAAAAACGTAAAAACATCATAAACACATCATACAGTCAACAAGTGTGTAAACCAGTAACAGACATGGCATTTTATCCAGTGCCAGTATTAAAATGATCAATAAACATTAAATAAGTTTGTAGTTTTTTTTTTCTTACATTGCAAAAAAAAAAAAAAAAAAAATCAACTTTCATTTCAACAAAGGTGTGTGCACCTACAATACCCCCACAGGTTGTGTGCTGCATTAAAAATGATGGATAAAACTTGTCAAGTTAAAACAGCAAATGGTGTATTTGTGTGAGTGCAGTACCATCTCCACCCAGCTGGCACGTGGCTCACAGAAAATCAAGCACACCCGTCTCTCACTCAGGCCTTCAAGAGCCTATAAGGCAACTCAGCACACCTGTGTTGAAATAATCTCTACAAACAAAGACCTCATCTTTAAGCTCCTGCAGAAACACCACTGGTAGGAACTGAACTTTAAACCTGTATTTGGAGGACTTAGCTGGCTTTACAAAAATGGATTAATGAAAGTAGTTTATTTTTTTTTATTTTTTTTGATGACTTAAAAGTAATTTGTAATTTGTTTGTTTGTAGGTTTTCAACCTGCTTGGGTGTCATGTATTGGAAAGTACAGTGATTTAAAGAGAAATAAAATGAAAAGATGACACTGAGAAGCGTTGGTCCTGGATTTCTTTGATGGGAGCAAGCCCTTGTCAAGTTTGGGCAGAAGCTAAGGTGATTTGTAGAGGCCAGAAAACTTGACAAAACTTATTAAAAAGAAGTTTCCTAGCTTGTAAGCCGACGTGTCACAACAAGGCTGAGAGGAGTGTTGAAAAGATTTGCATAAATTTTAGTCATTTTATTTTCAATCTTTGTTTACTGCCAGCTTACCTTTTATGCGTTGATGTCATTTGGGTGTGTTAAACACTCAGAGGGAACGTGACTGGTGCTCGGCGAGCTCAACAAGGTGCAGCATGCCTGGGAGTGGGGTGGGTGTAGAATTGTAGATATTTGCCTAGGAATAACACGGCTCTTGGACGTGAGAAACTCTGAGTAAGCTCATGGAATGCATACTATCTGACAGCAGCGATTCACCTCTGCAGCAGCTTCTCCTCAGGTTTTGCTTACGCACAGCTTTGCACATCATCTCGGGGTTCTGTGTCATGACATGATGCCATCTTCAAAATATTACTCAGGAATGCAGCACACTACCTTCCAAGCATACCAACCAGTGTGTTCTTTCTCTGCTTTCCTACGCAAATTAGGCAAGGCCGGAATGAAGTGGAATAACCACCGGTAGCTGCATAGCGAACATGTGAGAAGCACCTTGATTTATGGCGGGTTTGGGGAACATTATATTGATTGTCAACATTAAGACAAGCGTCAACCTGCGAAAAGGTTCAAAAAGCAAAACAGGTTGTCTGATTTTAAGGGGCATTGTGTAAAATCAACTTTTTTGAGCTACATGATTTGACTTGTTATAATCAAAAACATACCTGGAGTGTTGCTTTGATTTTTTTCAAGCATGTTTGAGAAATCCTTTAATCTCCTGTGGCAACCATTCAACTGTGCACAACGTCTGGGGGAACCGAGCGCCGCCTTCGACGACAAAGCTCCTCTTCAGCACTGCAGTTTCCAAGCCACTCTCGCAGGACTACCCTGCTCAGCTCCTTCAGACTAGCCAGCTGCTTATTAGTGCAATGCTGGTAGAAATGTTAAAGGGTTAATAGAGGCATAATGTCATCAGGATGTTGCGATGACTTTCTGAAGGCAGAGTTTCAGAAAGAGCAGCAGTTTTTAAAGAGAGAAGTTAAATATTGCATTTTTATAACAACTGAAGGTAACAAAGTTACTTACTATAAAGTCGCACTATGTGCTGGAATGTTACATATTACTGCCCCTTAAAACTTAAGTTGTTGTTTTTTTCATGACAATTCAACTAGTAGCAATTTAAAAGTTTCGTCCAAAGTTTTTTTTTGACGGTTCTGAGTTGTTGAGCCCCTTTACAAAGTCATACCTCCATTTCTTACCAAAACATTCCAATTTCATTTCCTCCATCTTCTATTTCACACTCTTAAGCTGTACTATTTCATCTCAATGTTACCTTAATTGTATTTTCCATTTTAAAAATATTATTCTACTCCCTATTTTAATTGGTTGTGGGTTCCCATTCGAGGTTTGGGCCATTTGACTCTGAAATAGGACCGATTGTGATCCTTGATTGACCCAGAATAACTGTGACCGACCTCAAAACGGTGGATATTTAACAGTCATAAAGCTACATTTTCTTGCACTAGCAGGATAGAATATTACTTAAAGGTGAGCACAACATGTCTCCTGTCTATCAAATGAACAGAGTCAAAGTAAAACTAAATGTGAAAAGATTGAACAACCACCCTCTTTTTCAGAAGGGAGAAGCAAATGATAAAACTCAAACCTTGCACATCTAACCAGATTCTACTATTCCATTTAGCGCCTGGATGTTAACATGGTGTCAGAATCTGTCTTTATTTTGAGTTTCTGTGTCTCTGAGTCTCCGCGTTGTCCTGTATCCTCTTGATTGTTCCCAGGTGTGTCTTGTTTCCATGATTACCCTCAGTGTATTTAACCCCACCTGTGTTCCTTGTTCCTCATCGGGTCCTTGTCAGTTCTGTCTCATTTGGCGTCTTGTCTGTCGTTTCCTCTGTTGTCCTTTCGATTCACCAGTTGCTACCGGCGTTGAGCCCTGGCTTCCGCTCAGCCGTGCCGCCTGGTTGTAGGACTGTTTTGTAGTTGGAGTATTTGGATTTCTTATTTTGAACCTTACAGAAAAATGTAATCAATACAAATTCAAAAGTTAGTTTTTTATGACTTTAGATCAATTCACCTTTGTTTGCTCTCATTTTGCTCTCCAACACTGCCATTTCGTCTCATGCCAACACTTTCTCCACATGTACAAATCCATTGCCAAAATGTTAAAGACTCATTCTGAATTTATTTAAGTATATATTTCAGATTTCTTCCACTAAGGAACCTGAAAGATTGACCCGCGATTAAACCAAAACATAAATCTGTGCAACTGGATGCTGGTAGGTGACACAAGTTCATCTCAATAAATTAGAATATAATTGAAAAGGTCATATTAGTCTCCTGGGTATGGTCTATTCTGGGGTTCTGGACAGGAGGATCCACCGGATAGTCAAGTCTCAGATTCAAAAGGAACAGTGTGCTTTTCCACCTAGCCGTGTAGCACATTACCAGCTCTACACCTTCAGCAGGGTCTTGGACAGTTTTGGAGAGGGGGACAGGTGCTCAAGTATAAAAAAGGAGCTCCTTATGTGCCAGTTGGAACAGCTGGCTGCTTTAGTAGGGTGAGATTTATTACAGGCCTCACACTACACTCTACGATATATATGTATTTCAAAAGGGCACTTTTTGTCTAGAGGCAAAAGAACAGGTGCTCTAGCATCACCTAGTGTTCTCTTTGTACATTTCCGCAGTCTTAGATGATTCATAGGAGTTCATCCAACCAGTTTACATGAATTTGATATGCCCTGTGGTGAGTACTTCAGGAGTACGGGTTACCAGATTTCTTGATACGGGTCTTATGTCCCTGTACGATCAATGTCGAAGCTTGGTTCGGTTCTCTTTTTGGTGGCCCTAGCATTGGGTCTCTGCTTTTTGCAAATGATGAGGTTCTGTTAGCTACGTTAGACCGTAATCAACAGCTTTACAACCTTAAATCCGAAGCAAACAGCTGTTCTTTTCCTTGTCTATGATCGCAAGATTTGGGTAGCAACGGAAAGAACGAGATCATGGATACAAGGAGCCAAGATGAGTTTACTTTGTGTATGGGCTCTACCATAGGTGAGAAGTTTGGTTAGGAGTCAGTTGAGGTGGCTTGGCCATTTGGATACTACCCTACTCCAGTCACATTCCTTTGGGAGGAGATCCAGAGGAAGACCCAGGAGCTGGAGGGATCGTGTTTCTCACATCGGTTTGGTAACACCTTGGGTTTCCCTTGGAGGAGCTGCCCAGACTGGTGAGAGGAAAGCTTGGCATACTTCATCTGAACAGTCAACAGTCAGTCACCTCGTTGCAAGACGTTAATATTTGCACACACAGCGCAAACCACCTGGGTACACCCCGTCTGCTCCAGTATACATCACGCCCTAATCCTATAGGCACAACAAAACGGTCAAGGACAGAGCCCCACATCTTTCTGCAGAGAACCTCCTCCATGGACAAAGACTTCACAGTTTCCATCCAGGAGATTTTAGTCACTGACAATTGTAAGAATTTTGTGAAGAATCGTACAAATGTATGTTATTCCTCATTGCTTCTAGTAAGCAAACAATTATTCCTGTTGGCTGCAGATACGAAAACCGGATAGAGGCAGCAGACAACACTGAAGGTTGAGCACATTTTCAGATAAAACACACCCACAGACGCCTGTCTTATCAGACAACACATAGCACAGAGCTCTGTGGGAAATGACCTGGGCCTGGAGTCGAGAAGTGGAGGAGGACTCCTCCTTCAGAACAAGAAGACGCAATCTTCGTCAAATGACTACGTCAATGAGAGACGATTTCTGCGCTTCAGATGCAGTATGGGAGAGTTTTTAGGCTATGCTCTCTATAAATGGATGAAAAGGGCCAATATTTTAAAATCTAGTATCGGTTTATTACTGTCATTTTTTTTTGATTATGGGTTGCAGCTCCCAAAATGTTTCTACTCTTACATAAAACCAATCACTGACACCTCCAAGGAAATCATAAAATACTGTAATTTCTCAGCGACAGACTATTTCATTAACACTACCTGGGCTAAGAGGAAAAACACTACAGTGGGTCATGACTTGGGGTGTCATATACTAGTGTTGTTCCATTGGGTTTTTAGCAACTCCACAGAAAGAGGAGAACCAGGAAAAGTTATAGAGATGCTGATTTCCATTTTCCAACAAGACTTGGTACCACCCCACCCTGCCAGAAATGTGTACCTTCTTCAGTAACTATTATACAACTACTACTATTATCAAAACAAACTAGCAAACAAAATCTCTTTTTTTCAAATCTGCTTTACTAGTATAATCAAAGAAACAGAGGTTGAGGAGGTGCCGTCCCTGACAAGATGCCATCCTGGGCAGTTGCCCATGTCCCCCTATATCAGAAACCGCCACCGATCATTAGCTGGAAACCATGTTCATCAAAAGTAACATAGATCAACTCTTGAAATATATCACTCTCTGATAAATCTACGTAATGTGTGAGTTGAAGGGAACTGAATTGCTAAATTAAAACAAGTTGAATTAAACTACATGCTTGTATTTACTGACATGCACATGTTCTTCTTTCAGTCCCATACATACTTCCTCAGAGAACACTATGGGTAGTGCACAGAATCTGTTGTTAAGGCAGGAACAAAATGTTCTGGTGCGTGGTTGGGTACAGGATGTCCCCAATGTAAGTTGTGCACCTAAACACCAACCCTGTAGAAGTGTGACACGAGGGGTACATTTTTTCTGTTTCTGTGCGTGTGTGTGGGTGTGTGCGTGTGTGTTAGTCTCTGAAGCTCTGATCTGGGTTCTTTTTGTGGAAAGCTAACACAGCATGGCTCCCATTGTTGTGATTATTTTGTTAAACCAGGGTGTACTGTGTGAGCTTGCCAATGAAGAACACAGTAAATTTGAGATGATCCTGGAAACACCCAACTGCGGTGCTAATGGAGACAAAAGAAAACTGACAACTTGTTGAAGTGATCGTAAATCCTTGCTCAACAATGTGATAAAAAAAAACCCAACATTCTGAACTCAGTGTTGTGTTTTTATTATTATTATTATTATTATTATTATTATTATTATTATTATTATTATTATTATTATTATTATTATTATTATTATTATTATTATTATTATTATTATTATTATTATTATTATATGTCAAACAAATTACAGTCAGGATTCTGTCAGAAGTGTTCCTGTGCCTTATGTGTTGACATCAAAGCCCCATATGACATTACTCTTACCACCTTAAGCTCTCGGCCTCTGTGGCATCAGGTATAATTTTAGGGCTCTGCGCACACTGTGCATGAAACTTGTTTACTGTGCACAGTCTGTTTGTATCCTACCTGCCCATCAACATGCTGCAAACAACCACAAAGAGCAAACAAAACCAGACTCCACAACGAACATGCTGTGCTCCCATGCAGATCATCTGGAAAGGCTTTCCTGCAGTGCTACTTCACCAGAGGACTTTTACTGCTCCAACAACCTCACCTGACCCTCCCCAGCACTTCATACCCCCTGTTTTTGACTGCAGCTTTGATGTTGAGCAACATCCATTATCATCGCCACATCGAGTCTCTCCAGCCTGCAAGTCCAAACATTCACAAACTGAGAGCTATTTTTTTTTTTTTGTGGATGGGGATTTTACGTGATATTTCTGTATTGAGTAGCAAATAACGTTGATAAGGGTGGAAAGGGATGCAAAATTGGGATTTATTTTCTTTTTTTTTTTTTACAAATAAAACTCTGAAAAGTCAGCCATGCACTAAAACAGTTGCCACAACTTTGATACATCCGAATAAAATTCAACGCCACAAATTGCTTCCAGACCCCCACCTGCTTAGTAAAAGGACTCCACCTGTGTGTAATTTCATGTATTTTTCTTCAACAAGGAGATGGAAGTGCTTCGTGAAGATTATAAAAGACGACTAAATGTAAACGAATAAAAAAAAATAAAACAACAACAAACGGGCATCTGGTTATGGGATGCCTCCTGGACGCCTCCCTGGTGAGGTGTTCCTGGCACATCCCACCGAGAGGAAGACCCACGCTGGAGGGACTGTGTTTCTCAAGCCTGGGAACGCCTTGGGATTCCTCCAAAGGAGCTGGTAGGGCTGGGAAGAGGGAATTCTGGGCTTTTATGCTTAAACTGCTGCTAACTTAATGGATGGGTGCTACAAAATGTAGTTGATCATGTGATTTTCAAAGTTGGTGTCTATTCCGCCCAGAAGATTTTATGGCTCTATTTAACCATGTGTTTAAAAGCACATGGCTTTATATAAAGTGTTTTGTGGCACTGGTGGATTTTATTCACTAACAGCCAGAGAGGACATGCAGCTTATGATCTGTGGCTGGGAGTCGAACCAGGGACCACTGCATTGCAGACGGTAGCCTCTGCAAATGGTGTGCATGTTTCACCACTGATCCATGTGGAGGCACGTTTATTTATTTATTACTACTTCATTTAACCAGAAAAGACCCAGTGAGCGTTGGTATTTAAAATATAATTTGCAAGGATGTGCTCACAGCAGTAAGTGTTGCTTTAGAACTGCAGTAGGTAGCTTTTCAAATATATGTATATATTTTTATTTTATTTTATTTTTCTTCTATATTTTTTAAAACAGCCACTATGTTGTGACAGTATGAGAGGCTCCTATGCCTTCTCCCTGCGGTCCCACTGCTATCTACAGAATCCACCACATACGGTCAAAAGCTGAGATTCAATGAGAGCCAGGAGGAGGGTCTTTGCACTGTCAACCGCCCTTGTATGCATGCTGCTTACACCCTCCCTTTTGCTACAGCTCCTTCTCCTTAAGAGGAGCCTGCTGTAAAGGTACGAGGTAGAAAACATGCCACCCAGAGGAAGACGATGTAACATTAAGTTGTTTCTCAACCATTAACCTTTACGTACTGTGTAGGGGCACAGTTAGAGCATCGTGCACAAGAGGATGATTGACATCGCTAAGACCTTCCTCCTGGCTCTGATTGGTTGTTTCTAACTGTGAACTCGATTTGTTTCACAGGTTATCTCTCTCATGCTATCATAACATACTGGCGGGATAATTCCTTGCCAGTCCAGTGCCTGGCAACACAGAGACACACACTTCGTGACAATTTAGAGATGCCAGTTAACCAAACAGTCATGATTTTGGACTGTGAAAGGAAACCAGAGTACCCAGAGAAAACCCACACATGCACAGGGAGAACGTTCAAACTCTATGCAGAAAGACCCCAGTCCTGCAGCCCACACATGCATTCAGATAAAACAGAAGTAAACTGAAATCGCCTACTCCTTCAGTCATCAGCCCTAAGGGACTGACTCTTCACACTGAGCACAGGGACACAAAACAGTGTGTTGATATGCAGAATGATTGGGGGGTGGAGGGTGAAAAAACCCCCCCACAAAACCGACCTCAAGTCATCACACAGAACCTCCACTGTCTACTGGTGTCTAGTCTGCTCCTTTTCTCAGCATAAACAGAACCAAGAACACACGCAGAAAACAGATTTTGTCATCCACCGGAGCTGGTCTTTATCACAAGCCAACAGAAGTAAAACAAACCCTGTGGATGGGATTGAAGCCAGTGGTCAAAGTGAAGCTGCCCGGCAGGGGCTGTAGGGGGCTTTCCTCAGGCAGAAGGGAAAAAAAAAACTTTAGGTGAACCCCCACCTCTCTACCTAACCACACAAACCCACAGTAAAAGAAGCTGCGGTGAGAACTGGCCTTCCACATTGAAAACTGTGGACAAGGAGGGGATTTCATATGAAAATGGTTTTATTTTTTCACTGTGATATCAGGTCAGATGCAGTGTAAATAAGTTGCTTTGTAAACAAATCCTTATCAGTCAGCGTTCTCTGCCGCCTCCACATTACATCAAGTGTAGTGAAGAGAAGCAGCATATGCAGGCCAGATGCTAGAGATATGCAGTCATATATGCACCTAACCGGTTTTCCTGTTAATTCTGTCTTCATTGGAAAGCATTTTGTTTTTTAGGTTCAATCGAAAAAAATTCTTCATGAAACTGAAGGGGGGGATGCGACATTAACTGTACAGTTTTAGAATATGGGAAACTACAAATCGGGGCTGCGCAGTTGGTAGAGCTGTTGCCTTGCAGCAAGAAGGTCCTGGGTTCGATTCCCAGCCCAGGGTCTTTCTGCACAGAGTTTGCATGTTCTCCCTGTGTATGTGTGGGTTCTCTCTGGGTATTCTGGCTTCTTCCCATAGTCCAAAAACATGACAGGTAGGTTAATTGGTCTCTCTAAATTGTGTGTGTGCATGGTTGTGTGTCCTGTATGTCTCTGTGGTGCCCCACGACAGACTGGCGACCTGTCCAGGGTGACCCCGCCTCTCGCCTGGAACTTTAGTTGGAGATAGGCACCAGCACCTCTTGACACCTCTAAGGGATAAGAGTGTACAGAAAATGGATGGATGAAAGCTACAAATCTTTGTTTTAGGTCTTCAACTTCAACTATTGCCCTAAGAGACTCTTTGGTGCCAGAGACTCACCAAGCACAATTTAGGACTGAGCTTTGACCTTTGACATATTAGGATGAAAGATTTATCTTAAAAGTAGCAGGTGGGCTTCTCAGCCTCCAGAAAAAAAAAACATTCTGGTTTCTAAGCTATAAACATAAAGGGACATTTTATATTGTGTTTATTTTCTAAAGCTGTGGGAGAACAGGTGCTGTTTTAATAGAGATTCCTCAAGCAATATGTAACATGTAATAATAATAAAATTTTTAAGCAATGTATTTAAATCAGGTTGATCTGGTTGCCTAATACAGAATTAAATGCAAAAACTAAAATTGGAATATTGTATTGTATTTGTAATAAAGACTTGGTTGAACTGCATCTCCTCTGTCTCAAGGTTGTCGGTTTCTTAAGGACTCTTACATGTCCAATACCGTTCCTGACCACTAGAGGGAGCAACCAACATTGGTTTTCAGAAAATTCAAGCAAGTTCGTGGACAAATTGGCATGTAAAAGGGTTATTTGCATTACTCAGTAATGTAGGGTGCTGAAGAAAAAAGTGCTGTAGACATGTCCAGGCATTTTGCGCATAGAAATAATGGAAACAACAGAAAAAAAAAAATCCTTCACTGCTGCCATCTTCTGGTAGGACCAATATGATATGATACACTTCATGTTTCTTTTTTAAAATAAATAAATAAATAAATAAATAAATAAATAAATAAATAAATAAATAAATAAATAAATAAATAAATGTATTATAAATAAATAAATGTGGTTAAAAAAATAATGAAACGTTTAATTGTTTACGACTTTGAAATGAAAACACCTAATTGGATGTCTAAAAATATGCATATATATATATATATATTTGGTTTATGACAGAATAATTACTTTTTGACATAAGGTTAAAATATTAGCACAATTTCATTTTGCGAAGTGAATGAATTTTGATCGGCGCGGAGTACAGTAGCGTAGCGCCGCCGCTCTGTGTTGTTTTGGTTAGCTCCGGCTAGCTTCATGCTTTTCGCTGTAGCCGGTTGTTGCGGTGATGGCTCTCCCATGAGGTGGGAGAGCGGGACTGCTTTCTCTGATTAAACATTGACTCAAGTGTCGCTGACATGGCCGGGGTTTTCGACATAGACTTGGATCAACCGGATGAGAATGTCTCTGACGACGAACTTGAGGATGGGGTGAGTTTATTGCTGTGCCCGCCGTTTGCTAGCTAACTAACTAGCACTTGGCAGCTTTGCGGCCTGTATTGCTAATCTCAATTCCACGGCTTCCATTATCGGACATTTTATTACCCGCCCTTTCCCTCTTAAGTTGTGGTTATGTTTAGACTTTTATAACATAATGCTGTGACAGAATTACAGGCATATTCGAACCACGTCCTGTGTCTGAAAGGTTAAGGCTTTCATCGATATTGAATGTAGGCACTAGATATGAGCCGAACCCTGCGGTTAGTTTAGCTCAGTAAAATACACAATAAAGTTGTACATAAATTCTCAGTAAATAATTAATAAGGAGCTTATACTAGATCGAATAAACTGAAATTCAAATTCGTGATATTGCAAAACAACATAAGTGTTTCTCATAAAACACGAATACTTGTCCGACAATAGAGTTACCTGCGGTTTGACGCTTTATATTAGCGTCTCTCACCGCTACGTGTATTACCATGTAAATGGGCGTTAGATAAAGTTCAAGCCCTTTGACGTATTTTCCTCGAAATGTAGTTTATTTTGTAAATAATTTTACGAAATTAGTTATTACTATAATGAGTAACACTAGCATCTCATTATGCTAACAAGTCTGTTCAAAATCTCTGCAGCGTTAGCTAGTTTCCCTTCCACTTTTTACTTCAGCGTCATGTTAGAAACCCCCCTTTTTGTTTTTGTTTTAAATCCAACTAATTATGTATGGATTTTATTTGTTATTAATACGAACTGCGTTTTTTTTAAACGTGCTCGGAAATTACTCTGTATTCATATCGTTAAACATTAGCTTCAAGTTAGCATGCACATTGGCTTTAATGTTTGTTTACGTTGTTGTGTTGTGTTGCCGCTTTTGCTTTCAGACCCAGCATGGTGAATACATGGACCAATGCAGCAGCTTTGAATTGTAAGTAATGATTCACTGCATCCTGACTGATTTGGTCAGCTGTCTGGAACGTAGTAGCTACACTTTTAACACTGACCTACCCATATAGTGGAGTTAAGCTCAATTTATTAATATAATATTTTTATATTGATCATTATCAGCTCAAATTACTTTTTTAAAATAAATTTATCTAATGGCTGAATGCACTAAATGTCTCTGAGAAAGTCTGGAACATTTCCAGCAGTAACATTAACAGCTAAAACACCATCAGAGGCTTCTTTTGTATTGGTGTTCCGAAGAATTTCTTGGATCATGTTATTGAATAATTAACTAGCAGGAAAACTTCAGCTTTGTGGTTTTCTGTAATAATCTGTGCACAATCCTGATAGAAAGCATCATATAGTTGTTTAAGCTGCAGCTGAAGCTCCCAGTCTCTTGCAATTTAATAGAATCAAACTGAGTTGGATTCAGTTCAGATTATTTATATTGCACCGATTACTCCACATGTCCTTTCAGGGAGCTTTGCAAACATCTGCAATTTTTATGCAGTTATAGAAGCCCTTTGAAGAAAACTCTTTGGTTTTCTGCTGTCTCTCACCGTCAACTGAAAGATCCCAGTGAATAGGCTGTTGCATTGTGGGATGCAATAGAGTAAAAAGAAAATAAAAGTAAAAAATGGTGCCACGTTCTTTATTATTATTATTTTGTAAAGCATAAAGCCATACAAAACATTCAAGACGGCTCTCTCAATCATTCACTGTTCTTCTCAGAGAATTTTACCTGAAATATTACCCAGAAACACACTGATATATTCATTTCTCCATATTTCCTCCTAGCTCAGAACTCTGAAACCCGGTGTCTCAGTGAGGGACCTGCATAAATAAAAGTTAAATGATTACTGATTACATATCAGTACTAGGGAGGCAAGTTATCGATTAAAGAGTTAATCTAATTGACTGACTCAAGGATTAATTGATATATGACTATTTTCTTAAAAACCTGAGCTATATCTTGAATCGTGGTCAATCGTCTTATATTTACATGAAGGGCAAAAAGTTTCATTACAGTAAATAAAAAAAAAGTTAATCATATTTTACCCATTTTTGTCATTTGTGTCAAATACTGACTGAATAAACAGAAAATTGTGGTTTTCTCACAAGATTAAACTTTCGCATATTTATAAAATATAACTCAGAAAGACACAAGTTTGCTGAAGCTAAAAATAGAAGATGAAATGTGTGAAATACTAAATACCCCAGACTTCATCGCCTTCGAGGCTCATTAATCATTTCTCATTGAGAGGTTGATGCTGCTCCGTCATGCAGCGCGACTGAATGAGCGTCATTAAAGCAAAACCTAAGAAACTTGTCTAGTTTTGAAATAAATATAAATAAATCTAAAAATATTTCAAAACCGAACCGGATAAAGTGCATTTTACATGCCACCCCGAACTTTATTTGGTTCTTTTTACCGTCCTGATAAGTTCACCATCTTTAATTCTGGCTCCGCTCAACGATGACCAGCGGCGCCCTCTGCTGGATGGCGGGCAAACCACAACACTAAAAGAACGTCTAAACGGACGTTATTAGTTTGATTGGAACTAATTTTAATCTCGTAAACCATTAATTGACAGTTAATTGTAAGTCGATTAATTGTTTGCATCCCTAGTGCTGATATATGCTTTCTAGAAACGCATGTTGAAGCTGTTCCGTTTTCCACTGGGCTTCATCTCCTCATCTCATCAAGCAGCAGGAATGCTAAAACAAATTATCCTTCAGAGAAGAAAACATTGCTGGCTTTTATGAGTTAAAAGCAGTAAAGCTGTTCCTTTCACAACTATTAAAACATCCTAATTAAACACCAACTGTTTAATAAGGTCAAGCATTTTAAAAAACTTTACATTTTTCTTTTTTTGCACCTCTTGGTGTTTTCTGGTACTTTTTACAGACATGTCTGAATAAAGCAGCGAGGAACATTAACCACTCTTACTTTAACAGACTGATCAACAGTTTAATGCTTTAATATTGTTTCCATGTCTTGAAATGCTTTTCAGACCTTTCAGTAGGCTAGCAACGGTTCTGGTTAAGCATATAAAAGAAAACAAACACACACACAAGTCATTTTGTTGTTTTTCACTCCAAAACAAAAATAAGAAAACGTGTGGGAGTGAAAATTTTAGCTGTACCCACTCACCTCATTTAGTCAGCTTTTGTTTTTGTGTCTCTCTCTCTTTTTTTTTTTTTTTTTTTTTTACAAATTGGAAAAGTTTTGCTCATGTTTGATTCTTTGTAAGGATTAGACATGAATCCAGGCAAAAAGTACTGCCTGGTAACTTCTTGTTGTTTTCAATTTTTGTTTTCCAGCAACATGGATGGGTGTGAAAAGTTTGAGATCTCAGAGAACAGCGTAAACAAGGGAACGGAGCAGATCGGACCGGAATGCTTTGAGCTGCTGAAGGTTTTGGGAAAAGGTGGCTATGGAAAGGTAAGGCTTCATATTTTCTGTTCTTGTACCTCGATCTTTTCCTTTTGATCGATTACTTTGACATTTTTGAGTCGATCACAGTGAGGTTCGGTTGTTTTCCTCTCCTTTTCAAGCTTTTGCTGAAATAGAGAACACGACAGTAGTCCAGAGTGATGCCAGCCGGTCGGGGATTTTTATACCAAAGGGGTTTGTTACAGGAAATGTCAGCACAGTTTTACATTGTCATTGTTATTTATCAACTCTCCAGTTCCACTACGTCAATATTTATGTTTGTGGTTAAAAGAAAAAACAAAAGGTTTGGACTCTGAACCATCGGATCTCATATTCATTACTTTGCAAAAGCATAAATAGCTTCTGAATTTTTACACATTTTGTCATATTGAAACCACTTGTTTTTTTTTTTTTGTTTTTTTTTTTTTTTGCAAATTCTGAATTGAAAATTGTTTTTAGGCCCTTTTACTGGGATCTTGCCATAAAAAACACCATCCCTACTACAAAGACATTGTGGTGGCAGCATCATGCTCTGGGGGTAGTTTTGAATGGTTTGAGTTAGAGACAAGACAACTGGAAGAAAAGTGACAGATGCTGCAGAAGACCTTTGATTGCAGAGGGAGAATATTCTCTCACCATGTTAATAACCGTAAACATGCAACTACAGCTACAGTTAGTTGGTTTAAACAGAATGGACCAGTCAAAGTCCAGAACAGAGGTATTTTTTTCTATTTGTTTAGAAAAATCTGCAAACATTTCAACTTGTTTTTGCAGTTCAAAGTGCTTTACTCCATTAAAAACATACATTAATCGATTATGAAACAAGCAGTAAATAATACATTTTGTCAAATGTCATCAGCAAATCCAGTTATTATGACTCAAAGACGGTTGTAAACTGGTGGGGTTGTTTTTAGACTTGATTTAAAGAACGTCAATGTTTCGGCAGGCTTGCAGTTTTCTGGAAGTCCAGATATGTGGAGCACAGAAACCCGAGTGCTGCCACACATTTCAGATATTTTTGGTGGAGCAAAAAATAAATAAAATTACATTGCACATTGATGTGCTCTTTTTTTGTTTGTTATTGTTGTTGTTGAACATCACAGAATATCTTGCGATTGTAACATAACATGTGTGAAAGTCGAAGTAGCAGGAATATATACATGGAAGTTACCGGAAGGCTCCTCTGCTGCTGCAAATGCTTTTGGCGTAGCGACGGCGCCCTGTTGTTACGCCAATCCTGAAAGCGGTGAGCCATGTCCTCATTGGTTTATTTTTGTAATAGCGAGGGATGGGTCTTAATCATCACAGGAAGTGGAAAAAACGTGAAAGTCAGAGCAGTTACTTGTTGCTGACTTCGATGAATCGTTCTGCTTAACAGCAGATTCCGACGTCATTTCAAGTGGAAATCCCCCCAGTTTGTCTGGAGTATGTCTAATTACTCTCTAACCTCGAATTATTATCTAATCGTCGTGTCTACTTCTGGTAAATAAACTTGAAGTCATTGCTGTGGCTGGAAACGTTGTTGTTGTTGTTGTTGTCGTCCCCCTCCACCCCCTGCTCAGGTCGGCCCTCACAGCCAGCGCAGATACCAGCCAGATGCGTTAAATAAACTACCTGTGTTCTCGTTGCGATGACTGCATAGTTTATTACTGGGACGTGGCTCATTATTAACCGCAGCTCCCATCAGCCACAGCTATTACGTCAGCAGGAAACATTGTTTACAGCTGGCAGGTCCTAGAAATACCTGGTATGTAATTGCTGGTTGTGTTTTTAAATAATTGTGGTGAATCTGGTGGAGATGCCTCAAGGGCGAAACACTGCCGCTTGACACGCGCCGCAGCAGTAGCTTCTGTGACACTCCATTATGTTCGTCCAAGGAGCAGAATGTACGTTAATCCATTAGTTTTTATTTCTGCTCGCTCCACGCGGGACGCTGCAGTTCCAGTTTTCTCTGAAGACCGAAGGTAAAACTTTCAATATGATTGAAATCATGTAGCTCTGTTTGATATTAATGCTTTCCTGTTCTATGTTGTGATTTTAATTTGACAAGTAATTGGGTTTGCGTTTGATGAGCATGTTGTCATTCCAAATGGTGCAACTCTGCCACCTGCTGACGTAAACCAGCTCCTGCAGGTCTTTGAAATGTTACTTAAGCCTGCTGGCAAAATTAATCAATAGATTAAAGTGAGCATTGTTATGATGTATATTTCTTTTCACGGGAAATTTTGTTTGTAGAGGCGTAATCCATTTTATTTACGGTTTCAGTTGTGTGTGGTTTTTGATACTGTTTATCGTTTTTGGTTGTTGTTTTGGATATTCAAGATCTCTTCCAGTTTCAGAGTTAAACGTTCTTTACAAAATGAAAGTTTATTGCTACTTAAAAGAGCAAATTTGCATTATCATGCCATTATCAATGTCTTCCTTGAAAATGGTCTCAAAAATAACAACATGATTGTTTATTGATAAATGACTTTTGAGATGATGTGTGTTTTGTTTTCTATTTTCTACAACGTCTTTTTAGTAAGTTGTTTTATGTTTTTTACCTTTTTATTTTATTATCATCCTTATTACTATTATTGTCTCGGTTTTATCTGTCCCTAGTTGTAAACATGTTGGGGTTTTTTGTGCGTTCTAGTTGAAGCTAAAGAGATTTTACATTTAGATAGTCTCCTATATAACAGTATATTAGGCTAGAAAACCATTTTAAAGCCTTCACACACTGATGAGCTCATAGTGCTGCATTGCTGGTGTGTTTTCAGCTTCAGATTGTCGATTTTTAAATTTTTTTTTTCCAGGTCTTCCAGGTTCGCAAAGTGACGGGCGCTGCCTCTGGGAAAATCTTTGCCATGAAAGTTTTGAAGAAGGTCAGTGGATCTACTTTCTCTAATTTCCTCTCATACGTCATCAGAGGCAACCTCTAATCTGCATATGCAAAGCAAATATACAGTCAGTGGGTGATTATTCTATGCATTGTCTTCCTTCCCAGGCCATGATTGTGCGTAATGCAAAAGACACAGCTCACACCAAAGCAGAGAGGAACATTTTGGAGGAGGTGAAGCATCCCTTCATCGTGGATCTCATCTATGCCTTCCAGACTGGAGGAAAGCTCTACCTGATCCTGGAGTATCTGAGCGGTAAGCGCGGCGGATTGTAGCTCATTCTACAAACACAGGGCATAACGTGCATATCAAACATTGGGTAAGTTTATTTGTGTAATAGATGTTGAAACAGATTGTGGTGGCTGCAGGTGGAGAGCTCTTTATGCAGCTAGAAAGAGAGGGGATCTTCATGGAAGACACGGCGTGGTGAGAAAAATCTCCAGCTACTGACACTGAAAACACATTAATTAGAGGGGGGGAAACAATCCAGGTTTTTGTGATTTTAAAATGTCAGACCAAGAGAAATCATTGGAAAGGCATTTTCACGTTTGATGTGGAAAATCAGCTAAGGGATTTTAGCACCCCAGTGATTTATGCTGTCTCTGTTTTTGTAACCAGTTGCTAAAATTACGGGTTTCCGACGTTGCTAAAGTGTTTTTGCCGTTGACAGTTTCTATCTGGCGGAGATCTCCATGGCGTTGGGTCATCTGCACCAGAAAGGGATCATCTATAGAGACCTGAAGCCTGAGAACATTATGCTCAACAACAACGGTACAGACAGCTCCCTAGACCGAGGAGTGCAGTCACGGTCACACACTTTTAAAACATTTCTACGTTGTGCTGAAGACCTTTTTACGGGGTTTGAAATTAGAAGCATGGAAATATTCATCAAAGTGCCTCAAAATGTAAACGTTTGGAGTAGAAGCCGACATGTTGGATAGCAACTTCTGGTCACTGATTGTGACTTAATGCCGTGTTTGTTGCCGTGGGCGATATGGACTTCAGGTTTTATTGCAATACCGAGTTTTGCCCAGAAATTCTGCTAAGCCCACTGTTCGTGTTTTTATATGAAAAATGTTAAACAGGAAATGTGAAAATATTCCTGGGTAATTATGTTACTGGAAGACATTGACAATACATAAACACACAACTCTTGTCTTAAAAAATAAACAAAAAAACCCCCAATATAATTAAATTTAACAGATTTTTTTTCACTTACATAAAATGATAAATGGGAAACGCTCAGCCAGTGGAAATGGTAGGTTTAAAAAAAAAACAACAAATCAATATTCAAGAATTATTGACCTAAAACAAGTTCTTATATTTTGCTGAAAAGTTAGTTTTGTCTTATTTCAAGGGAACCAATATATTTGCACTCAAAAACAGGTAGAAATACGTGGTAAGATTGAATGTTTTACCATGTTCATGCACAGAATTGTTGCGCTCATCTCCACCTGCTGCCAGCTTTGAGTAAGCTCTGCGCTGGTGGCAACAACATTCCCTCTCATTCAGAGAAGATCCCGAAGTGCTCTTCACGACAGAAGGGAAGCCTGATGTCCTAAATTTTCAGAGTCTACATTTGGTGCGTTTCTTCAGAGGAAAACCACAATCCCAAAACACATCTGGTCCAGTTTGCTATCAGATTGAAAACATTGTGTGTTATCCCCAGAAAAGCTCCCGGCGCAAGTTAGCAAAACACGCCATTTGCGTCTCTGCCAAAACCTTTTGACCATGACCGTGCGCTTTCTTATATCTGACTTTGATATTTGAATCACGTGAGGAACCTGATTCGAATCAGTTGTGAGTGCACTAAACTCAGAGGCCTCCGCACTTTAACGATTCATTGATCACGTGGCGTCTAGGTGGCTTCTGAAGCAAATCTTCTTCTGCTTTGCAGGACATGTGAAGCTGACAGACTTCGGTCTGTGCAAAGAGTCCATCCACGACGGAACGTACACCCACACTTTCTGTGGAACCATCGAGTACATGTACGGTAGTCTGTTGTCCTGCAGTCCCTGTGGATTCATTTGAGCTGCTGATGTTGAGGCGTGCGAACGATGTCCTTCCTTCCTCAGGGCTCCGGAGATCCTCACGAGGAACGGGCACAACCGCGCTGTGGACTGGTGGAGTCTCGGAGCGCTCATGTACGACATGCTGACTGGAGCAGTAAGTCTGTACCGATCTCCTTTATTTTGTTGGTATTTTTTGTTTGTTTTTCATAGCTCAACTCTTGAGGTAACAGATCCAAGAAGAAAGGATCAGTTTCTGACCAACCTTTCTCTGTCAGCCGCCGTTTACAGGTGAAAACAGGAAGAAGACGATTGACAAAATCCTAAAATGCAAACTCAGCCTTCCACCTTACCTCACACATGACGCCAGGGACCTCCTGAAAAAGGTGAGCTGCTCAAAGCCTCGCTAGAACTGATGATTATCTTAGCAGTCGATTAATCTGTTGGCTATTCTGTCGATTAATCGGATAAAAAAAAAATTCCACCGATTTTTCATTTTACCACTGGAGACATTTTTTTTATACGATGTTAGAAATACATGAAAAGATGCAAATAAATAATTAAATTAGTTTTCTAATAACACAATATTCCTTTAGTAAATCTGATCTGAGTGAAGGAAAAACAAAGGTGTTTATATTTTAAAAGCAAAATATATTTATCTTTGTGCAGTTTTGGCTTTTTGTTTTGAATAGTCTTTTTTTAACTCTGTATACTCAAGTTAACGATTAATTGATTACTAAATTACTTGACAATTATTTCAACAGCAGATTAATCTCGATTAATCAGTTTAATCGTGATTAACTTGGTTGGGATGAAATGATTAATCTGATTAATCATGATTAATCGTTTCATCCCCACCAGAATGCTTCCGCCTGGTGGGGATGAAACTCCACCACAGGTCTGAAAAAGACGATTTGATTATCCACACCTGGCAAATTTATCAATGACAGGGGGGGCGGGGGGTTAATTCTGGGAAAACTGTGGAAATAAAAACATAAAAATGTGTAACGAAGCTGGAAAACTCCCTCTCCTACCTGCTTTTTTTTTTTCTCAGCTGCTGAGACGAAGTGCCTCATCACGACTAGGCGGTGGAGCCGGTGACTCCGCTGATGTCCAGGTAAACGCATCCATCTGCATCCTGAAGGTTGAAATACTTCGCCTGTGGCGTGTCTGAAGGGAGAAATGACGTTTCCTTCCAGGATCACTCGTTCTTCCGGTTTATAAACTGGGACGATCTCCTCGCTCGCAAAGTAGAACCTCCCTTCAAACCATTTCTGGTGAGACTTTTGTTTTTTTGTTTTTTTTACTTTCTTTCCATTTTACTGATAACAGTTTTGCTAGTAGAAGCCTTACAGACATTTCTACAAATAATGTCCCAGTTTTGTGACACTACAAGATCAACCTAGCTCTCATAGGATTTCATTTCTCTCCGACATCCACTCGCTGTTTCGTAGAAATCAATGATGACCCCTTTTAACTGCGCGGTGATTAACAGTTTGGCTTCTCCTGGCAGCAATCAGCTGACGATGTCAGCCAGTTTGACTCCAAGTTCACCAGCCAGACTCCAGTGGACAGCCCCGACGACTCCACGCTCAGCGAAAGCGCTAATCAAGTCTTCCTGGTGAGTTCGAAGTGCCAGACGGAGATGGTCTTATTTTCTCTCTTTTTTAATAAAAAAAATTCTTATCTCAGAGTGATCTTAGCACGCAGAGGGCCGCCATTTTGTTTGACAAACGACTTTGAAATCAAATCAACTCCACCGATAAATCGGCCCCAATTTTCCTTAAGTTTGGGAGAATGGTGATCAGACAATCTCTGTTGCATATGAAGCTATTTTTTGCTGTGACAGGGAACTGACAGCCAAGCATAACCTCTGACTTCTGGATGTGCGCGGTTAACAATACCCCTGAGTGTCTGCGCATCCTTAAAGTCTTACATCTATGTAGCAAAAGTTAAGGTTTTGACATGTCTGAAATTTATTTTAAAATGTTAGTTGACCTGCAAGGCATTAATCAAAGGTCTTAAATTTTGTCTTGGCATTGCTTTTTAAAACTGAATATTCTTTCTTTTTCTTTGGTTTTTTTTCTCAGGACTTTTCTGTCATGCAAAAATTTTAAGTTGCACTCAGGCATCTTCGCTGTGTTTGCTAACATACCCTTGTTAGCTAACTAGCTTTTCCTTTTGCATCTGTCACGAGTTGGCTGGATAGACAATGTTTGTTCATTTCTGTTGAGGTACAGGTCTTAAATTCCAATCATACGGGTCTTAAAAAGTCTTAAATGTGATTTAGTGAAACTAGCAGATACGCTGTGGTCACCCCACTGTTGCCAGCTTATTAACTTATATATTTAGCAACTTTTTAAGACAAAAATAATCTGAATTGGTAAGTCAAGCTTTTTAAAGATCATCAATGGACCACAAAAGTGCATTTGGGTAGAGAAATGGTTTCCTCCAAAGAAAAGCACACAGCTATTATAACATGTAGGAATAAGACCGATTGGTTCTTCTGTCAGGACAGGTCAAGCTTAAAACTGTCTAACTCATGTCAATAATAACCTTCTTGGTGGATCTCTAGCAAAAAGAAAAAAACGTTATTGCCACTTAAATATCAAATGGCTTATACTTTATTGATGTATAGGCCATGTAGTCATTGTTGGGTTTGTTCAAAACGCAACACGATGCCTCCTGGCCCTTTCAGCTCCCTGATGGCACCGTCATACAAGGAGATTTGCTGGATGCTGTTGACCAATCTCCCACTTAAAAATTCTTGTTTCATTCCTAAATCTTGAACTTAATGTCCCTGATTTCAAGTATAAATCCCAAACTGTCTGCGATTTGGTTTGCAGGTATTCTGCAAGTAAACTTAGAAAAGAAAAAGAGAGCAGTTTTGTCCCTCCTGTTTCTTTTTCACCGATCATTGTCTTACGAGAACCGGTTAATGCCTCCCATGTGTTTTACACACACAGACACCCCCGCCTTCCCTCCCCAGTTTTCCTGGAAGCTTCTCGCCCTCTTCCACCACATTGCATGTCATGGTTTACTCAATTTCATTGCTCATCATCAGCTGTGGGTTGTTTTTGGAAATCTGGTCTTTGAAGAGGTGGGACTCAGATGTCTGTCTTGTTTGTTGTCCCTCTCCTCTGCTGCAGGGTTTCACGTACGTAGCTCCATCTGTGCTTGAAAACCTTAAGGAGAAATTCTCCTTCGAGCCAAAGGTCCGCTCCCCGCGGAAGTTCCCTGGAAGCCCAAGGACACCTGTGAGGTAACCATGCTGTTTTTGTCTCGGGTTTTGTTGAATCACAAGTTTTTCCAAAACAAGTCTCCCCCTCGTTGATGACTCATTTGCTGACCTTGTAAATGTAGCTCGCTGGGCCTTGCTGGAGCTGTGGTCAGAGCATAGTTAAGTAGTATGTTTGCTCTGAGTCTGTAGATTCTCAGATTTCCAATCATTGGCTTTTCTAAAGTTGCTCAATTAGCTGATTCTGTTTTGGATCTTAGGTCTGCAAAACCCTCAATATGAATCACTTTGTCCTTTCTCGTCATCCAGCTTTATCCATCAAAGTCTCAGGTTCTGTGTTGCTTTCAGAGCAGACTGTTGAGATAGCAGAACCAAAGGGGGCGGAGCTTACAGCCTCAGTGTTTCCTTCATTTTGTTCTTTTAATGAAAGCGTCTGCTCTCTGTATCAGATTGTTTATATGCTAATTATGCTAGTGACGATGTGTTTCTAAGACAAAGTGTTAAGGCCAGACTAAGAATTTATTTACTTTTTAAATTATGAGAACAAAGTCAATATTATGAAGAAAGAAAAGTCGTTTTAATGAGAAATAAAGCTTCGATTCAGTTATCAAGTCTTTGTGTTTTGTTTTGTTTTTGTAAATAGGCTCGGCAATTTTGGTTGTTTGAAAATCCCGCTACTGATAATATTTTAATGAAACCGATACCAAAATTGTGGCGCTGGTTTAATGATATCCACAAAGCTAACACTGACCACCTTCACCACATTCTCCAGCCAGTCACATTTGTCACTTCTCCTGTGGTTCCACAGTCCGGTGAAGTTTGCCGGAGGGGACTGCTGGCCCCGCGGGCCCCCGCTGACCGACACTCCGGCCCTGCTCTCCCTCAGCAGCTCTATGGACCAACCCATGGAGGTCTCCACGCCGGAGCAAATGGACACGAGCAGCGGCTTCATCACAGAGACCTCCGCTCCCCTTCCCATCAGGCATCCCTCCGGCCTCCACGCAGGGTCCTACAAAAAGCAGGCGTACCCCTTGAACTCCCGGCGGCCAGAGCACCTGCGAATGAACCTATGACACTCGGCTTACCTGTGAACTCCTCTCCTTTTTGCTATTTTTTTTTTCCATTTTATTTTATTTTAGATAGTTTCAGAAACTTTTTGACTGACCACGATGACGCGGATCACCAGCTCTTCCAGCAGCGCCTTCTCCACTGGCGGTGGTCTCGGTTGAACTCGGCCGGCATTATATGATTTTACTGGTGCTCTTTTAACTGCGGATCTGCACAGTTTTTTTCCTACGGTGTTCCTTTTTCTAGGACAGAGTTTATTTCTCCCTTAACGCGCCGTTTTCAGGCGATTTAAAAACATGCTTTGGGATCACGTATTTAGTCGATAAACCTATCAGACGGACCAATCATCAAATTCCTGTTGTTTTTGGGTCAGAGTGGGTAGCTGCTTGACGGTAAAAATTTTTTTATTTATTTATTTTTTTCAATAAAGCATCTATATAAAGATTTCCATTCCCAGTCATGACCAAACGCTGGGGCTGCTTCTCGCAGTGTAACTGGAATGTTTGCCGCTGGGGTTTTCTGCAGAAGCGGCTTTGTTTTGAATGTAAACGATCCAGAAATCTGTCTCCTTCGTCTCTTCCTCTTCCTCCATGTAATGATTCCTGATACTGTAATCCAGTGCGGCGTCATCGTTTTGTGCAGAAACAGGTTTTCAGTGTTAAAGGGAGAATTTTTTTTATTTATTTTTTTTAAATTTATTTTTGGAAGCTGTGTTGTACAAACTGGAGTTAAGCCATTTGACCCCCTTCTTATGTAAAACTGACCGCATGGGTGGCAGATTCCCCATCTCTCGCAGTCCAAACACTTGGGAATTTCCTAAACGGGCCAAACGCACTGTTCCAATTAGCCTGCTGTTGTTGTTTCTGGGAACTTTTGGAAAACAACTGAAGAATCACAGCGTTATCAACATTGAATGTTTTGTCCATATTTTATATGTATATTTTTTTTATCATACCGACACTGTTATACTTTTTTTTTTTTATTATTATTATTTTCATCATTGATGTTTTTGTAAGCAGTGATCAAGGCTGTAACAATAGATTAGTGTTTGACTGAACTGACTTTTTTTTTTTATTTTTTTACATAGATTCCTGTACTCCAATCAGTCACTCCTCATAGTTTACTTTTAATTTATTTCTATTGCCATTTTGCTTCCACTGCATTATGCACTCTATGCAAAATGATGTATTTATAATGTAGTATTAAGAGCTACAGAATGTCGGGGTCTTTTTCTCACAGTAATGATGTACAGTGTAATTTTTCTTTCCGCTTAACTCATCTTTTAACCTCTGATGGAGCTAGTTTTTATTTAATATTGGCAGTATTTATTTTGTGAAACATTACTACATCCACAAGGGATATTTACAGAAAAGTAGTTTTTTCTAAGACTGTTTTATTGCAGATATAAACCAATGGGAGTGGCATTGTGCCTTTAAGTTGCAGTGTACATGATTGATGTAAATGGGATTAGCTTCTGGATTAGGCTGGGATTGATCCCCAACTTTCACTCTTTTAACAGATGTGCACTTCTTTGCTTTTCAACATTGGTGCAGGACGTTCTGACTGGAACGATTCTGAAGCACCTTCCACATCTCGTCCGCAAATCTTGGAATGGCGACATGTATCATGTACATAACGGAATCGTAATAAAAACAGTGGTTTGTAAATCCTGGTGGCTCGATGGATTGCTTGGCCTGAACAGCGGAGGGAGACGGCAATAAAGTTTTCCACTTATTTTGTAGTGTGGAAATCTGTACAAATTGGAAAACAATTTTGAGGGGAAAATAAACTAAACTGGATGTGGTTGGATGAGTTTTCGTGGCCTTGAATACTTTTGCTCCATCAGAACGGAGCAAAAGCTGTTGGTCAGCGGAAATCCTCCAACAAACCGACACGTCAAATTTGCACAAAGAAAATCAAATGTAAATCTTTATTCAGATAATTGATGAATAAAAGGGAAGTTATTTTAATACATAAAATAGAGCCCAATCTTTGGTCTTTACAAAAAGACAGTGAAGTCACCCCTATAGAAAAATAATTTATGTGAAAATCAATCTCAAAGTTTAAATCAGACATGAAAAAAGCACACCAAGATCTTTGCCCAGAGGTTTGCCTTGTTTTACATTTATCAGTTCACCAGAGCTGGATGAAAAAAAAAAAGTGTATTTGTTCAGAGTTTTAAATACTTGATGTGATTCTTTTACTATCCTGTGTCATAAACTATTCCAGCACAATCAAATCCGACACCTGGAAGGTTTATTTTGCCATAAAAGGTGAAAAAAAGTGACTACTACTCAAAAGGAAACTGAAAGGAAATATATAAAAAAAAATAATACTTCAGGACGCACGTCAGATTTCTCTGGAAGAAGAGATGAACGGGTAGAAAACGACGCCACCTTCAGGAAGCCTCGTCCACCGAATAACGTGTGTACAACAAACGCTGGTGAGGTTCGAAAGGGAAAAAGAAAAGCCAGATTACGGAAAAATGAATACCGCTGTCCCACATGCACACACTTGTTGGTCTGTGCCTGGTGAATCAATAAATCTGCAGGTGAGGAGAAGTCGCTCCGTCCCTCCACTTGTACACGTTGTCTGTGATGACGGTGCGGCAGAGCGGGCAGCTCTTCTCCCGGTTAAACCACAGAGCGATGCACTTGTCACAGAATATGTGCTGCGCAGAAGAAGAAGAAAAGCAGGTTAGCAACTTCGACATTTGCAGCACTCCGGCAACTTGCTGCATGCGTTTTGCCGCAATAACAAACATTTACTAAAATGTGTGATGGTTTGGTTTTAGGATAATTATTAACAGATTCTTGCGTTAATTTGGTTTTGAGAACTTTACATAAATAGTAACTTTATCCAATGGAGATATTAGTTCTCATGTTATTTTATGTTATATCATAATTTGATACACCAATATTGAGTGATCCAAGTCATAAAAAGTATTTAAAAACTTTATTTCTGCTGATGCAGAATGAAAGAAGTGATACCCAGTTTTTATTAGGGATGCATCGATCCACTTTTTTCACTTCTGACAGATACCGATATCTGAGGTTCATTAAGTTTAAGTTGACTTAAAACATTTCCTTTTTTAAACACAGATGTAAATGAGTTAGACATTTATTTGATAACTCTGCACCAGTACAGCACATGTAGATACACCAATAGCTTCACAAGCTTGGTCAAACATGTAAAAATACCTGGAACAAACCTTTCAAATTCTTCGGAAAGTGAAATTAGGAATTTTAAATTTAATGTAAAATAAATATAGCATGACATCACTCAGAGCACAAAGCACAGAAGTAGACTGAACAGATCTGCTCTTATGAATCGGGCACATCGTCACCAATACCTGATCTTGAATGTTTTTCAATATCAGGACCAGACATAAATAGCGAATCGGTGCATCTCTAGTTTTTATACATCTGAATGACCCGACAGCTACCGATTCTGTCTGCATTAAGCCAACTTGTGTTGTTTTCTTTTACCTGGCAGATGAGAACCCGAGGGTCTCTGTATTCTCCTTGGCAGATGGGACACACGTCTCCAGCCTCACTGCACTGAGCTCGTGTTGCTGCAGAGCCTGTATGCTGGAGCAGCGTTAAAAATATAACAAAAAATATGTGTGAGCAGCGCGCGCACACACACACACATACATCTGTTTGGAAGCCCTGGTTGTTACCGCTTCGATGAAGAGAGAAGGCGTTTAGCACTGACCTCGCCTGCTAGAAATATCCTCACAGTTTTCAGTAAAGATGTCCGCTGGTTGTACAACCCTAAAAGCTAAAAACGGGAAATGTTCAATGTAACAGAAATCTAGACTTTGCTTCAATTTCAAAAAGAAAAAGAAAAACTTTATTTAGGGTTACATCAAAAACCAGTGAGGAAAATAGTCACGATACGCAGCATAAATCTAGAGACCCACCTTCAGTACGAGGTAGAATAAAGCCAACAGGACCCCAGTTGTGAGCCCAGAGACCCCGTCAGACTCCTGGTAGCTAACCAGGTAGCGGAACCACAGTGGAACAGGCGCTGTAGCTTGGTGCACTTGACCCAGTTCCTCAGTCAGCATCAGCCACCGGCCCTGTACACAGAACAACCCCTCAGACACGACTGCCCAACATGAATCAGCTTTTTCTTCTCTTAAACTACAATCGAAGAAACCTGCCGCCCATACCTGGGTTCTGTAAGTAACGAGTGCTGACGGAACCAGCAGGATAAGGCACTTTATTCCCATAAAGAGGAACTTTATAATGAAGTTGGTGATCCCGACTGCCCAAAGGATCTCCCAGAAACCCAGCGGCTCGATGGTTGGACTTAAGAAGACGAGGCTGGAAGGAAGTTGATATTCGAGTTATACAACATCTGAAAAACAATACAGATCAATACTGATGGGGACTCGCCAGAGTGTCTCCTCTTAAGTTAGTCTTTCGGTTTTACGGCATAAAGGGACAATTTGCCCCTCGGGCCCATATTTTTGTGTACTATGTTTGGGAGAATATCGCAGTTTTTAACCAAATATCTCTTCCAAAAACATTTAAAAAGAAAATATGAAACAAGCGAGTAGGCCTTACGAGAAGTAAAGCGTCTCTGAGAGAAAAGCGTAGTACAGCAGGAGCGTGGAGGAGATGAGGAAGACAAGCAGCCATACGCAGTGCAGCTTCGAGTGACGATCCTGTAGGTGTACAAAGGAGGGAAATTTTCTGGGACTTTGAAAACAACATTGATGAATGTATCGTTCTGGAGCTTCTAAACTAACACTGGAGTTTACCTGAAGAAAGACTTGAGTTTGAATGTTTTTATTCACATATAAAAAAGTTGTCAGGAGGCCCACCCCAACTGCTAAACCTGGGAGAAGAAGAGAAAGCGTACCGGTTGACCTGTACTCACAATTTACACTAATATTGTTATCATAACTCGCCCTCACCCAGAACATGCTGTATGACCAGCTTAGCGCACAGTATGACGAGGAAGGGGAGACTTTTTTGGATCCAACGGAACAAGCAGCGAAGCTCGGTCAGCGAGGCACTGGGCTCGCCAGAGTCCCCGTCAGGGTCGGGTGGGTCGAGCTCAGGCTCTGAGTTAGAGTGGAGCTGCGCCCGACTGTGTCCGTGTGAGTGAGCGTGAGAGTGGGAGTGGGAGTGCGTATGGGAGTTGACCCTGGACCTCCTGGACGATGCGCCTCCATTTGAGTCTCCAGACGCCCCGGTCATGGATACCCTGACCTCGCTGCTGTCGGCGTTGGAAGCAGCAGCAGCAGCAGTAGCAGTAACTGGTGACCCAGTGAGAAGCTCTGGTTGCAGATTTAAGGATAAACCATTTCCTGCAAGAACACCCCGTTCACTTGGATTAGGCTGCATTACAGCAGGAGACTCCCTCAGTTTCAGTGGTCTTCTGGAATCACGCCTAGAAGGCAAACAGACCTGTCAGACAGTGTGTGATGTTCATGGTACTGCAGCAGAAACTTATGTAAGTCAGTATTTATATATTTATATTCTTTACTTATTTACTCAAATGTCTCGCCATGATTAATAAGACTGATTAACAAACACTGAACCAGCAAATACCCAAATAATGTTTTCAAGAGTGATTTCTATTAACGCTAGACACTAATTCAGATACTATCCACTTTAGCAGCTCGACAGTTAACACAGCTAACACTTTCCTCACCACAGCTAGCTGTTAGTAGCTAACAGCTGTTTCCCATCAGTTCATAAAGCTCCAGCTCACCTGTCATTCTGAACCCGCAGCTTCATGATAACCTTCTGGCCGCCATTTAGTACAAAACCCGGGTTTCCAAACGAAAGAAACGCAAAACTAAACGAAAACAAAAAGCAAAGCTGAGCTTCTAGCTTCTAAGCTAAGTGGTTCATGCAAGACATTTTGACGTTGAAAGCGTCACAGACTTCTTTTCTTTCTGTCTCTGTGGGTGTAAAATGTAGCAATATCACCACCTACCGCAAATGTTTTGTAACTACAACTTCAACCTTGTAACAACCGAAATGTATCAGTAGTACCACCGAGTTAAGAATGGCGTTGCTTTTATGAATTACAGATTTGTTTTAATCCACAGCCATACATTTCTGACACTATTGGAAAAATTTATTATGATTCTCTATTATGTTTAACAGAGGAATGCTGGTTATCTGCCATTTATTTTGATTAGATATCATTTTAGTTTTGATTTTCTTGCTTGAAAACAAATCACTTATGTACCACCAGTCCACAAAAAATGCTGTCACACTGGCATGTTGCAAGCCAAACAACTTCTACTCATTTCTAAAAGGATAAAAATTTGACTGGAATCGTCAACATTCCAGTCTAATTTTACTTCACCACACACAGTTTTAACTAGAAACTGATCAGTGAGCTCCAGCCTTCTCTGCATCTCATTTTTGTCAGTCCACGTTGTCTGACAGACAAACAGTTACATTGAAATTGTCAACTGACAACCAAAAAGGTGATCAGAGGCTCTCTCTATCTCTCTCTCTCTATCTCTCTATCTCTCTATCTCTCTATCTCTCTCTCTCTCTGAGTTCTGCTTTTACACACAACCATCTTGATAACAACCAACAGGTCTACCTGAGCACTCAGCCTCAGATTTGTTGTTCATGGTCTCACAAACTTTGCCCCCTGCTAGACCTAGATGTTTTGGAGCGAAACCCTTTGAAAATTCCTGGGCAACCACTGTTTACCTGTCTAAAAAAAATATAAGGAACAATTTAATGCCACAAGTATCTCAGAGAATGTTGTACTTAAAAATATATATCTTAAAGGGAAAAACACAAAGTTATATGATGCAATGGTTGAAGTGAATGAGTTATTAAGGCACAGTAGAAGTTATTCTTTGCATTTTATGTTAGGTATTAAACATCTGGTTTAAGGAGTTTATGAAATGTCTATATCAAAAGCATGTTTTTATCGTGGCTTGTCTGAATACAGAATTATTATAGTTATTTTAAAGAAGTTAAAGACTGGAATTTGTAAATATAACTCTCTTACACAAGGAAAAGAAAAGATTTTTTATTGTTATAATGAGTCAAAAGAAGCCCAAAGTTACCAAATGTCAAAAGTAGAAGTTTAATTCCAACCTCTGCAGTGAATTAAATGGGAAAACCAGATTCCCTTCAAAACTAGTATGCACCGCTCCTGGGTCCTTGGACTCTCCACACCACATTTCTCTGACTCGGATAATTACCCTAGAAATGATTCAGTGATTAAATTAACCAAAATCCTGCATTTCATTTGATTAATTGGGTTGGTGGTGGGTGTCAGTGAAAGGATTGGCTGTTTTCGACAAAATCTCACATCGGGAAAGGAAAGCTCAGAAAATCTCTCTCTTCAGGGTGGCGAAATTGGAAAGCAGTCAAGACTGCCACACCATCTTACAGGTTGCAGATGGCATGTGCAACCATGCCATATCACGTCAGGAAGAGCCAACCAACCAGTAATCAACACAAACTATAATGTCATGAGGATTTAAAATCATTCAGTTCATAATCACATCATTAAACAGAACATCACTATAAAACACCGTATTATTTGTCCAACTTGTCCTAAAAGTGATCATGTCACATTCCAAATTTGTCAGCTAGAAGAAAATGACACCCAGCCTCTGAATGGTCTTACACTGAAGTCTTTACATAAGAAAAATATTTTCCACTGTAAACACAGTGTACTAGAAGTGACCCTGCATGATGTCACAGTGTGGGGGCCCCTTATGGTATAATAAGTTGGACAAAACTCGCTTATTGATTTTAGGTGCAGAATGTCACAGACTGTGACGGAAGGATTCAAATGTAGGCAGATAGTAGGCCAATGAATAAGTCAATACAGACCAGACTGAGTTGCTAAAATAAAGACAAACAGAGGCATTATGTGCACAGTTTCCGTTTACCTCATGGTATTTAACTGCAAACACTTCCAGTTACATGTATTATCGCCAGAAAAAGTGTTTGCTACCTCTTTATGTTAGACATCAGTAAAGTAACCTCTGTTGACCAGACAATATGATTGGTGTTTTGATTGGGCTAGATAGTGAGCAACACAAATATAAAGAGTTTTTTTTTTTTTTTTACTCCAGCTGCATTTATTTGACAGTCAGTTTACAGGACAGTAGGTTAGAGAGGGGCAAAGGTCAACGGGTCGGGACTCAAACCTGTGGTGGCCATGTAGAGGACTAAGGCTTCTGTTCATGGGTCATACACTTCACCCTTGCACCACCGTTGTGTAAATCTCCATAATATTTTAAGATGACACTTTTTGTTTTAGTGAAATGATTTGTTGTGGTAACAAGCAAGATCAACAGATTACCTTCCATTGGTTAACCGTGATCCTTTAAGGCAACTTTCAGTTTCAGTGATTGTTTTTCTTCTACCTTTCCTTTACCTGGACAGATTTGGATCTGGATATCCATCATGGTGGTAAAATTAGATTAATATACTGTGGCTGTGTGAGCCGTTCCCCTGCTTTGTTCTCCTCTCAGTAATTGTGTTATTGCCCCGACAGGATTGTCAGTGAATCTGTGCTGACCCAGTCAAGACATCTTAGACGAGTCTGTGGAGGGAGGTTAACCTGACATAGAAATTGCTATCTGCCAAGACGAATGGAGCTCACCAGAGAGCAGATGAGGAGAGCCGTGACCTGACATCATTTCTGACAGATTCTGTGCATCCCCAGCCATCTTTCGCTGCTCCTCTCCAGCTGCCTCCTCTCCAGCTGCCTCCTTCTGTCGTTCTGGTCCTGCCAGACAGTCATGGAGGTGCAGTCAGCACATAAATGTCTGAGGGTGAGAATTCGTTTCATTTCAGTTCAAAAGCACATTATTTATACGCAAGGGAAGTTAAATGTTGTAACTTATATCATCCAACTATATTCTAAGGGTTGTTGTGGTTGGTGATGCTGTGGGCAGAAAGGCTCTCCAGTAGCAGTCAGTGCTGCAAAAAATCTAAAGAAACCTCTTACTGACATCACTATTGTTCACATTGCACAATATGTATATGTATAGAAAATATATATAGTAGCCCCTGATTACAGGCGTGCTCTCTAATTAAACATGGTTTATATTTTTCAAACTACGTTCCTCCTCCAGAACTGAACTGATGGGTCAGTTACTTACGTTTACTTGTTCCTTCAATTTCCAGTAGGTGGTGCTGTTTGATAAGTAATGTGCTTAAACTACAGGTTAATCAGTTCCTTGGCAGCAGAGAAGCACTACAGCAGATAATTTAACTCAGCTAATTAAAACTCAACAATAACTGGGAGTGATTTAGACCTAAGATGACAGGCTGTAAATACTGGATGCAAACACTGGATGCTTCCTTTATATAATTATAGGCGTCTGTAGCCAGTTATCACTAAACATGGAGATTTACAGCTTACCATGCAGCTGAAACACATGCAGCCATAAAGCAGACTCGGAGAGAGCAGATAGCTGCTATCTCCACAGCTCAAGCGGCGAACACCAAAGGCGAAGAAAGAAAATCATTCCGTGGTGACCTTTGTGCATCACTGCTTGTTCAAAACGCATCCCATCATCCTCCCTCTGACACAAATTTCTGCCACTGCTTTTCCCTTTCATCTTCAGACGCAGCTTTTACTTCCGTCTCCGTGAGGGATGGAAAAGAAATAAATAAAAGAACTTATTGGCGGCGACACAGTCCCTCAATTGTCAGTGTGATCGATGTGTGCAGCCTGGATGTAGGCCACTGCATTAGTCGTGGAGGCTCTTAGCCGCTCACCGTGGATACACATCACTGCTCGCATCTTGCTGCCTCTGCGGTGTAATTGTTTTGTTATTGCAGCTCAGATTGAGTCCATTTCAATGTTCACATTGCACAGACAGCTTAATGTGCATGACCTGGTTGGTTTGTTAAGTGTCACTGCAACTAGTAGAGACACTGTGGAACATCTGACCATAAACAACATAACCCAACTTATTAAAATGGTTTATTAACTTCTACTTTGACATTTAACGTGTCTGCTTTATGGAACCTATCTCCTTTAAACTGCCAATAACTCAATAAGACTCTCAGAGCCGACCAAAAGCATGAGCAAACTAAATGCACATCTTGATTGAAGGAAATCTTTTAAAGGTAACAGGACGGCTTTTTAGGAATCTTTTAACTCCCCCTATTTCCATTGTAACCTCAAGAGAAATACAAATTTGCCCCAGAAAAAGAACCCATGTAGGGAGGAAGCACTTTTTTATTTGCCTTAAACTATAAGGTGGAGTTTTCACAAATCAGAGTGAAAGCATTTTGACTTGACTGATTTTTAAAAAAATCATTTTTATCCATTGAAACGCATCTGCAGCTTGTGTCTTCTGTGAATATTTGGCTGTGATGCAGTTTACATCGGTGAAGTCTGTTTTAAGCCATCAGTGGTAACTTTAGTTTTAAAGAAATTACACGTGTTTCAGAGTGTAACCATTGTGAAATACTCTCAAGTTATACTTGAAAAGTGACCAATTAGAAATAGATACACTTGTCCATGGAGTTTGGAGGGAAGTTGTCTAAGTTTTAATCTATAATTTCTGTCCCCGAGGTTCTGCTTTAAGATTTTATTGAAAATCACTTCCATTAGGGAACATTAAGACCATTTTAAGACCATTATGAAAGGAATTTAAGACCTGCATCTCCGGAGAAATGTATGAACTCCACAGAAATGTATGAACGTTGTCCAGCCAAATGGTGAATGAAGATTCAAACTTTTTCCTGACAGAAAAGTCCTGGAAGAAAAACAATTACATAGAATATGTAGCCAACTTATTTATTTCAAAATTGATTTAGGACATTTTAAGGCCTTAATTTTAGATGCAGGAATTTGAGACTTTTAAAGGACAACCTGGTTGGAAGCATGGGATTTGCTGCTGAAACCCCCGAAGGGAGTTGCCAACAGTTGAAGACAAAATACGTTTTCATAATGTTAAAGTGATGTGATCAGTTATAATTTAATATAACCAACATGGTTTGGTTTTCTCTACTTGAACATGAAGTAGTTAAATGTGGGCCCACTGGACATGACAGCAACACCAAAGGATTAAGTCAGAGAAATAACAAAGCCTACACTCGCTACAAATGTAAAAACATGTCTTATTTGATCGATTTTAAAAATAAAATACATTTAAAATATTGAAAAGAATCAGAAAATATTCTAAAAATCATTTCCAATACATATAACATGCAAAGAAATAAGAAAAAGAAAAATATGTCTTATTTATGTATTTGTTTTAAATCACTTAAAATGTTTAAAAAACATTATACATTTAAAAAAAAAAGTATTTCTAATACATATAATGTGCAAAATAAAATTAAAAAAGGTGGTCCAATGAAAGCTTGTAAGCTTCCCCATTAGCATCTGCCCAAGGTCTCATCCAATTAATGGTCGGCCCTGCTTAGAACGAAGACAGCAGTTTGAAGCACCAAACACAATGAGCTCAAACTACTTCAAAAAAAAGGAAGAAAAAAAACTTCTGTGTTTCTTTAAGAAGCAGCATGATGCTTTCTATTGATGGCATGTAATATCTCAGCAGAAGTCCTCCTCTTGCACTCCCCTCTGGTAGCTGGAGGCCAAAAGCCTGGGCTGCTACGCCAGACCTAATAAATCCCCAGCTGAGAGTGGCGGCAGCAGCAGCAAGCCTGCATTCTTCAGGAGCCAGCACTTCCCTTAATCCGCCCCAGAGTTGGAGCAACAGTTGGCCTTGCTGGCGGCGATGGGAGAGGAGAGGAGAGAGGAGCAGAGGAGAGGAAGGGATTCCTTAGCGACAAGAGCGTGATGCGTTTGCAAAAACACCGGAAATGTTGGAATTGGACACGCTCAGACTCCTGCTCTCCCTTAAGTGGCTTGTGTAAAGATTCACAGGCTGATTTTGGCAGATGTGTTCGCTTTCTCCAGCGCCTTGTGCTAAACACAGAGACAATCAGAACGCATTACCCCACCTGCCACACTGGATTCTTTTTTTTTCCATTATGTTTGACAGCTCTGTCCCCTCTGGTGTGTGTGTGTGTGTGTGTGTGTGTTTGTGTTGGAAAAAGCAAACCGATTAAAAAAAAGAGGAAATGCCTTGCAGATGTGTGCAGTAATGTAGCCTCTTGTGCAAGGAGATTTTGTTGCTTATGAAACTGTTCTGTCTTATAAATGACTTTTAAGGGTTTCTTACGCTGTGTGGGATACCTTAAATCTATTTCCATCCCTATAAGTGCATCCCATTAGCTGACCAGGAGGCTCATTAACAGGCTGATGGGTGAGAGACCCTGGTCAATAAGCAGGGTTACGTGGAGATATACAGCTGACACAGCCAGTGCTCTCTATACAGCAGAGATCAGACCCCCGTGAATTAATTCCTCTCTCCTGGTCTCTGGTTTCAATTGATTGCTTTAATTTGGCCTGTAATGAGTAGGAGGCATCCTGCCTGCAATTAGTGCATGTGTATGTCTGAGTGCATGTGTAAGTCTGCGTGTGTGTATGTAAGGGTGTATTCATGTGGGCTGTGTTTAATTACTGCAGTGGGTGGATGCGGTGTGGCCCGGCAAGATCCTACAGGAATGGGAGGATCCAGCGCTGACACCTCCACCCACACTGAAGGGCTTAATGTACCTTTAATGTACCTTCCTGAATACGGGCAAGAATCTGACGGTTTCCTTAGCTTTTAATGCCATTAATCTTTGAAATTACGAGGTGAACCCTTTACAAGCGACTCGCTTTAAAAGAGAATTTGTGGCCCCTAAACTTTCTAGCTCTTTGTGTCGCATTTAAACAGCAAACTGCATACTAATTTGGAAAAGTTACATGACAGACTAAAGGAAAGGAAAGCATAAAAGTGAAGCTAGACATTTTATTTTTAAACTTTGGTTTGCAATATGTTTCTCAAATAGAACTCACCAAAGTGTGGAGTTCATTTGTAGTAAGTTTCCGTTACCAGGGACGTTCCCTCTTTCCTTCGGACAAAAAGTGCCTTTCTGAATTTTTATTTACATTTTTTTACAGTGTAGTGTGTGGCCTGTAAAAAAAAATCTCACACTATTAAGGCAGCCAGTGGTTCCAAGGTACACACAGTGTCCTTTAATACTTGACAAATATAATACTTTTAAAATATCTTGCACTCCACTTGTCCATTACTGATACTAACACCCCTAAATAAAATCTAGCGCAACCAGCTACCTTTAGAGCATATTCCATTCTGTGAAGTATAAATCCGACTGTTCTGTGAAGGACTCTGATGTTTGTCATCATGAAGATCAAAGAACAGAGCAGGCAGGTCAGAGAGAAAGTTGATTAAACCACATACCAAGCTTTGAACATCGCTCAATGTTCTGTCCAGTCCGTCATCTGAAACTGAAAAGAGTGTGATACAAATGCAAACCTTCTAATGCATGGACGTCCATTGACAGGAAAGCTATTAGTTGCACACGCCACAAATCTGGTGTTCATAAAAAAATAACAAGCAGAAAAGCTATTGATGAAACTAAACCATCTGCTGTTCACCACAGGCTGTGTAGGTGAACACAGCAAAGGTGGAAGAAACGGTTTTTCTCAGATGAGCCGAGGATTGTGGCTAAGCCTGCGCATCACCCTGAATCAACCATTATCACTGGAAAGCATGGTGAAGGCAGCATCATGCAATAGTGATGTTCTTTTTCATTAGAGATGACAAGTATGACAAGTATTTCATACAAGTATGACAGCAACGCTGAACACACAACCAGACGTTGTATGGATTGTTTCAGATTAGAAGATGTTTATGAGCCAAGACATAAATTTTGCTGAAAAATTGTGGTAACACTTGTAAATTGATGTTCGCAGATACTCTTCATCTGATCAGGCTAAGGTCTCTTAAAAAAGAAAAGGCAACAATTTCAGTCTCTTGACAGAATAAGCTGGTGGAGACACACACCAAAACACTTGGATCTCAATGAGACAACAGACAACAAAAGTCAAATAAAGATAAAAATTACATGTTTCTTGGTATTGCCAGGACTTTTTGTCACCACTAATGATTACTTCATAAAATCTGTGCTCGTTTTCCTACTTTGTAGGACGACTCTGACTATTCAAAAGAGCTAGCAGACGTGCTCACCCAAAGAACGAGAAATTCCCACAGTCGCTAACTCTAAATTACACCAACATGCTAAACTGCCTGGGATAAGAGCTGGGGATCTGAGGAGATCATGTCCTCTGCATAACAAACACTGAGAGTCGTCCTCCCTCTGTCTAGCATTTGTCTATCTGTCTTTGCTCTTTATCTTTCAAAGGAATCGTGTTTGTGTCTCTTGGAGGGCAGGAGCAGGCCGCAGCTCCCTCAGGACGCGGTGAGGGTGGGCGGAGGTTGATTTGCTGTGCACTCTCGGTTCTTCGTGAATGCAAATAAGTCTTGAGTTATTTGCATTCACGAAAAGTTTTCTCAACATTGCCCGACACTAATTCTGCCTCCAGACACGCCGAGGATATTGGCTTTATTGCATCCATAGTGGGAAGAAACAAAAAAATTCAGTTGGTGTAATGATGTGAAAGTCTTTGGGATTTTGACAATGACCGTGCAGAATATCTTCACCACAACCAAGACAGAATAATTCAGCAGCTTGAAGCGTTTGTTAGGATCCGTTTCTTTAAATACTTCTGAATGTATGTATATTTAAAAGCAGATAAAGCTATTCTGCTAGTTTAGAACTTGGTAAACTTTTGAAATGAATTGATTCATGAAACCTTTTTATCGTTTCCTTTGCCCTTTATTCTGTTTGCACATCTGAGGGCCTTGAGCACAGTTTATACTGTCGTACCGGAAAATATCGAAATCACTCCTTATCAATATGAGAAATAATTACTGTTATTATCAATGTCTTTGTTATAACTTGGTAAATTTGTCAATTAGTACTGCATTATGAGATATTGATTGAGAAAGAATTTAAACATGCTAAAAAATATTATTATTATTATCCCCCACTCCTCTGAACATGTAAATATTCTTTTTTTGTTTTTTGATTTTGTTTTAAATTGATTGTCTTTGCATATATCTGTGTTTATCCTTTTATTACACAATGTTTAATAAAGAAACGCCGTAAATGGGTATAATTTAAAACTTTGACAGAGTCTACGCTTCCAGGAAACAATCGTTCCTCGACAGCCGAGAGTCGGTTCTGTATGAATTGAAACTGCTTTTTATCAGGCTGCTATCTTTATGCTTTAAATGTTGTTCTTTATTAGATGAAGAAAAATAGTCTCCTCCTTCAGAATGACTGAATAAATCTGAGGCCGATATGAAAAATAATACAAGAATATAAGAAGCATTCTTAACGGGTACATTCAATTTTCCCCTGTCTAAAAATTTTTATGATTCCTTATGAAGGAATGAGATATTTTATTGGACAGACGATTAAAAACCTGAATGTCCCTTCAAGAGGTAAAAGTTATGCCTCTTTACTCTTTCTGTCCAATGACGTCCTTGATAGGATTAGCATGACTAAAGGGTCTTAATATATGGAAAATATATTAAACGTGTGATGGTTAGTGTCTATGCCTCATTAATGACAGAGTCCAATTATTTGTTCAAAATCTCCTGGCTCCAGTAGGACTAACCTCCACCTCAGCTTAATTATGTTTGAGTTCTTTCATGCTAATTTCCAAGCTTCCTAATGATGCTGTGTGCTTGATTGCTCTAAGGATCCTCTGCCAGTAGGATGCATATCATTTGCTTTTCTCTGTCATTAAGGAAATAATCTTATGGAGATTGCCAAAAGCTAATTACACTAGCCACTGCTGGAATCTTCAGTGCGGCGTACAATAAAACAGCTGCGCAGGTAAAGCTGACAAGCTTTTAGCGGAGCCGTTCACCTCTCCGCTCTTTCTTTATAATCCTCATGAATATTGCTGACTTTGTTCGGCAGAAATGGGAAATATATTTCATTTACCGCTGCTCGACGCCACAGGCTCGACTGACCTTGCATCCTTCCTCCATTTTTATGAGTCGGGTCCGGGAAGACCTGCGTTCCTCGGAAGTTCAAAGACGGAATACTTCAGCGTCGGTATTATCAACAGCTCGTGGTGTGTGCAGGTGCAGCACGACAATATGACATAATAAAGGCACGCTGCAGGTGAAAAATCGTGTTTTCCTTGCAGATGCCGGTTATTAAAAGCATACAGTGTACTGTATACTTTGAAACAATCCCTGCATCTGCATATTCCTCAGTGTGAGTGTAGATATCAAACAGCTCCTACTGAAATTAGGCTCATTGGTCAGAATATGTTTTGTGATTAATTCTTTAACTTGTCATAAAATATCCCTGTTTTTTGCATCATCCCGGATATCTAAAGGTGTTTACTTAGAAACGTCATTTAAGCCGTTAATTTTGGGAACGATTCTCTTTACGCTTAGCTAAAGTTGAAATTGGCTTCGGAACTTATGAACAAAATAAAAAGCCAGACCTGCAGGCAGCTGCTTTGGGCAGCAAATTTCCAAATTTAAGATGTAGTAATCAGCAGCCACTTACAATCGGTTGCAAACATGGGCAACAACACTTTAGATTGGAACCGCCATTTTAGTTACGAGCATCTTGCTGAAGCATCACACTCCTGAAATGATATTTACATAAAATCTTATTTTCAAAACCTTTCACCAGTAAAAACCTAAAAATAAATAAAAAAAATAAATGACACAAATGCTTTGAATGTGTATTACAGCTGTAATTGCAGTGAAACCAGCTGTCTCCATCATGAAACTGAAATTTTGCTAATTCTTCTTTGCAAGATAACCTCAGTCAAACTGAATGTAAAATATTCAACTTTGGCTTTAAGTTATCAACTGGATTTCAATCTTTACTTTGACTGAGCCATGCTAGCACATGGACATACTTTCACCTAAACGTCTACAGTAGGACTCAGTGTGTGTTAAGAAAAGTAAGTAAATCTGTAAGCAAGTAATTAAATGTAATTCACATTTGATTGATTAAATCACAAAGGGGTGCACAATAAAAACATAGAACATTAAAACTATAAAAAGGCTGTATACACAAAATATGGCTTGAAAGAAATTTCACTTTGTAATTTAACGCCTTTAAATTGGGCTTCTGTCTCTTTAAGAAACTCCAGCTCTTTCTGAAACTCCGCCCTCAGGAAGTCATCACAACATGGCTTCTCTATTAACCCTTTAACAACATTTTTACCAGCGCTGAACTGAGAAGTGGCTCGTATGACGAGTTCAGTAGATGTGCATTTCCACCAGGTGCTTGCTAATTGATGCTGGCTAGTCTGAAGGAGCTGAGTGGGGGAGTCATGGGAGAAGGCTGCTCCGTGAGGTGGAAACTGCAGCTCTGAAGGAAAGCTTCGTCCGGGCAGAAGGGCTCAGTCCCCCAAGTGTTTTGCAAGGCTGAATGGTTGCCATGGGAGACTAAAGTAAACATGGATAAAAGAATCAAAGCAACACTCCAGGTATGCATTATAGCATAATATAAAGCTCAAATTTTTCTTTTTACATCATACCGACTCTTTAAAAAGGCTGTAATGCTAGGCTAATTGCCTTTCACCAAGAAGATCCTGGGTTTAATGCATTTGCGTTCCTGGTTTCTCCCTGGGTCCTCTGGCTTCCTCTCACTATTTACAATCAAACTTTTGAAACAATATAAGACATGAGATACCATAAGTTGCTTAAAATGTAGAAGTGGACTATATGAAATGATAGTATTTTTTTTTTTTTGTGGAAAACTCATTCAAAAATGACTAACAATTTCCAAATCTGATAACTTGATAGGCATGCAGTGTTACAACAAGAGAACATTCACTGAAAATATACAGTTTAATACCATATACTAACTGCTTTAAGTGTATTAAGAGTCAAACATACACACTAATACGCAGCACGAAATGAGTAACCACACGTGCGTGGGCGTGTGTGTGTGTGTGCATCCCTTTTCAGCCTCCACCTCCAGCGTCTGTGAGTGTGATTGACTTTTTCATTTTGTTTGTGTAAGCTGATTTTTTTGTTGTTGTTGTTGTTGTTGCCTCTGAGACGTGGCCTATCCACTGCCTCCAGCTGTGAGCTTTAACCCACGAGGTCCTGTGAGACGTGTGACCCACCACGTCAAATCCACACACACACACACACACACACATGTATCTCTAAAATGTACACATCAAGCTCTTATTTATGCAGTAAGCACCCAAAATTTACATACATTACCATGGATCACGCATGTTAAGGCTGCCAACAAGGTCACGGCGGATGCATTTCCTCACATTAAGATAACATGTATGATATGGCGGCACAGCATCCATTGTAGCGTTCACCACCCATTTCCTTAACGACTCAGAACCAATCCTGCTGGCTGTTATGACATGCGAAATACATGGGCCTTATTATCACATAATTGCAGGGTGCACCAGCGAGGATGTCTCTGTGAGAGTAAGAGCCCTAATGCTAAACAATGGACCCTCTGTTCCCTCACTGGAGGTATGTAAAGGCACGAAAAAAGTGGAGTGGGATGGATGGAGCCAGTGATCTTTCTCGCTGTCTTTCTATCACTAGTTAATACAGCCGTTATTAGACAGCCATGTTGATTGGATTCGCCCCCCACCCCCTTACAATCTTCACCATGGTTTCTTTCAGGACTGAATGTAGCCATTCTCCAAGATGGCAGCAGATATAATCCCACTTCCTGCTTTGAATCCAGACAGAAGGGAAAGCCGTGGATAATTTGCCTCTCCTCTCTGCTCTGTCTCTAACTGAGATGGATGCAGAAGAGCTTCCTATATATCTCACTTCATGTGTCTGCGTGTGTGCGTGCATGTGTGTGTGCCTTAAGGAAGAAACGCTTTAATCTGTGTCTTAAGACTGAGTCCGGTGTGGCAGGGGGGAGAGCATAATCTGATTTAAAGCATGTCGAGGATTTTGAATAATTTCCTCATTACCTCCACCCCATATTTAATTTAACATGAACAAGGAGAACATTTGTGTGTGTGTGTGTGTGTGTGTGTGTGATACTTTGGGTGCATGTCACACATATGCAGAAGACAGTCTAATTTCTTCCTGCTTGAGGAGGATAGAGTTCGTCCTTGCATACTTCTTCTCTCTCTCTCTGGCTCCCTCACCAGCCCTCTGAGAGCTACAGCTGTCACACTTTTCCCATCTACAATTGAGGAGTGTGCACAGCACACAGCCTGTGAAACCATGTCAACTCCTGCCACCCGCTTCTGTTAAATAATCTGGCAGAACCAACACCACGGAGGGGGTACGCTCGTGTTGCTGCCTATGTAATCACCCTGCCAAACCCCCGCCCCGGCCCTTCCTCACCCACATTAGTCCGGTTCCTAACTCCCAGTTTGTCTCAACTGTCTGAGATGCAGTCAAAAAGTGTTAGACTTTGCCTTTTCATCATCTTTTCAAAACTTTCCTGCTTAACTATGTTGATTAATAGCCAGAGGTAAAGGAGAGATGAGAAAACTACGACGGCGTATCAGGGCTGTTGGAGACAAAAAAAAAAGAAGGAGCGATTTTTTTTTTTTTTTTGCAAAAAAGGACAAATATTCTAGAAAAAAACAAAAGAAACTAAGGAGGAAAAAAAAGGAAATTTCAGAATTTCATTTCCATGTTCTTCCAAGAAACTACTTACAATGCACTGAGAGTAATCTAAAACTTTCTCAGAACAAATTTGTAACTTTTTAAATTCAGAAAAATTATTTTATATTTTTTTAATGATTTCTGAGATTTATCTAAAAATTTCAGAGTTTTTTTTCATGGAAATTTACTCCTCTTTTTCTCTATCTACTAATGTGCCGTTGAAGAAAACTCTCGTCCACCCTGTGTTGGAATGGAATAGGCAGGGCCAGAAATGCTGCCTCAGTGCAGTCACGCTATATCGCCTCCTTAGTCATCTGACATTGTAGCAAACATAATGTGAGCTCAGGCTGCCACAGACTCTTTAGGGTTGACTAAAAGAACCACAACATCTTTGTGATTTCGTACAACCTGAGTAAAGTTCACCCCCCACAAATTAAACTAAACTGGAGTCTAATGTTTATGCAGCAAAAAATATTTGTTTGTACCACCATCATTTCAAAAGTTTTCCCAGGAATGAACAACTGACACATTAACAAAATCAAACAAAATATATATAAATAAAGTGTTCTGTGTTTGTGCAGCACAAACATAAGGCACTGAACATTATTGGAGACTCCTCACTAACTCTGAAAAGCAAAAAAAAACATGAAAAGCAAAACCACTGCACAGCTTACTTCCACAAGCTATTAAAATGCTAGCCTTTTGAAAGATTAGAGAGAACCAACCTATTATTTTGATAAATAATATTTGTTTTAAGGCTCTTGCTATGAACAGAGTAATAAACAAAATGCACTACAGCAGGAAATCATCGACCGAACAAGGAGCAAGTACCCTGACTTGTAATGGAAAACAGGTTTAATGGGAGCAGAGAGCAAAACAAATACAAACAAAAACATGACAGGAACAAAGACTATGTCCTCCACAAAGCAGAAAAACATCTTTAATGGAATCTCAGTAGATTCGAATTTGTTAATGAGACCATGACATACTCATGCATCAATTAGACCTGCGTCAGATGGTTTGTCAGTGAAGCCCTTTCTCTTCAGGCACCTTTCCCTGCCATTGCCTCGTCTACCTGTCAAACATGTCCCCCTATCACTTACACTGCTTCTTTATTTGACTGCCAGTGTTGTTTTCTCCACTCCACCCTCCTTGTCCCCTCACTCCACATGAAGCGCAGAGGACACCAACAGAATGTCAGTTCAGCAGTGTGTCTAGAGGGATTTCTGCTGAGGGAAATACATATTTAATGACATCTCCAACTGAGTCTTTTTCAGACTCAGCCTGTAACCTTACCAGAGATGAACACGGGGGCAGGAGGGGACATTCACCATACTTACCTATTGTTAACCCCCACCCCAAAATAGTTTGGGTTTTTTAACAATTAATAACAAGCATCTTTAATATTTAGTTGACCCCACCCCACATGTCGCTGTAATGCAAATGTGCGATCATCCATGCATTTGCTTCTGGTAGTGCCCATGAGGAATCCTATGGCGAAAGACCTCAAGTTCAGTATTGATGATATGAGGGGTTACAGTTCCCACCAGAGATTTTCAATTGAGTCTGCGATGGCATTAGTTGTGAGGATTGGAGTTTTCTGTGTGTTTATTTTGGTTTCTGTGTCAGTTGAGTCCCTGTGTTGTCCTGTCTTCCCCTTGATTGATCCCAGTTGTGTCTCGTTCCCCTGTATTTAATCCCACCTGTGTCTCTTGTTCCTTGTCGGGTCCTCATCTCTCCAGTCGTTTGTTTGTGTCACATGTCTCTGCATTTGTTCCAGTTGCTACCAGTTTCTGAGCTCCTAGCCTTCTGCTCATCTGTGCTGCCTGGACTTTGTGTTCTTGTCATTTCATCATTAAAACCACCATCATTTTCTCTACTGCCTGGGTCCACTGTGTTTACCTCACCTCCTACATACCGCAGATCTTGACAATAGTAGTACGTTTCAGCACTTCTGAAATGAAACTTTAAGCTTGGGATTCTTGTCTTGTTTTAGAGACCAAAGACACTTAAGCTTTAGCCTCACAGATGTACTGTACATGCTACAGGTTTCCTTTACCAGAGGAATCAAAGTTACCCTAGAACGTCACTGGACCATCACCATGTTTCCCTGTAGGCATGCTGTCCTAGCAGTATGTGTTTCATTTTTCTCCTTCAGACATACTTCTGACCTCTCAGTCTAAACAAATCCAGTTTTGATATAGCTGTGGACAAATTGGTACTGACCTTTTCTTGAGCTTTTGGGTCAATGGTTGCGTACGACTTGGAGTTCAGGCAAGAAAACACTTAGCGTTAAGTATGTACGTTACTGTGGAAACAGAAATCTCAGTACCTGGTTCCATTTCAGGGTTTTGGCCACCACAACTGCAAGAAGCTGTTCTTCCAAGTTACGCTGCCAAGTGTATCTTTAGGTACATTGTTTGTACACGGTAACTGAGTCTTCTCTGAACTCTCTGGACAATTCTCTTAACTTCGCCGTACTTCTACAATGCAATTCAAAGTTACCATCAAGAGTCCAAGTACTTAAGGTACTACCAGCAAACCATTAGGTGTGTGTTTTAGTTTGTTCACTTTAGTCCAAATCATTTGAGTTTAAGATGTAACTTTTTCAAGTAGTTTGGCTTCTTTGCACACACAAAACATGTCTCATGCATTTCTTTTGCTCTGACTTCAATTGCTCAAAATGTGGAAGAACAACCAACATGGACTGACTGGCTACATTCACTTCCTCCACTGCCATTGTGAAACTACAACGTAGACTACAATTCAACTGACATCATCATTCACAAGTCCTCCTTCTGTTCATTGATTGGCCTGGTTGAAATTCAATTGGAGAAATCAAACTCAATGGGAGAAATACCAGACGGAGTACTGAAGGTAGATGAGAATCACGTGGAACTACACAGGAAGGCAATGGCCAGGCAAGATTGACAAGTTGAAAAACTTTGAGACTGGTTTTGTCATTGATAGTAGGATTTAAAGTTTAGTTCTGAGAAAAATCTTGTTTCACTATTTCTTAAATTATTCACATCTTGTGACAAGAGGCTTGAAAGATTTTCGATGCAACTGAGTCAATCTAAACTGAGACAAATGTAGCGAGTGGTGGGCGGTTGGAAGAAGCTGTAATGTGCTTGTTTTAAAACTAAGCCTTCAGCAGCAGCAAAACACAGCACCATGCGTCCAGGCAAAATTAGATTTGCAGACAGCCTTTATACTGTATATTTATTTGCCTTTCAACAACTGATTAGTCTCCCATGGCCCTTGGAGTTTCATGCTAGACTTAGCATTTCAATTCAGCACACATCTCGCTTTATCCGGAAGCCAAATAAGTGTCTGTCTCCAGTGGGAGTTTCAGCCCACAAGAGCGCAACCACTTCAGAGCGTGGTGGAGGGGTGCGTGAGGAAGACGGCAGGGGAGGCAAGGAGGGGGGGAAAAAAAGGCATTGTGCACAAACTTGTGAAGATGAAAAATGACAATGAGTGATCGCCGCGAGGGGGAAGAGATCTTCTGCTTCAGACGGCTACGCAATTACAGCAGACGAACCCGACGACACATAATGCAGCTGGCTTCTTTTTTTTTTTCCCTTCCCTTTTCTTCCTGTGAGCCAGGCACAGCTGGAGAGGCAGCAAGGCTCCGTTGTTCCTCTGTTTCTTCTGGTGCCGCTCTTCGCAACACAGGCCCAAAAGCATCATCAACAGCTCTGAGACTGAGAGGGCTCGGGGAGCTGAGGGTGGCTGTTTGGAGCTAGAAAACACCTTACCAGTACATCTTAATGACAGGTGACAAATGAGCACCAAGTTCAGCTCGGTTATTCCCTGTTCATAAATCAAGAGCAAACTGCAGACAAGGGTGCATGTAAGAAGATTGGTTTACTCACTGCTCCAGAACAAACCTAAATGACACCAATGAAGCAAGCGATCTCTATCAAAGATGCAGGCAGGGGGAGGTAAAATTCTGCGTGTAAGCACTCTGTCACGCCAACAGTAGCTCACCTTTTATGACCGACAGAACGCAAGTCAAGTGAGACACACTATATAGCAATTGAAATGTTTAAATCATTTGTGGAAATAGATACTGTAGCTGCCATTATGATTCTGGGCTTTTGCTCAACTTGTCCTTTCTTTTCTGTGTTATCTACAAAACCGTAGAGCAACACTGATCTAGTCTTTTGGAGTTGAAACCAGATATTCATATACACTGAATAAAAAAAAATGTTTTTTTCTCTCTGTGTATTTCTGTTTGCTTTAGGAATTTTGACTTGTCCCTCCTGGCAGTACTGATTTAAATGAGTCGGATATGTTACGTTCTGAACTGAGAACAAGGTTTTGATAGACTAGTGAAAACTAGCCCCTTGATTAACGCTTACATAGTCATGTCATTTGGCTGTGACGTATGCAATGCGTCAGCTCGATCGTAAAGAAAATCACTCTATGAAGCTTACCAGATATTGCGTACTCTCACTGCCATTTGTGGAGATGGGTTACAAAATCTATGCCAGCAATAAAATGCCTTAAACATTCTTCTTGCTGCGACTTTAATTGCTCAATATTTGGTAGTGTGGCCAACATGGACTGAACGGCTCCGTTGGCTTCCTCTGCTGCCATTGCCAAACTACATTGTCAAAATACAATGACATCATTGTTCATAGCTTCTCCTTCTGTTCACTGATTGGCCAGGATGAAATGTAAACTGAGAGATCAAACTCGATGGGACAAAACCCAGATGCGCCACTGGACGGAGATGAGAAGTGAGTGGAATTGAGTAGTAAACCATTGGCTGGTTTTGAAAGCAACTGCAAAACTCGCACTTAAGTCGCTGTTAAGTAACGTGACATTCTGTTACTAATTGATACTTTGTGACGTGCCCCAATCCCTACACCGTCAAGTACCACGCTGGTATTTGACAGCTGGAATGATTTTCTCTGGTCCACAAGCTCCTCTCCGTAATATACTTTTCCTTTACTTTTGCTTTCGTAGAGATGGCTTCGTCACATTGGTACAGGACTCATTTCACGGTGGATAAAGATTGGCCGGCATCTTCACAAGATCTTTTACTTTTGTTCTGGGGTTGATACACACATTTTGCACCAAAACATGCTAATCTCTGTGAAACAAAACCCATCTTCTTCCTTAAAGATGTCATTTTAGCCTGCAGATAGTTATTTGAAAAGAAGAAAGTAGCACTTTCAGCCACTGTATCTGGACTTGTAGACAGTTATCTTCCTGATATCAAAGCTAATATTTTTTTATTTTTCTATTATGTCATAAATAGTTCACAGTCATAGTTATCCTTATCTATGTAATATTTGGACCTTAAACAAAGCAATGAAATTAATTCATTTTTCTCATCATTCTGGCATTTGGCAACAGAAATCAAAAAATTTCATCTTATTTAATTTTAGACAGCGAGAAAATAATCGGTTGTGTTCTTTTATAAGGTGTATTTAAATATCTTGTTTCAACCGATACAAGACTTTATGAGGAGAAAGGAAAAAAAGCGTTTTGATTCAAGGTCTTTTCGTTTGGCTATCTATCCTCCCAGTGTCCCATTTTTACACCTCTCTTGTCCTCTTACCGCAGGCTGTGTTGGATGAGACGGATGCTTTTTGCCGGACTTTTCATTTGCCAGTGAGCCTGGCACAGGAATAATTACCTGTCTCTATGATCAATTACCTGATTACTCACCAGAGACGGGGCAGGATGGCTGAGGAACAAGAGCCTGGATCCGTGCTTTAGCAGAGCATGGGGCTGCTGTACTGTACGCATCCGCAAAGCACAAAAAAAAAAGAAAAGTGAATAAATAAGACCATACAAGGAAACATAGATGTGTGTTTAGCACACATGCATAATCTTTTCAAGCACATTTGACACTCAAACACCGAGGGTCCTGAGTTGGTTGTGTTCTCCTGGAAACCTAACAACTAGCAGAGTCAAGGACACACCGAGTGCTCGGCCAGAGAAAACACAAGGATGTCATTATGAGCCATTCTGACAGTTTTTGGCAAGAGAGAATCCCTGAGCAGGGCAAGACAATCCCAGACTGCCTTGTTATGATGAAAAGTGTTTTATCCAAGGACAATTTATGAGTTGAGAGAAAGGCTGTCAAAGAAAACACAGGAAATCACATGTTCCTCTTCCTGTTGAGTCCTCTTTGTGTCCATAGGTAACTTCTCATCGGAGTGGACAGGAGCCACATGTGTGGCGCCCCAAGGTACCATCCTGGGACCCCGCCTAATTTATTAAATGGTTTTGTTGGCTGAAGTGGACTTTATTTGATAATTGTCAGACAGGAAAGTGGGTAATGAGAGAGGGCAAACGTCATCAGGCTGGGACTCGAACTTGTGACGGCCACGTCAAGAACTAATCCCTCCATTTGTAGGTTGTGCTTTACCCTTACGCCACTGCCGTGATCAGCCCCCTACTATTTTATATCTACATGCTCTCACTAGACGATAACAAGAAATAAGACTAGTTACCATAACTTTAAAAAATAAAGCAGAGAGCAGCACCTGATCCAGAACACTGCTGCTGGCGTTCTCACTAAAACCAGGAAGATAGAGCACATCGGTCCTGGTCTAAAATCCTTACACTGGATCTTTAGCTCGAGGAATTTACTTTAAAATACTTTTGTTGGTTTATAAATCACTGAACAGTTTAGCACCAAAATGTATAAGAGATCTTTTGTGTTATTGCATTAGCCTTGCAGACCACTCTGGTCTTTTGGTTTCTGGTCTGCTCTGCATCCCCAGAACCAGAACCAAACTGAAGCAGCTTTCAGCTTCTATGCACCACAAATCTGGAACAAACTTTCAGAATCAAGACTTAATGACAGGATTTGACAAAACGTAATGTTTATTGCTTGTTTCATAATTGATGACTGTATCATGTTTTTGTGATATAAATCACTCTGAACTGCCTTGCTGCTGACATGTGCTATACAAATAAACTGGACTTGAATTGACTCTTCAACCAGAACTTAAACCAGCTGCTCATTGAGCTGCTCTGTAGTGATGGGCACCAATCCAACAACAATCACATCAACAAAACTGATTCATCTCGGCGCGCCCTCCTTCTATCACAACTCCAGTATCCAAAAGTATCTTTAGAATCTGTCTGTTTTTACAGCTCAATGAAGAATGATTGGAGCATTTTAATAGCTTTTAAAGGCTTTTTTTATTTTAAAGTCCATGCCATTTATGGAAGGAATTTATATAGTGTAAAAGCTTGTTCTTCTTCAGAAATTGAGCAATTCACTCCAACACACAGGATATCAACCAGTGGGCTGAATTTGAACTGGTAGGGACCCATTCTCGTCTTGTTAGTAGTTGGAGTGGATCACAGCGTATTGGCTCCTGTTCATCTGCATACTTTAACCAAACAATCAATAATTTGTCACATCCAATAAGTTAGAACATGCTTTCCAATGAGGCTTGTTTGTTAGATTAAGAGTATACCTTTTGAAAAAACAACAACATTTAAGCAGGTATTGAGAATATTTTCTGTTTTCACCAGACAAAATATTCTGGAATATTGTATTTTTGTGAGCTGTGAGAAGGGCATGTGGCAGAGGAGTTCGGAACCGATACGCTCGCACTCATGTCAAGCATATCAAAAACGGCGGAGTAAAAAGGTTGTATTAAAGTCAGCTGAGAGCTCACCGAGATGTTTGGAATGAGCAAATACTTAAAGCAAAGAAATGCATCAGCCCCAGAGAGATGTAGTCGGGGTAAAACAGTTGCTGGTTGAATTCTGGGGATCACCTCTGCGATGATTGTCGAGGGTTGAAAGCAATCACATCCATATCAATAACTCTGGCTGTGGATGAGGGTCCTACATATGTATCTTAATCTAATCAGGATAGAAACCCAGTGAAATCCAAGATAAAGTATCCTCTGGGTAGTCCACGCGTTCCCCTAACCAGCAGCCCTCTCCAGCTTACAGGAAATCCCTCTGGCCGTTGCTTGGCCCGAGGGAACATACACTAACACCAATTCTTTCTGGATTTGCCCTGTGGTCTGTTCCCAGCGGGACATGCCCAGGAGGCAACCTCATTAGACACCTAGACCACTTCAACGGACTCCTTTAACAGGATATATTGCCCTATATTTAAGGCGCAGTCTGGCTGTGGAGGGAAGTCATTTCTGTCATGATTCACACCTTCTGCCTGGTCGGATTCAGTCAACCCAAAAAGGTCCCATAAAAGAGGCCCATTGATAGCCGAGGCCAAAACGTTCCGTTATTTAGGACTCATATTGAAAACAACATAAACAATAAAAAATCCCAAGCGAATTGAAATATTACATTGATGAAAGTGTGGTCGCACCAAAGTCGAACTGTTGAGTGTTTTTTGTCTGTTTTGCACAGAACTTTTACGGCCTACAAAACACACCAAGCTGATCTCCGCACTCTCGTAAAGATGTGCGTCATGGAGTTTTGTCATGCGTGATTTGCAACGACATAGTAAACACCGTGATTATGGCAGAGATGAATGACTATTATGAGTTCACAAGTTCTGCAGAGGAGGAAATAATGGTGATTGACAAAAGCTAAGTTTTGAAATTGATGATATTGATATTGAGAGAAAAAAAGAAGGGAAGGCATCAGTAAAATGTTTTCCTGCTACATCGGACCAGAACTGGGCCAGGGGGGAGTTTAATATTTCAGCACGTACTTTCTCATGGCATTGGACAATTGCTCCTCAAAATCTGCTCTCGGACTGAAAAAGCAGTATTCTGACTACCCGAGTTTACAAGTAGTAACAGATTAATTACTTTCCCTTACTTCTCTTTAGCCAAAAGTAATGAGCCTAGATTTTTTTTTTAACTCTTTTGATCTGTCAGTTACACATCTTGTAGATGTAATCCTAGTTGTAGTCTCCTTTTTAAAGCTTTTCTATAAACATCTTAAGTGGTTTGAGGTTTGCTTTCATGTCTAACTGCCCTTTGCTGCATCTTAGCTCGCTTTCTTCTTTCTTCTTCACCATGCTCCCCAACAACCAATATCACTGTGAGAACACAAGTCATACTTACTTTTATTACTTATTTTGAAGTGTAGGATGCTAGAAAATGCTTGATCAAACGAGATTACTCAAAGAACAATATGCAACAACAATTGGTACGACAACAGCTGACCCATTTATTATTAACCAAGAGGTCTGCATGGGGGATAGACGTGCGGCTGGATAGAAATGCTGGAGCACTTTATCTCCAATTGAGTGCATCTATCTGAGATTTTAGATGCAGGCAGATATAATCCGATACTTGTTGTTTGGCTGAAGTGCAAAGGAATAAATGGTGTGTTGCTGTTTAGTATCCTGATTCAGTCTTGGACTCTCCCAGTGTTTATTTGTATTCCAGAGCGAGACAGCAGAATGCCTTATAGTGCTTTTATAAAACACTAAAATCATATTAAAAGTTCATCCTTATATTGATTCTATGTTACTTTTAATAATTTATTAGGGCCGCAACATTATATTTAACAAGAGGGGTGTGCTGTGGTGGCGTAGGGGATAGCACAACCCACATTTGGAGGCCTTGCATCCTCGATGCGGCTGTTGTGGGTTCGATTCCCGGACCCAGCCAACATTTGCTGCATGTCCTCCCCCCTCTCCCTCCCCTTTTCCTGTCAGCCTACTGTCATATAAGGGACACTAGAGCCCACAAAAAGACCCCCTGGAGGGGGAAAAAAGAAATCCAGCAATTTTTAAAAAGTTTTCTTTAACAACAGTGGGACATTATGATAAACAGGCATTCCTTGCTAAATGCATATTGCTAATCTTTACTTGAACCCTCCTCATCCTCTATCTTTTCCCTCTTCATGACCTGAACAGTGTCACAAAAAATGAAGGTCACCACCTGAGCAACAGCAGCAGTGATAGCTGTGTGTGTGCGTGTGTGTGTGTGTGTGTGTGTGTGTGCGTGTGTGTGCGTGTGTGTGTGGGTGTGCGTGTGTTCTTTGTGGGGGTGCATCACACAGTGGTCTTCTCAAGAATGCTGACTTATCTGCTGTAAGTGAAAAGCAGTTCCCACATTAGAGTTAATCTCAGAATCTACTCCCATATTTATAAATTCATCAATTTTTCATCAGTAGACAGCCAAAAGACTCAAGAATATTTAATAATTAAAAGTGTACAAAACTACAGATCATTTGGACAATTTTTCTCCTCTAATTGTGTTCAGAGTTGTAGTTTGTGACAGCTGTATTCATTTCCTTTACTGGATTTGAGAGCTGTGTAAAAAAAACAACAACATCAAAACGCATTGCTTTGTCCCGAGAGCAACGTGGATTGTCTTTGCTGAAAAGCGATCCTTTCCCTCTCAAATATTAGTTTCAATGGAAGCTAATGGTTAAGAGTAATGTCCACCTGCCCTAAAATGGTTTGGTGAAGATCCAGAAGTAATAAATAATTTAGTGTGCTCTCTAATCCTCTAAAACCCCATCATCTATCTCTATATTTAGGTAAGGTCTACAGCTCTAAAGTCCCTCTTGTAAATTTATTCTTGCTCATCTGCAAAATGTGCAAACCTCTAGGATTTATTCGCTACACTTGACTGAGTACTCAAACTTGTCAAATTTGCTCATTTTAGAGGGAATGTGAGAACACTTCCTGTACACCAAAAATTCAACCTATCCATTCAAAAATGGATGTAAAAGGGCAGTAATATGCATTTTCCAGGCACATAGTCTGATTTTATAGCATAATCAAGAAACTCTGTACCTTCAGCTGTTATAAAAATGCTATATATTTATATATATCAAACATGACTTAAAAGAAATTTGACTTCGAAATTTAACTGTGAAATTGGGCCTCTGTCTCTTTAAGAAGCTCCTGCTCCTTCCGACTCAACAGCCACAACTCCATTCCTCCTTAAGTTCTAAACTAGCTAAATACCAATTAAGCATTGCATTTAGATATTGCTTGACAATTTTATGATCATTATCTGCAAGATAAAATACTATTCTGCTACAATCTGATGTCGTAGTAAAGGTTTGCTGTCCTTTTCCCTTATTCAGTTTTAAACAGAACATAAATTGTGCATGTATAAAGCAATAATCTTTTACATTTCAATACCACCACACCCAGAAGTGGTAGTGTACAAACACGATAACAATGAACTGTGTAAAAATATGTTGATCAACCAGTCAAACACTCGCTATGATGAATAATCCTGATCATTTCAGACTTCCTAAATAGTGTTAACTTCCAGTTTTTTTTTTTTTATTCCAATCTTAAAAGTCTCTACATATTTTTGCCAGAGGATGAACAGTATTTTACCGATGGCAGTAGCTTCCCAGCAAAATCAGCCTTTTGCATTGTAAATCAGGAGTAATCTCTGTCGAATGATTTGGCAACTGAATTAAGTGGCATGCATCTGATCTGTACAAAAAAAAAAATGCATTTATTTTTTTTCAACGGAATGATTTATTCAAGAACACTGTTGCATTTTCAGCCAAAGCGTGAACAAACACATTTTTGCAAAGAGCTGATTTGCATTCAGTTTTATTCACATCACCAGATAGGGAAGCGTCTTCAGTTTGTGGGCTGCTTCGGTGAAAACATGCCGGATGATGGCACACAAACAAAATCCCAAAAATGTAAAAAAGAAACACACAATTGCCAAAATGGCTCTATTTTCTTCCCTTTTGCTGAACTCTATGGTCCACTGAATGCAGAGAGGCTGGAGATCCATGATGTAAATGTCAGGGTTGAAACGCCACAGAATAACACAAAAGTTTACCGACTCCTTCCTTTAATTCATGCTGTTGTGGAGCCAGCTCTGACTCATTGGGTCACACACTGTCATGAATCACAGAGAAAAGGCCAGAGTGAGCGGTGCTTACTTTTCACGTGCGCGCGTGTGAGAACCTCTCTGTGTGTGGAGTGAGTGGGGATGTGAAAAGCCTAAAATGAAACGGAATGTGCCTTTAAACTACGTCCCCTCAGAGAATCCGTGGTTAAAATGGCAGCTGTTATTATCTGATCAAGTTAGATATAAGGAGATTTCAACAAAGTCTTACTTCAATGCCTCTAATCTGCTGTGAACAAGCAGACAGTTTAAGCACATTTTAAGTTCTGCATGGTGACATTAGATAAAAAGCGTAACATAAACTTCTGTCTTTCAAATGATTGTGCGGAAAATCCTGCAAAATGGTCACACAATACATTTTTGCACAATAAATGTTAATATTGGACAGAAACAACCTGAGTGTATATAAAAATTAGCCTAAATCTTTAAAGTGGGAGCGCTATCCAAACCAATATGGAGTTACCTCATTGTTTTAAAAGTGTAAATTAACTGCAATTAACCAAGTTTGAACAGCTGATTTCCAGTTTTTTACAGGTTACTATGAGATTGGTAAAATCGGAAAATCACTCAAACACATCCTGCATGACAAAATGAAGAAGGTTAAAAGTATCAAAAAGCAGCACATCATGCCCAAAACGAGAAAACAATATTCGAGAACACATGAGCAGGTACCGTCTACGAAGGGCCAAAAGAGACAATAAATAGATAAATAAATAAATACATTATCAAATGATTAATTAATTAAATGTATATTTGATTCTATTGTGGCTTCTGGTTCTGCAGCATTACCAAGGAATGATTTTATCTGCCAAAATCGCCCATCAAAGTCCAGGGGCGGGGCTTCCACTGAACAGTGGGACTCCACTTTAGACTGTGAAAGTTCAAAAGTCTCTTTCCACATTAAAATCCTCCAGTTTCAAAACCACAACACAACGCCTCAGCTAGATGATTCTTCTATACCGATAGCCGAACTTACACATTGAACTAATTATTACACATAGCACAGCCCCTAATTATCTACACTCCTGTAAATGTTAGCATTTTGATGACATATATAAAAAATAACTGTCTATTAAATAATGTATTTAAGCATTTAAACATATGTTTCCCATGTTGAGAAACAAGACTTATGTAAGACGAATTTAGAAATGTGGCCAAATTAAACAATTCAACTAATTACCATTATTGTGCAGCAAAATGTGATTGTTGATATGGAACAACGTGAACCATATTTCTGCTCCCTAGCAGAAAAAGCTTGACTGTCTTCTTCCACGGAGATGGAAAACACTCATTAATGGCAGCTATTGCCGCCGGTGGTGCCACAAGCAGCTATTAAGTTTAGGGGGAAATTATGTTTCCTAAAGGAGCAGGTTAGTTTAGGCAGCATTTTCCCTTCCTATAAATAAAATCCAGTGACGTGCGGTGAGGTTCATAGCTGGTGAGGCACTGACGTCATCAGAATCAGATTTGCAAATAGATGCATAGATTGACAGCAGTTTACAGGTTATGTTTCACTTCTGCATCCTTACACATACAAACTGTAGCTCACAAAACACGCATTTCCTTAAAAAACAAAACAAAATAAATGTTATTACTGTCTTACATGTCTTACATGGATGATCCATGTCGAAAGTCGGGATAAGCGAGAGGAAAAAAATCACTATCTCTATTATAATCTATCGCTGCACTTGACTTGCTTCCCGAATCGTTTAGCCTAGCTCGCTGTCACTTACTCGGCAGTTGAGGAGTGAACAAGACGAACGTCTGGGATCTTGAGCGCCCCCTGCCATGAGGCAAGAGAACTGCCTGCCTCACCTCGAACCTGTTCTCTGCCGTTTATAATCGCTCATTACACGAAACACGTTACACAAACACAGTTGGTGACAAAAAGCACTGTACATTATATACATAAGCTAAATTATTGTAAATAAGTTCACATATTAAATTTGTTTAAAACATTTTATTGACGCCGTACAGCAACATGCTCTCTCCGCTTAGCAGCCAGCGCAGAGCCAGGGGTTGCGCAATCTGCTGCCTCACCGGCATCGCTTCCAAGCATTTGAATGGGAAAATAAGAAAATTCAGCGATTTTGAACAAATAAAAATCGAAATTGGTGAAGCTACATGAAAAATAAATATTTTTTTGTACAAACCACCGGATGAATATAACAATTTAAATTACTTTATGATTATATATTTTCCTTCTTTCCATGATGGCTGGTGAGGCACTGCCTCACCTGCCTCCCCTGACCGCACGTCACTGATAAAATCATTATTTTAAACCACCCTTTTTGTTTCCCCTGAAATTAATGTTGAGCCAAAACATCCAATTGTCACAAAAATTAAAATTAAAATTAAAAAAAGTAAAATCAGACAAAATCTGGTGTGGGGCAAGTACCTTTTCACAACAATGTATTAATTGCATTGCCTCTCACAAGTAGACACTCTACAGAGTAAATGTAACACAGATGCAATCATCCATGATGCATTATGCTGGGCAAGCGTTCATGTTGCGATGTGAGTTTGGAGTGTTGAGAGAGGATATTTGGCATATTACGCTGTGAATAATAGCTCCAAACACATGTGCACACATTTTCTGGTACACGCAGGCACACACGCAAACACACAACACACTGAATCAGTCTGACGTAAGAGCGGCTTCAACAAAATACATCTGGGTGAGAACCTGGGCACCTTGTATTGAGCCAGTAATGATCGTTGTTACATAATGTTTACTTTATATTCTGAGCAAAGGTAATAATACATACAAACTGATCACTGAATGGAGGAAGATATTGTATCTGTCAATAATATCTATTGACAGGAGAATGTTTACTGAGACCTTGGAGGCTGCACTTGTTATATTTATTGAGCACTGACTGAAATGTCCAAATAAAACCTGTTCATGAATATTGACAAACATAAAATATAGGAGAGTGTACAGAGTTGTATTCTGGGTAGTGAATTTGTGAACGCATGAATGGATGGGATGCTGCTGAACTGTTTTTATTTATTTATTTTTTATTTATTTTTTATTTATTTTTGCTTTATTCAAGCAAATTCAGGAGAGTAAAACATATTTATTAATAAAGATAATGTTGAAATGGGTCATCACCCCACCTGGTAGTTAACGCGACAATAAAGCATGTTCAGAATTTGTTTTGGCAGCAAGGTTTGAGTTTGCTCATTTTCATTCATTCAAACTAAAGTCTGTGAGAAGTAAATACAAAAGATCCTGGATAAGCCCCCACTTTTGTGGGCAAAAAAATTATTACAGAGGTTCAGAAAATGAACACAATGAGTCAGAAAAATAGAATTTGAATGGGAACTTATGCAACACTAGCTTTATAAACTCACTGCAACAGGTGAGTAAAATTAAGGCCAAAGTATTCAAATTTCTGCAGCCTAGGATAGTTAATTTGCCTGAAAGGTTACTTGTAAGTTAGTTTTGCTGCGCTTGTCTTATTTCAACTTGTTTTATATCTTACTTGAGATATTTGCACTTCAAACTAGACAAAGGATACTTAGCAGGATTTTTTGTTTTTGCAGTGTACAGTGCGTTGCAAAAGTTCTCATCTCTGACGTTTTTCATTCATAGTCACATTACAATATCATTTATCTGGAATTATTTTTGATTGATCAATGCAAAGTAACACTTAACCATGAAATGGAACCAAAATAGGAAACATAATTTAGAAGTACTGCACAGTAAATATAAATAAAGTTATGGAACAGGTTACATGAAGATTTAAAACAAAGCAATAGTTTAACTCAATTCAAAAGAAAGTACAAAGAGGTAATTTTCAATAGATACTCATATGGGTGACAGAAAGCAATAAGGTGTGTATTGCAGATAATAACTTGGTGTAAGGGTTTAGAAAGATAAACCAGCATAAAATGGGAAAATGTATGGTAAATATTAGTAACTTCTACTTCTGACTGCCATTTTGATTTTGATTTTGATTTTTTAATGACAGTAGGACTTTAAAGTCTCAAGTGTTTAGGGGGAGGAGTTTATAAGTTCTCACTTCTTCCTACCCCATTTTGAGCATGATATGTTAACTGAAATAAAAAATTTTGGTATTTTCTTTCTTTTTTATGCACTTCTTGTTACTGTGCACTATTTTATTTTTATATTTGTATCATGTTCGGATAAATTATTCCTAAATAAAAAAATATTTGAAGTGTAACGCATTGATATCCCCATAAAAATCCAGTATAATCAACTGCTTCCTGAAGTCAACTAATCAGTAAGTAGAGTTTGCCTGTGTGTCATATAATCTTGAAATAAGTACAGCAATTACTTTTTTTGAAGCGAGAGCCAGCTGGCAAACAGCATCACAACGAACCAAGGAACACAGCAGACAGGTCAGATGTAAGGTTAAAATTGTTCATCTTGATTTAAAGAGAAAATCCTAAAATATTTTTCACTTCAAACTTCTGGCATTTAGCAAACAGAAATGACGAAAACTTTTGATTTCAGCTGCAGGTTGAAAGAGGATTTAAATAGAAACACAAGCAGATGATTCGAAGGTAAACTGATCTCCTCATTCATACTGCTGAGTAGTAGAGAGAGTTACATGGACTTCGACATGTCTGCTCCAGCCCACATTCAGCATTCAGCATAATTAATCAATTTAGAGCTGATTAACTTTGAAACATGACTGGTCCTGCTGAGAGAAGCTTCCACTGCATGAACTGCCCTGCAGACAACACCGTGCCTCTGACCATGTCCTTGAGTTGAACTTTCAGGATCCGAGTGACTTTGTATCTGTCTTCAGTTGCTCCTCCTCTTTCTCTCTCTCATCCTCCTCCTCCTCTGTCTCTGAACTTACTGTGGCGGTCCATATGGACTGTGGGAAAACTGCAGTGTCTGCAAACCTGTACAGACGTCCTGTGGAGCGTATGTTTGTTTTTATGGCATGCTCCTCGATAACAATCAGAATTCAGCGCTGCTTTTTGCCACAACAACAGACTCGCCGTTGGAACCAGCTGCTTTCATGTGTGCTCCTTCAAAGTGTCTTTTTATTCCGTTTTCTTATTTATTTCTCCAACCAGAAGCCCCGGATGATTGCTTTGATGTGGCCCGGCCCTCGGTGTCCCTCTGAGGAAAATGACAAAGCGCCATGTCGCAGAGGAATGCTGAACATGTTGTGGCCAGTCGCCCAGGTCAGCCTGATGACAGCGGGCCGGTTTTGTAGTTTTGTCGACTGCTGCTTTTAATGTGACAATGATCTCATTTTCTCTCTCTCTTCCTCTCTCTCTCTCTCTGTGCTCAAGGAGTTGTGTGTTCAGCCTTCTTCCAAGTGTCTGGCTGTAAGCAGGGAGAGATGAGGAGGTGGGGTGGGGGTGCACATTTCATTAGCTTTCAATTCATGTTGAATTTATTAGTCCCATGCTGGTTCCGCAGGATGGAAGGCTGCTTAAGAAGGGGAACATATCTTCTATATAGACACCTTTTTTTCTCCATCTGCTTACAACATGTGCGGAAAATGACCGGGAGACGTAAGAAGCCGGAAAGAGGATGGATAGTGGATAGATAGGGAAGTGCATAAGGAGAGCGGAGGAATCCGAGAAGGCGGGAATAACAAACCCGCCTCATAACAAGGGCTTGTGGAAAAAAACGACTGCAGCGGTTAAAAACTGTGTCAGATCATTTACCAGCGGGGGATGAGGGACTTCATCAGCCCTGCAGAGAGGCACTTGTCTAGTCAGCACTGCAACACAGAAACAGCCACGGCTTTATTTGTGAGCCTGGAATGTTCCTGTGTGCGCAAGGCCAGCACCCAAACAACCAGCCCTCAGCGCTACCTAGAGAGGGAACGTGGATCTGACCTGAGCCAGACACCGCTGCAGATGTACAGACGCAAGTTATTGTTGCAGGTGACCCGACAGGCCTGTAGCTCTGTTTAACTGGCAGAAGTGACCCAGCAAAGAGCCCCATCTGAATCACAGAGTCTGATGTGGCTCAGAACACATTCACGCTGTAGTATACCGATTTGAGCAGGTGGCACTGTAAGGGAGCACTGATATGTAAAATCAACTTTTTTTTTTACATTATGTTTTAATACTATCAAAAACATACCTGGAGTGTGGCCTTGATTCTTTCTTGCACGTTTGAGAAATCCTTTAATCTCCTGTGGTAGCATTATGTATTTTCCAGGCTCACAGTGCCATTTTGTAGCACAATCAAGTAACTGTTTTATCTTCAGTTGTTATAAAAAGGCTTTAAATATCAAATATGACTTAATATAAATTTGACTTGGTCATTTAATGCCATTAAATTGGGCCTCTGTCTCTTTAAAAAGTCCTGCTCTTTCTGAAACATTGCCTTCAGGAAGTCATCATAACATCTCTCCTCTATTATAAAATGGCGTAATGCTCAAAAAGGTCAATTTTCCCAGATGAGATTTTTTCCACTTGAGGACCGTGCAACAGATACACAAATTATCGGCTGGACTTTTCTCAGGATGAGCTTAGATGATCTTAGAGGAGAATTTCTTGCAAAACTTTAAAGATCGCAAGTTGAAACATATGGGAAAACCACATGCTTAGGTGTTAATCACCCACTTCAAACTCCCAAGGTACATGTGATATCCATGTGAAGCCAATAAATTGAACGTCTGAACAATGGCAGGGCCTGAAGGGGCTGGGTAGGTGCCACCTAATAAATTCCCCCAACACCCAAATTTGAGACCGTAGAATAAAAACACATTTGATAGTAAGAGGACACAGCTGCAAACATCTACTATATCTTTACTATTAAGCTTTGTTCAAAGATACGTCTGTGCCATCTGTTTTATTTTGGATTTCAAAAAATGTACACTGTCTGTAAAAAAATTTTTTTTTTATATTTGAACTTTTAGCCTGAACACTGGGAAAAGAAGTCTTACATATCAGTCATTTTAACTTTTTGGGGTGAATAAAACATGTACAGTAGTAAAATTGAAACGTTATCTTCAGCAATTCCTTTTCAAGCGCTCGTCTCTTCCTGAGAAGATCGGGGCTGACAGGGACAGTGGATGAAATAAAATGAGTTTCTTTTGGATTTGTAGGTGAATCTGTTCATTTCAACATGTTAATGTCAATTCATACAATATTTAAATCACAGTATGTCATGTCATAAAAATTTGAGAACATTTAAGCTGTTTGAAACATAAGCCTTTACTACAGAAGGGGATTAGGACCAGTGAAAAAATAAAAATAAAAAATTAAGAATTCTCAGAATTCTGAGATTAAAGTCAGAATTTTTTATTTATTTTTTTGTGTGGCCCTAATCCTCTTCTGTACTTTCCTCTAATAATTCCTCTAAGTAATACAAAATGCTCTATTTTTAAACAATAAGAACTTCTGGGAAAAATACTCAAACACCTTCTCCAAGTCTACAAAACACAAACTCCCATGATACACCCTCGTCCAGATTTGTGCATAAACACGTTCGAGGTTCTAGAGGAGTGAGAATGAGGTGTTAATTCAAGATGGTGACGAAACCTCCGCCAATAAAGAGTAGAACATAAAAATAATGTATTTCATATCGATTCCCTCCAGTTGTCAAAAGCTTTGACATAAACGCTCAAAATATGCTGTGTGTGCATATTTGTTTGTGTTATCAGAGCAGAAAGAGAACAGGAAAGTAAAGTGTGTGTGTGTGTGTGTGTGTGTGAATTAGGAGAGGGCTACTTCATAACAACCTGGCATAGTTGTTAACCCTCTTTATAACTATCGCCTTCTTTGCGCAGATGAACAGTGGGATATTAGCACTTAGCCTCAGTAAACGCACGTTACGTCGTTGACCTCTGCTCCTCTGAATCATCCTCCTAATTGCTGGAGGCCTCAGCAGTGTGGAGCTAAAGGCCTCTTCTGTTTGGGCGTTCAGCTTCATTAGCTTAAGAGGAAACCTTCTCAGAAAGAGATCCGTTTTTACGCCTGCTCTTACTCCTCCTCCGTTTTATCTCTTTTAAAGATGAAGTCTTCAAATTTTGCGTCTCAGATTTCTGTCCGTCTAATCCGAACGCACGCAGCCTCTTGTTGAATTCCGAATTATTATTCATGTTCCCGACACAGGCTTTAGTCACACAAGAAGCGAGGCAAACTCCCTGTCTTAACAAATGCTCCAGCAGCAGGCTGACAGGGGCTGCAAAGCGTGTCCAATCAAATGTCAAAAGAGCAGCGAGGCAACCCCAAACTATCTTCTGACTTTCATTTCTTCAATCTTCTCCGGTTGTGCTCTGAAACGACAGAGTTGCTCTGTGGGTTTTCAGATAAGGCGAACCGGCAGATTAACGTGGGAAACCCATCGACGGCTATGACAGCCATCCGGCGTCCACGTCGCTCAATGCACAGTGACATCTGCCGCACCTCTAGATGTGGGTTTTTGTTCCGTATCTTGCAGATGGTATCGTGTTCGATTGTCTCTTCATATCAAGGAGAAGGGAAAACAGTGAGTGTGAGATTATCACCCCTGGAGGAGATTTAAGGTTTAAAACGCTTCTCAGTCCTTCAGGATCAGACGAAATGCTCAGAGCTGAGCCTTTTGAGACGGCACAGCACAATCTCTTTGTCATGCGTTTCTTTGGTAAGGCCAATTATCGCGTCAGTGCCAGATTGTATCGTTCAGATCAGACCTGTTTTCTGTGTTTGACATGCAAGATTAAAATCCCACTGCGCCCGGCTCAAACAGAAGATGGCGGATCTCCAAGGCAATAAGCATCTGAGGATAAATAAATCTGTGCAGACGACAGTGAAGCATCTTTCTGGTGGATCCTGCGCCAAGACCGTCTTCCTCACCTGTTTTCCCTCAGGCGATTACACCTTCAGGTCTCTGGAGGAGCCAGCTGTTTCTCGGCCTTGGGACATGCTATCATCACCTCCTTTACGACCCGGTCTTCCCAAGTTCTCACAGAAAGTCTCGCAAATTTCACCTGTTCACCCCTCTAGGGCCTGGAGGAAAGGATCTGTTGTAAGAAGTCTCCACTCATTTGATTCGTGCAGAACACAAGGATATGTTCACGTGTTACTATGCAAATCTACAAATACCGTGAGGGTATAACAGTGGCATGTCGGGCTGGAGTTGTGAAAGCGGTTGTGATTTTGGTTTGGGGGAAAGCGCTTAGCAGAAGTTGAATTTATAGGACCATAATTACTCCTTCATGAGACCCAGCCAGAGGGCTGTCATGTACTTCTATAAAGAAATTATGTCTAAAGACAGCTTGCGCCATATTCTAATTAGGAGCAAGCCCTTGCTGAAGCTATTTATAAATTATTCTATTTTAATAAACCTGCTGTACTCACACTATGAAGGCCAAAAACTGAGTAAGAGTGCATCATTGGTAAAATAAATGAATAAAGGAAAGCTGTGGTGGATGAACTGTAGCGATCGACTGTCAGACCCTCGTTATTAGCAGAGCACACTCCTCAACAAAATGTTTGACCAAGCTTTGAACTGTGTTGGCCAGAGTGTGTGTTTGTGTGTGAACTGAAGTTCTCGTTTGCTCCAGGCTGATCCGAGTGTGCTGGGGTCCAAACATTTGTATCTGTTGACTCCGTTCTGTGAAACTGGAACAGAAACGCTGTGTAATGAGCTGACAGTTCTCACAGACATGTTGCAACGCATACAGTAGGACAGAGTCAACGTCTACTTTTTTTTCCCTCTTATTTTGATGTAATGACCTCTTCATACAATGTTTTCTATTTAGAAAGTCAGATCATATGGATTAATTTTGTTTTTCTCTTTTACAAACTGAAATGAGAAGTGTGGCATGCATTTGTATTCAGCCTCTTTTAGTTAATATGAGTTAATGTGTGTGTGTGCGTGTGGGTGTGCGTGTGTGTGTGTGTGTGATTTCATCTCAGTAATCTCAGTGTAGTCCAGCTGTTCTGTGAAGAGGCTTGCTAGAGAACATCAGTGATCAAACAGCATCATGAAGACGAAGGAAGGCAGCAGACAGGTCAGGGAGAAAGGTTTGGAGAAGTTCAAACCGGATTAGATTATAAATTTTATTCTAAGCTTTGAACTTCCCACAGAGCCTCATCTGAAATTGGAAACTGAGGAGTACAATGGCACCCCTACAAAGGCATGTCAACAGAGGCCCATGATGACTTTGGAGGAGCTGCAGAGATTCATAGCTGAGGTGGACGAGGCAGACTTTGTGCACATGTAGCCACGTCTTTATAAGAATGAATATCTCCAAGAATGACACAAGTTTGTCCAACACAGATGGTTGGTGCAGATTTAGACTTTTTGCTTTTAATCAAAGTAAAATGGTCATTTTCTCACAATGGAAAAGGTTTAGTGCGACATTAAAAGTAGAAACACGTTTGTCCAGAGACTTTTACCGAAAAGTCAGCTTTTATTTAATTTATCAAACTTAGCTAAACATCATGAAAGAAAGAGACCCAAATCCTGTTCTAATAACTGAGACTAAATTTATTCAAAAGAGTCCAAAGAATTTGGAAATTACATGCTTTTTATTTACTACAGGAAATATACAACATCCTTTCAAGTTTTGGATCTATGATGAACAACATGAATTATGCACAAATCAATTAATGAATAAAATAAAATAAAACAACTGCAATATTTGCTTTATTTTCTAGGCCCACAAGTACTTTTGACTCGACAATTTTGGTCCAGGTGGCATAAAGTTTGGACGCCCTTGGTTTATATCAAAGCATACTCACATGTTAAAATGACCCAGTCAAAGTCAAGACCAGGATCCAAATGAGAACTGCCATCAAGACTGATTGAATTTAACTCGACTACTTGTGAAACTCGAGCTCAAGTCGCTACAAGCCACCAGATAATTTATTATTGTTTATTTCATTGTGACACCAAAACAAAACCAGAAAAGTCAAAAGAATAAAATTCTGTGAAAATATTGTTATCTTATCGCAGCAGAGCATTGCACTCTTCATTTCACGTTTGCAGCTGCCTTTCCCTCTCAGCGGTCACACGTTGAGTAAACCCAGACAAATAAATAACAGAAACAGCATGCTGAAACCACAGACGCTTAATATCCTGAAGGCGATGTTCTGTGATTTGCAGAGGTAGCCACTGTTTAAACTGCACAATCCGAAATTGTAAGGCCAGTGTTTACTCATGTTGCCACCATTGTAAAAAAAAGAAAAGAAAAAAAAAGAAATTATAATAATTTTTAAAAAATCAGATTTTCCGCCTGAACAAAACAGACGTACCTGTCAGGAATTGAGGAGTTCTGATCAGGCACTCAAAAACAGCAACCAGCAGACCTGAGATTTCATAAATAATCAACATGCTGGTTGTGCTGCTGTGATACTTTATAATAGCAAAACAATCAATGTGAACCTGATGAAATGACTAGTGACGGTGCACCTTTTCTCTTTTTTTGGAACATAATCAAATTTAAATCAATTATGCATAAAACGTACTTTGATGTAATTCAGCACTGTATTCCTCTTTAAATACAATACATGAGGCTTTAAAGTAATGAGACTGCATCAAAATCAGTATAAAGTGTAATATTTAGTCCATATTTAGAGAGATATTGGTATATTGTATTATTCATGCTTTAAAACACGCTGCTCATCTATCTTGTAGTGTTGCTAATATGGCCATTTCCTAAGTTTATCATGTGTTGAGCATACCGCCTCTAACCCAACTCATTTTCTCTAATACTGGCTTGTTTCCCTGTCATAGTTCTAGGAAATTTAATCAATTCTTTAATCAATTTAATCAATTCTTCACCGTATTCAGACACCTCACGGATGAATGGATCTATTTTATTACAATAAAGGATAACAAAGGGCGCATCAATGCACAATCTGTGAACATTTTAAATGTAAGTAAAACATGACATGCGCTAGGTGGTGCACTGTGTAAGTGAGCAAGTTTACTGTATAGGATTTGATCATAGCTGGGGAAAAAAAGAAAAGAAAAAAAAAAATCTGTTGCTCAGTAGCGCCACTTGCGCTGGCCCAGCGGCAATACCTATCAGTCTTGTGTTATTACAGCCCTCATGACCGCGACAAAGTCAAGACAGCAACACTAACCCAAAAAAGTCTGGATCTGAGCTGTCAAAATAAGACAAACTGTAGCTCACAGGTAATATAACTTAACTTAAGCCTTAATTGTCTTTTTGTACAAGAGATGAACATTACAACATTGTATATTATTGTTACACACACACACACACACACACACACACACACACACACAATAATAATAATAATAATAATAGTGATTATTATTCTATTTAATATAATATTTATTATTATTATTATTATTATTATTATTATTATTATTATTATTATTATTATTATTATTATTATTATTCTATTTAATATAATATTTATTTTTATTATTATTATTATTATTATTATTATTATTAATAATATTATTATTATTATTATTATTATTATTATTATTATTATTATTATTATTAGTAGTAGTAGTAGTAATACTGATAATAAATTTCACCAAGTTAACTATGTAATGTTATTAACTCAGCATGCGTGGGTTCACTCCGGGTTCTCCGGCTTCCTCCCACAGTCCAAAAACATGACAGTCAGGTTAATTGGTCTCTCTAAAATTCTCCCTAGGTGTGAGTGTGCGTGTGCATGGTTGTTTGTCCTGTCTGTCTCTCTGTTGCCCTGCGACAGACTGGCGACCTGTCCAAGGTGTACCCCGCCTCTTGTCCAGAACGTAGCTGGAGATAGGAACCAGCAACCCTCCCGACACCTCTAAGGGACAAGGGTGTTTGAAAATGGATGGATGGATGGATGGATGTTATTAACATAAACTACAAATGATAATAACTGCAACCATACTGGTGTTATGACTAAAAAGAAAGGGTTACAATAGCAGTAACAATAGTAATAATACTAATAATAATTATTTTTCATTAATTCAGTTTGATTTAAATTATGCTACTGAGTTGCAACTAATCTGATATCTTATTTATTTTTAATAACTGTATGTTTATAATGTGAAGTCTGCCATAATTTTTAATTTTTAATCACTGCATGCTTTCATTCACCTTCTTCTGCTGGAACACCTGATTTTCTCCACTGCATGACACTGTATTTTCTCCCGTTTATCTGATACTACTACTACTACTACTACTACTACTACTACTACTACTACTACTACTACTACTAATAATAATAATAATAATAATAATAATAATAATAATAATAATAATAATAATAATAATAATTTATGACTAAACCAAAGGTTCCAACACAGAGAAAAGGCCAGACAAATGTGAAGAATATATGTTGACAAGATGCAGTGCCTTATGAGGAAAATATGGAGGACGTTCTGGTAAGCTAAAGGGACAAAAGACATCTTAAATATAAGACAGTAGCAGAGCAGGAGAAATTTCTCTACTTCTCTTTTATTTATTAAAAGCTGTATGTCAAAATTGTCCACTAAATGTTTCTAATGAAAAACTAGCTTTTATTTTGGCGGAAACGTCGTTCTGTGTGCGAGGTGTCTCCGTGGACGCGCTGCTAACTTGACGAAGCTCTGACCACGAATGAGCCAATAGGCTGTGGAAGGCAGAGTTGTCCCTGTGGCCGCCATTAAAGAAAGGAATCCATGAATTCAAATGGAAACCAACAGGAACCGAGGCTCTAATAATGATCAAAATCTTTGCTGAAACGTAGGCCGGTGCCAGATTTCGAGACGTTTCGCCAGGATGTATTTCAATTTTTGGATAAATTTAGCGATGGAGGAGTGAGACGAGGCGTTTTTATTTTATTTAATTTTTTTTAAAGCGGAGACCGTTTTAGGGCTAAGGGGGAGGGGGAGAGTTGCTTCTTTGCTCTCCTTTTCTTTTTGTTTTATGAACATTTTTACGCTCTTTTGAACATGGTTTTACGGCGTGCTTTTGGGATGTCGGCGTAGGGACGGCATTGTCTCTTTTATCCGCTTCTTTTTTTTTTATCTCTGGCGGAGGAAACTGCAGTCGGAAGGTTGTTTGTTGAATTAACTCCTCCAGCCAAATGTTACAGAAAAATATTTCTCGCTGATTAGGCTTGCACAGAAAACACACAGAGGCTAATTGTTTTTTAATTTCCCCTGGACGTGAAAACGATGGAGAGTTGGATCTCGCAGTGAAGAAGGATGAGTTCTTGTTTCGTACCGAACGGGGCCAGCTTGGAGGATTGCCATTCCAATCTATTCTGTCTGGTAAGAGATTTAAAACTAAAGGAAAGGAGCCATTTTTAACTAGCTGAAGGGGGGCTATGCTAACGTTAGCCACAGAGGCATCAGTTGATAGTAGCTTAGCTAGGCTTAAGGCCCTGTCAAAGCTGACATTAGTAAACGACAGGGTTATTTTACTTTAAATGAAAATGATTTTAACACTTTATCAGCGGGCTTCAATGACCTGTCAGTTGGCGTTAACTTTCTGCTCAAGGGTTACTTCTCGTAAACAAAACTCTCACCCTTCTTGAAAGCTAAAGCTTGTGTTACTACATCTCATTTAACATTTAGTTTGCCACAAGGGATGGAAAACGGTGCTTTTTTCACCCCCTTTCGTACTACTACAAACCTCTCAGTAATGATGTCGTTGCACTTTCTCCCGTTCGCCTCGGCGCCTTGTTTATTATTAACCTGCTACTATCTGGTTTTCGTCGCATTTCCACTATGTTTTATCAAGCGGGGAGCCGCAATCCAAACACTTGATGCACTTCGCTGAGCAGCTTTGAGTTGGAAACTGCCAGACCTTTGAACAGTCGCTGCTAGATAGAGCTACTGTTTATGTTTAATGCTGACACCTCCCGAATGAACTAGCGGGTGTCACTGCACAGCTTGTCCAGACAAGCCCGCCCCTCTTTAAAAGCCTCCTCTTCTTCTTCTTCTTTTGTTTTTCCTAGAAAGTTTTTCACGCTTTATGTTATTGCTAAAAAGAACAAACAAACAAACAAAAAATAAACAACACGTAACGTAGTTATTGCTTAGGTGTTTTTTTGTTTGTTTGTTTGTTTTGGCAGTGCCTTAATCGGCTTGGACTTCATATTCTGGTATCAGCACCAACTAGGGCACAGGCTGATTATATAATGGTTGGCAATCACAACCCCTGGCAGTACAAACAAACAAACCAAAAGAAAAAAGAGAAAAGGTAGCAGCATGCCTCTCTTTTGAAATGAAACTTATCCCGCCTTTCATCTGGATGTTTCTTTATGTGATCGTGTTGCCAGTTGTGGCTGGTTAACATCACCCTAAATAGCTGCGGTCGGAGACCTCCGATATTATTTAAGTCCCATTTGAGACAACCAGTGCATTAGGAGCCACAGCCTGCCTGCTCCATATTCTGAGCCACAGCAGCAAACCTAGTGGGCCTGTTTACAGTCCATCCTCTGGCCAGATGATCAGGAAAACAGTCTGGGGGTAGGTGGGGGGAGTGTGTTTGTTGTTGCAACTATTAGCTTGTCAACACATTTAACTGTAGGCTGGTTATGGTGCCAAAGTTTTAAAAGGCTAAAGTTGCTATTTTAAAGTGCAGATGCAACAGTCCATCTCCAACAGATGAGCATCTGCATTATTGCATGCATAAAAACTTACTTACTCCCATAATTTCTTTAGTCTATGTATGCATTTTTTTTGAGTTAATTGAAAATCAGATGATGATACGTTTTCATCCAAAAATTAGGATAATCTTGTGATTCATGTTCTGTTGAATCAGAAACACCAAACCAGCTGCAGATTTTATGTTTTTAAGAAAAGCAGGCCTGCTAGAAAATCTGATTCAACCACGGAAAAGCTGATTTCTGCGCTTTTTAGTTTGAAGTTCTTTTGATGAAATGCCAGCTGAAAGTGTCAGGAGTTTGTGTAAGACAGAGTCATGGACACCTGTTGCGCCTTGCCGGTCAGCTGACTTGCAGCAGATATGACTTGGAAATTTTCCAGGTCAGACACTGGGCTCAAAACTAAAGGAGCACTGCAAAATGTAACAATTTTCTACACTTTTAACAGGCGCTTCTTTTAATTTTTTGAAAGAAAAAACTGTGTGTTAAAATCAAACCAGAACAAACGAAGGATAATGTATATTATTATAAATGTAACAACAGATGCTATTTTAGCAGAGGTATGAATAATTTTTGCTTTTTTTTGTGTAAATGCTGCGGCACCATCTCAATATTATGAGAAACTCGTACATTTATGGTAGCCGGTCAGTTATTGTACGCAACTTTAACATTTGATATACAATTTCATTGGAAAATAAAGTGATTAAAGGGTGCAGGAGTGGAGGGGGAGAAAAGTAAGTTTTTTTATTTCTCTTGACGTCCCTCTCTTGTGGTGTGCAAACTGCACAGATTACATATGCAGATCTCTGCCAGCGAAACCAAAATGGGGAGGGCGGAGAGGTGAGCAGGGAAATGCCTCATTACTAATGCTGACATTAAACTCATTCTAGTAGCAACACGGCCGAAACGCCACCCTGCGTTTAGCCGCTTCCGAAATGTTGCCTCCTGAAGGCAACATTTCCCTGCAGAAAATTCCCACTCTCTCCCCTCAGCGCCGCTCCCTCTGGCTCCGGACCGCGCTGCGCCGAGCTCGTAATTATAATGTTTACGACCTCGCTTGAAGGTAGCGTTGGCTACGACGCGACGGACACGACGGAGGCTGGTCGCCCGGCTGGCTAATGTTTTTTTTTTTTTTTTCCTCTCTCTTTCTCTTTCTCTGCATGCTGAGACTAAGCATAATACCACTGCTGTTATGACTCACTTGCTCAACAGAGTCCACTTTGTGGTTTTATGGCAAAAAGAATGTGGACACATTGTGGTAGTTTACTCCCCCCTCCTCCTTTCTTCAGTGGAGGTTATGATGCTGTTGGTGCAATTATATTCTTATTATTGCAAGTAAGACCAGGAGAACTAACTCCAGGTGTGTCCTTAGGTGTACCTGTGAGACGTTTAGCGGCTTTCTTCTACACTTAATTGATTGAAATTGTCGAATACGGGAGGGAATTTGCATCACTCTCAAAAAGCAAAATGCCAAAGCACCTGCTAGTTTCAGGTTTGCTTCAAGACAGGCTTACTCGGGGTGGAAAGGTAAAAAGAAAAAGAGGAAAAAGAAACTTGGTAGGAGAGGAGCATCTGTGACATGATTTGAGCAGCCTCACCTGTTGTCTTGCATCTTGAAAAGGCAGCTGCTTGAACACAGTGTTCCCTATTCATACCCAGAACTCAAAGTTACCAGAAGGGAAGGTAAGCTAGTTGGCAGAATACTGGAGGTCGCGACCCCGCCGAGTTATAAAGTGTGCATCACCTCAGGAAAACTTCTCCTCTCTCTCTATCCAGCGGCTTCGGCCTCACAATCCCGGCTAATGCACCGGCGTGATTCCTGGCTCTGGCGTTATGAAATCTAAAACTCCACATGACTGGCGCTGCCCACGCCGCCCGGGACGCTTCTCCCGAGCAGTTGCTCCGCATACCTGAGTATTTAGTAAGAAACGAGCAGGAAGGAACGCCGTGTTGAGTCACAGGGCTGGAAATGTCTGAGGTACAGCCTGGGAAGCAGGGCTGTTGGAAGGAAATACTCAGGAATCTTTGGCACTCCATATATTTTTCTTTTCTTTTTTCTTTTTTTTTTTTTTTTTACACACAGTCTGTAACTAATTTATTTAGAAAGTACAAACAGTGCAACTGCAGACGGTAAAGCTATCTTTGGGTGCAGAGTTTTGGCATGCTGTTTTTTGTTTTTGTTTTGTTTTGTTTAGTTTTTTTCCTGTTTTGATCTGAGGGGGATTTAAGGACACTTTGATCTAGAATTTGTATTTTTTTATGTGTGTGTGCATAAAATTGGAGGAAACTCGGCTGCAACAGATAAAAGCAGTAGGTTGACTTAAATAGAGATGCACCAAGCAGAATACAATTCGTAAACTTTTGACCTGTTGGTAGGCGAGATGGACTTTAAAGGTTTCATTATGATATTTCGTGGTACTATTGTGATGACAGTAAAAGTGAAAAGAACAATGTATCACTTCTTTCTTAGGTAACTTTATGTAAGAATGTGACTTCACGACACAGATATTAACATCACAAAATGATGTAATGCGCCTCTTTTGGACTGCAGTCATGGAAATAAGTGTTTGCAATAATTGCATTCATTAATTGGAATGTATTGTGACAATGATAAATCTCAATTCTTTTAAGAAGTTTGTCACAGTAAATGATAAACGATACGATAAATGTCCTTCCTTACTTTGACCTACTGGGATAAATTTTAACTAATTCTAGTTTCTCTTTAAAAATATAAAATACAGCATTATGAAGCAGGTTTTCTAGCCTCCCTAACTGAGTAACCATATTTATGTTTGGAAAAGAGACGTCTCTGTGAGCGTAGAGTACTGTAAGACAAATTTTTGCCACTTTTTAAAACAGTGATCGAAGTTTGTATTTTTAAATTGGCCTTTGCTTGCTCTGCTAACAAACAATAATAATAACGATTGCAAACATGCTAGAGAATTTGGGTCCCAATCTAGTCTCGTCTGAACCGGTATCCGTCTGGCCAACAGTTCAAATTCCAGCATAATTCATGACAAAATGAGTCACGGATCCAAGCGTTATTTACATTGTTTATGCGGTACTTTTCAGATCCAACATTTGAAATCAGAGTTTATCCTCATAAAAAGACAGTTTGTTGAGGTTTATTATGTAATAATGACCTTGTAAATATAAATAGGATTTAACACGTGAGAAAATCGGAGGGGTAATAGCTCTTGGTGGCAGCGTGTTGGTTCTTTCTGCTTATAACTTTTCTTTTTCTTGTTTTTTTTGTTGAGGCATTAGACGTTGCGACAATTATTCCCTCTGATGTTGGATCTTGTGCAGCTGGAAGGATTTTTGCTCTTTTCGTTTAGTGGCAACAAAGTATTTTTTTTTTTTTTAGAACTGGGATCAGCTAATTAGCATCTCAGAAATTCAAATAATACCTGAACTATAACCCCCAAATCCAAGAGGAGTTGAAAAGGAGACGGAGGAAGTTCAGATAATATCTTCCATCTGTTACAATGGACAGGTATCAAATCCACGACTCCGTCGTGTCTCTACTCAGCTTTCTAACCACACGCCCTGACAGAGCGCTAGAGGAGTGACAAAAGCAAATGAGGTGGATTAGCAGTGCTTTCTAACAACCGATGGCGTCATTCACTACACATGCTACTGTGGAATGTCGTCTCCACTGTCTGGAAATTGGGCTGTCGTAACACTGTCTTGCAGCAATACTCTTCAGTCAGAGGCTTCTTCAGATTCGTTGCAAGACTGACTGCTAGCAAAAATCCTTCCTGTCCACAGCATTACATTTCAGAATGACTCTGAAGATACTTGGATGATATGAGCTACAACATTTAATTTCCCTTAAGGATAAATGAAGTGTTTTTAAATTGAATTTGAATGGACTGCTCCGTCTTGCTGCTTTTTCATGTATTTAAAGTGCTTCCCCTGATATCCAAAACCTCAACAAAACAGGACGTAGCTCACATCGACTCTCTTCACTCACTAATAACGTTCAGTTTTATCGTTGGACAACCTCGTTTTTCCTTATGGCAGTTTCACTGGACAATGAAACTTTTCGACCGGTCAGGTCGGTTCTGATTAACAGCTGATTTCTTCGTTTTACATTTCCATTCATGGAACGTCTTTCCTACGGTATCGACAGGCTTTCAGCGCTCTCGTTCAGTCAACGTTTTAATGAAGCACTCGATGCCACACAAACCCCTGACGGAATTATCGCTGTGTACACTTTGTGGTGGGAGACTGCGAAGACAAACTTTCAGTCTTTTCACGGTAACATGTGGTAACATTTTACCTGGCTTCATGCTTAAATAGCTTAGTCTTGGAAGAGGAGAACACATTTCATTAAAAATGACTTTGGAGGAGATTTGCTAATTCTTACAGCAGGTACAGACACTTCTACTTCAACAAACTCCCTGTACGTCCAGTCGGATAAGCGTCAAACCGAATGGCGCCACTACAGTGTAAAAACACAAAAGCTTTCCCAAGAATTTTTTTTGGGTCTAGATTCCAGTGCAAACTAGTACAACTGAAATGAGACAAAAACTAGTTTACAAGCAACATTTCAGCAAGAAAATTCCTCAACGTTGATTAAAAAAATATTAGTGAAATTTTGACTTTAAACAAGCTCCCATATCTTGCCAAAAGGTTGCTTGTACCAGTAAGCTAGTTTGGTTTCACTTCAAGTGTATTTTTCACTAGAAACAAACGCAGAAAATGTGTGGTAGCATTTTTAATTAATTTTTTTGCTGTGTAGCGAGCATTGTTTTCCAAATGTTGGACATTTCTGTTAAGATCCTGCACATCTACTTTATCACAACATCCTCACAGATTTAATAGATCCTGTGAGGAGGGAACAACTCGCGTGCCGGTCGGTCAACTTTATGGTGCTTGTGCATAACTGGAGAAGTTTTCTTGTGCGTCCATCCATCCATCCATTTCGTTTCTAATAAAGTGCTTGTGGTCTGTATGGGGTTTGTACTGGTGCTTGAAATCCTTGAAAATGCTTGAATTTCAAGTAGGTGGTTTCAAGGTTGGTGCTTGCTTTCTGTATTAATCCTTTAAAAGTATTAGATATTGAGATTGCACAGTTTTCTAATAAAGTGCAGACTTGATTTAAAAATAGGGGTGTATTGATAAATTGACCCCAATTTCCTTAATTTTGGATATCGGTGGTCGGCGGTACAGAGTGTGAAGCTGATCTTGTCTTCCTCAGCAAAGGTCTAAATATCAACCACTGTCATCTTTTTCTTCGCCATGAAAGAGGTTTGACTTGTAGCCCGTCTCACCAGGTCATGTCTGCATATTTGCACTTAACAATAGTCTCCCCACTGCTGCCAAATCAGAGACTTTATTGCTATATTTAGCAACATTTTAGATAAAAATAAATAAATAAAAAATTGTATCGGCCAAAATTGGAATCGGCAGGTCAGGCTTTTTAAAGATTGGTAATCAGTGATCGGACAGAAAACTACGATCAGTGCACCTCAAATTAGAAACCTAAATTTGCACAGCGAGGTTTAAAGGTTAAATCAGATATTTAAAGGTAAATTATTTATTTATTGTCACAAAGTAGGAACAACTTGTCGTGCGTTCAGGTGCCTTTCTTCGAGAACAGCCACAGGAAAGATGCGCCAGTCCTGATAACGCCAGAAACGGTCACGCGCACCAAAAATAAAATAATAATAATAAAAACACAAAAAGGTCATGGCCAGAGCTGTAATGTAAGACGAGGAGGGCGGCCTGCTGCTCCTGCAAGTTAACAGCCGAGCAGCAGCAGCTGTGGCTGCAGCACTAATCAGTATTTTAGCTATGACGGTGGCTAAATCCCTGCAATGAACTGTGTCAAACTCCCAGTCACCACTGTGTTTGATCAGTTGTTTTTTTTGTTTTGTTTGTTTGTTTGTTTTTTTCTTTCTCTCTGTGTTTAGTCGCACTGTAAAAACTAGGGATAATTACAGGCAGCTTGTTGATGTCTGACAGGAGCAGCACGACACATTAAACTGCTTAACATTTTTGTTATCGTTTTAATTCATATCGAAGTTCCTTACCACTAACTTGAAGGATATTAAACTAGAAGTGCCATTAAAAACAATAGACTTCAGAAAGTAGATTTTTAACATGTAGATTTTTAGATAAAGGAAAATAATATGTACTGTTGCATACTTTTATTCAGAAAGGAAGGTCAACAAGGCAAAAAAAAAAAAATCCAGCGGAGGCGGTGAGCAACAGCAGCAGACAGCTAGACAGCAACAGGTGGCTGCAAACTGGAGGAACTTCAACACTGAGTTCAAATGTCAGTGTTGACAGAGCTTAGTACAGTGTAGCTGTTTTTTGTTTTTTTTTACGTCTTTAAACTGTAAATGTTCAGATGTTTGTAATGATCTAGGTGCAGCTTTTGCAGAAAATACATTTGAAGTTGAACTTAAAATAAAACAAAAAACAGATCTCTCCCTCTCTCTCTCGCCCTCTCTCTCTCTCTCTCTCTCTCTCTCTCTCTGTAAGACCTCTAAGTGGATATCAGTTGTTTTCATGTCGATAAACTGAGAGGAGAGAAACTCTGACCACATAATACGGAGAGATGGGCTGATTACTGGCCAGGAAGAGGTAGGCTAAGGTTTGGGGGGGGGGAAAAGTTGCTATTCCCAAATTGCAACAGTGTTGTTTTGAAGTGCTGAAGTCATTTTTAATGGTGTGCAGAAAGAGTTTTCTAATGCTGCTCGGAGCAAAGAGAGATGGAGGGCTGATTCTATCCACACCTGTTGCTGCACATTGCTGTTCAGCTGGCTGAAAGGAGACTGTTCACTTTTCCCGAGATTACAAGACAAATTTGGCTGAGAACAAAAAATGTAGAATATTCTGTGGAAATATTCCAAATTTAAACATGTTTCCCCCCATTATTTTCTTTTTAAGTATATCAAAATTCATATGACAAATAACTAGTAGACATGGCATTATCAAAACTTGTAATTTATATGTTATGGTAATTTAAAGACAGAAGGAGGAATTGCTGCATTTCTGTTTCCAAAAACAACAAATGTGTATATTGTTACTGTTAAAACACTGAGTTTTATTGTGCTTTGGGAACTTTCTAGTGCTCCATATTTAGTATTATACATTATACCTCTTAAAAGTTAGGGTTTAAAAGTTAAGTATCTTCAAAGACTCGCTCTGGGCAGGAATGATTTCCAGCAGCAGTCAGTCTCACAACGAATCTCAAGGAGCCTCTGACTGAAGGCTGTTTCTGTATAACCGTCTGATGACTTTCCTGGAAGACACAGTCAGTTGTTAGCTTTTGCTGCTCCTCTTTAAACCGATTATTGTATCGCTTATCGTTTCTCGTGATACGTTTGTTATCATGGTAAGAATTTTGATCCATCACTGCCTAAACTGTTGTTGGCATTGTTAGTTTTACAAGTTTATCCCATTTTTGTTCAATGAAAGCATCGATGAATTACAAAACATGATTAAATCCGGTTACAATTTACAGTTAAGTGATATACAAATCAGGCTTCTTTGTGTGACTGGTGTCCTAAAGAGACGTATGACAAATAGGAATGTTTTTCCAGCTTTTGTGTTTGTGGGGCTGTTATTGCTGTGACACAAAGTGGCAGCCATATAGTTACCCTAAAAATGAAGCAACAAAATATCATTATCACAATAGTACCACAAAATATTGCCATAAAACTTTAACTTCGTATCCCCCTAATAGCTGGAAAGCCATACAATTAAGGGTGCAGCTTAAAGAAGTGGAAGCATTTGCATTAAAGTGACCAGTTGCTCTAGAAGCCTGCAGCCAGGTTGCGCTGCACTAAATGTTTTCCATCTGATCTGCCTCTGATCTATAGTGTGTAAAGATTTACCAAATAAAATCTGACATTGAGTTCAAAATAAATTCCCCACTCAGCTGTACTTCTCTTTAAATAAAACATACAGATTTCAATAAATCCACTTTCTTTTTTTACTCTTTTTTTCCCCCCTTTCTTTCTTTTTTGATGTATTTTATGCTAAGTCAATGACTTCCCTTTACACATTATTTTAAGACCCCCTTTTAACTTTTTTCTGCAATTTAATTGCTCTGCTCAAATAGTTCAGATTGAGTTTGCAGTGGATATGCACTTGAACATTTTTACACGCAAGAACTCACAATAGGACATAGTGTTTGTCTGGTGGGGCCTTTAATCTTCTATATAAATATGAGAAGAGCTTTTTTTTTTATTATCCTTTAATGTCAAGCAATTACCCTCTAACTGTATCCACTATTGTTCACTGCCATTTAGATCTGACCTGTAAGAGCAACGGGAAAGCGGTATCTTTCTGGCAATTTCTCTTCGTCAGTAACTTCGGCTCTTTAATACGCTTAATCATCGTCGTATGAGAACAATTTAAGGTTCGAAACTCATAATTGTATTGAAATGGAGGGACTTTGTGTGTAATGATTTCTTGCTCTTATAAGAGCGAAAATGGCTGCAGTAGTGAAAGCGCAAACCGAAACTCCTGTTTAAATGTTAGTTTAAATTTTTTTCAGGGCTTCTGCAACTGTTAGATGCCTGCGTGCCCCCACCCCCACCTGAGCGGCGCACACAAGTGTAAAATCCAATTTTTGTGGGAGGAAGAACAAAAAGCCTCACATAAGATAAAACACACACACACACACACACACGGAGGAGATCTGGACGTGGTGGTGAGGACGAGACGGGGTGCTCACCTTCTAATTGCCGGTCTCCACCGCTTACGATCTGGTTTCACAGTTAACCGTTGTTTCCACCCTCCCTTTCCATTGTGAGCACAGATGTTTCCGAGCGCGGTGCAGGTGTAAAGTGGTGCTTCTCGCACTCCAGCAGGAAAGAGCGGGGCCCAACCGCTCACTGCACCGCTGCCATCGCACTCAGGCCGCACTTCGACTGTTTGAACCCCCTGAGTTGTGTGTCGGCAGCATTTTTAGAATTCCTCAGGAAGTCTGGTCGCTCATCAGAGATCACGTTGTGATGCATGTAGCGTAATTATGGTGTGTTCATATGTGAAACAAGAACATATTGCAGTCTGACTTAGATTTTTTCTTCTTTTTTTTTTTTTTCTGTTGCTGGTGTTGGGTACAAAGCAAACATTTGCGTTGCTTTGTTTGATGCATAAAGTAGAGCAGCTGAATCAAAGTTCTGACATCTTTCTGGTGAAGATTGATGTGTGTACGATAGCGACGCGTGGAAGGTGGTTGACAGACGGCTGGAACGCCATCGCTGTTGTGATGTGTTTAGAGGTTTTCCTTTTTGTGATCAATGTTTGGTTAGTGTTTGGTAGAAAGAAGTGAAAAAACAATTAGAGATGCATCAAACAGAATTTTCTGGTCACCAATTTTTGTAAACCTCTGACTTGCCATTACGTGTTTTTGTCAAAGATTTAGAAACTGGATTTCAAATCCTTTTTTGCTGGATTTTGTTTTGCTGGACTGTTCTTTTTTTCTTTTTTAATCTTAGCAGTAGTCACGGGAGACGAGGAGCGTTAATACACATTTTTACTAATGTTTTATAATGGCCAAAGGATGGCAGTAGTTTACGTCTTAAACTAGTTTTAGCATCTTATGTGAGTGGTTAGTACTGTGAGAACAGCAAAAGTAGCATTCTCTTTGGGGATTCCCTTCAACTTATCAGCTTCTGACGCTCAAAATAATGCTGAAAAACAACAAGTAGTGTTTTTATCAAATTAGTGGTGGGACTCGATTCTATTTTTTTTTCAACAGGGTTAATCACAGGGTCTGTAATTAATCAAAAACTATATACTGACAAAATTTGAATTTCAAAAAATGTTTCTGCCAGATTATTGAAAAAACAGCCAGATGAGCTCAACAACAAAGATTTTTTTTTTTTTTTTTTTAAATCTATATTTAGGTTATTCTATTATCAGATTAGAACAAAGTAAGATTATAACCATTCAGCTCTCAAGTGTTTCAGCAACCTCTGATCATTCATGGAACTAATTTGAAAGAATCCTTCTTTAGAAATGTGGACTGTGAACACTGATATTAGCATCGGGGACATCTGTGCTGCTGCACCGTGTTTAACATTGAGATTCTATTTTAGGCTTGAATAGCTTCGCTCATAGGTCAATTCCTTTCAGCAGAACTTGAGGTGAAATAGTCTTTTCAGTGTTCAATCAAATCCTTTATAGAAAAATATTTATTTTTCTTTTTGAGCAAAAATTAACCTCCAGTGGGCCAAGACTTCAGTGTCCATCGCTGTTCACGCATGTTGCTTGTTCATGAGATTTACGGATGTACCAGATATAAATACAAAGGTCATGCCTCAAGACTTCTGCATGAAAAAAACAAAACAAGATATAAAAAAAACCCCACCAACAAACAAAAGTGATTCATTGTGTTAAAATCTATGTAATTAATCTAATGGCGTAAAAATGGTTCATCACTGGTAATTTTGCTCAAGGATTGGGCATTTGTCTTTTTTTATTTTTGCTATTGTGAATATTTTTAGATGAAAAGAATTTAGATTTACTCGCATAGTGATGAATTCCAGTTATTGATATTTGAAAACTCCATAAAACTGGATTGTATTGATTTTTTTATTTTTGCAATGTTCTCCACTGTTGGCTCCATGGGAGCAGCAACAAATACCTGCAAATTTAAAAATATGATTGAATTTAGTTACAGTTAGTAGCTTAGTGATTAAAAACACACTTCTCTACATAAGTGCAGCTGGTATTTTAAGAGCAGTCTTTGTCTTTCCGGGGCTTTCATTTCTCCGTCATGCAGTGAATCATACTGTTACTTAAAAAAGATGGCAAAGAAACTTTGTCTTATTGTTGCTTTTGTCATTTTCACAATAAATTCCACGAAATATTGGGATATTTTAAGTCTTTATCGCCTCCTCCTACCAGCAGTTGTCAATTTGTTACACCAGCGGGAGGAGCAACTTTCCTAGGGAATCTAGATTTTTACTTTAACAGGGGTACAACCAAATCCTGCCATCATTTCGAAATGCAGCGTGTTTGAAAACTAAAAACAGTAAAATAAAGCCTTATATGCCCTCTGTTTAGCTTTGTTGTTATTTGCAGAAAGTAGGGGTTGGCGATAAGGACTTAAAATTTTATCACAACATTTCGTGGTACAGTTGAGATAATGAATAAAGTGACATTGGGAGCGGGTTATTACTTATTTTTTAGGTAACTTTAAGAGGCTCTCACTGGAATCGTATATCGACAAACACTGCTCTTGAAAAAACATTGAAACGCATTTCTTTAAAACAGTTTTTCCCAATTCCAGTCCTCGGGGCCCCCTGCTCTGCATGTTTTAGATGTGCCTCTATACCAGAACAGCTGATTCAAATGATTGCATGACATCTTCTGCAGCCACCAAGTGCTGCAGGAGCCTGTTAATCACGCAAAGATTCAATCCAGGTGTGTGGCAGAAGGGAAACACCTAAAACATGCAGGCAGGGGGGCCTCGAGGACTGGAATTGGGAACCACTGCTTTAGGATACCTCCCATATACGTGTGATTTTGTATCACTAAACTACACACAGTAACTGCCAAATTGTATGTTCAAGTTTATTGATGCTGCCAATAAAACAAAAACAGTGGAGAAAATAGTAAAGCTAACAATCCCAATAATATGGAGAGCTTTTTTTAAACATCATTAAATAGAAATATATTTTATCACAATAAAGAACAAACCATACAATAAATCCCTAGCAGGAATCTTGCAACTCTGTCAGCCTGAACAGACATATGCTGACAGGTCGGAGGAAATATATTTGCCTTTCAAATCCGTCTCTTCCGACTTTCTTCTTAAACATGAAACTGATATCAAAAACGGCTAACTTTAGGTTCTTCAGTCGGTAACAGTTTCCACACCCAAGAGTGTTCTGTGTGCGACATGGCATGGTGTGTTTAATGATCAAAAAAAGAGTCGATTTTTGAGTTTTCGCCTCTTAAGACGCAGATCAAGCCGAAACCATCTGATTGCTTTGTGCTTCTCTATTTAAAATGTTCTTTTTTCTTCAGCTCACATCTTTTAAATTAGAGTAAATCCTTCAGCTTTCTGTTACCAGAGATAAGACTTTTTTGTATTAATAAAATTTTTTTTCAAGGTTTCTTAACTCAAAACGCCTTAATTATGGGGGATGGGGAGACGAGACTAGGCTTTAAAATAGACCAGGAAGTTGTTATCACTGTCAACTCGTTTCTGAGGGCCACCTTAGGTCCAGCTTGATGACAAACGCCGTACTGCTTCGCAACAACCACGAGTAATCACTTTTCCATACTCGATGCGTCTGAACTTGAGTTAAGGTATCCCCCTGCGTTGTAATGGATTAATTGGTTGAATATACGGCGGGAAGGCTCTCTCAGTCTGCCCGAACGAAGCAGGACTAAACGGCTGTGTAATGAACAGACCATGTTGTTGCGGATTAGTTGAAATGCCTACAAGGATAAATCGAGGCCCACGAACGCCGGCAGGGAACGCATGCGAGTGCCTATAAGGCATCGCATTTGTGTTCTAAGGTAGCCGGCATGTGTTTAGGTAAACATGGATTGATAAGCAGCAGCCTGAGCCAGCAGCGGGGCGTAATGTTCCTGTTTTAACACTTAATAACCCTGCTGGTGATTTAGTGCCTACGAGGTTTTCTCCTCTGGGGTCTCTGCATAAAAGCAGACTCCACCACAGCCAGTAATCGGCAATAATATGGATTAAAAGCAGTGAAACTATACGAACCAGAACTACTTCATCACGATGTGTTTTGAACATTCTGTTCCTTGTATTCCTAAACAGTCCTGAACAAAATCTTCCAAATACATTGCCTCCGTGAATTCCTTGGTCCCTGAATTTTCATCACGTTATAGCAGGGCAGGATTTACAAGGATGTGGGCCCCTGAGCTGGAGACTTTAGGGTTCCTATCCACTAATGAAAACTTATTTTATCAATGCAAATGACAGCACATTAATCGGTAGTCCCATACATCAGCAGGAAGGTTAATATGTCTTCTAGCTGATGTTGTTCCCAAAGAAATCTACTGTAACGCTATAGTTTTCAAACCCTTGAATATTATGTTATTAAAAAATCTAATACAATACAACTCGCATGATTTGGGCCTATGAGTTTCATATGAAGAACAATGTTTGTTTTTAATTTGATAAAAAAAAAATTTGAACATTAAAATCTGTGGGGCGTCCCCAGAAATTGAGGCCCTGGGCGACTGCCAATGGAAGCCCTTTCTAAAGTCTGGCCTCGTGTTATAGAAGTAAAAAAAATTTATAAGAAAGTTTTTATTTTTGGTTGTTGTGTTTTTTTTATTTTGGATATAAAAAAAAAGTCTTCCAGTTCCAGCAATAAATGTTCATGTTTATTATGTCATTTTCAGCATATTACTTGAAAATTGGTGTGAAAACGACGATATAATCGTTCATGGCAATAATTTCTGAGGCCGTGTATCTTCCAGCCAAAATCTGTTACCATGACATATAATAATAACCACTTTTCTAACAAATGTAAAGGCTGCTCAGTACACTGTATTTCTCGCCTCTCCCCCAAAAGGTGCTGAATTGTACACCAGCAAATCCTCCCCTCTCACTGTCTTTTCCTCCCTCTCTCCCCTCGGTTGCAGGCTGACTTGACGGGGATCAAATGGAAGAAGTTTGTGTGGCAGGGTCCCACCTCCGCCCCCATCCTCTTCCCGGTGACGGAGGAGGACCCCATCCTGTGCAGTTTCAGCCGCTGCCTTAAGGCCGACGTGCTGAGCGTGTGGCGGCGCAGCCAGCGGCAGGGCTGGAGGGAGCTGTGGCTCTTCTGGTGGGGGGACGACCCCAACTTCGCCGACCTGATCCACCACGAGCTCGCAGGTAAGAGGAGAACGTTTCCCTTCGCTTTTATAGAGGCTCACAAAGCGATGCCCAAGGTGGCTGCAGTTTCTCAATAATGGAGGTCGATGAAACCAGGTAGTTTAAGGGGGGAAGAAGAAAAAAAAAAGGAAATAATTTACTCTGCTGCTGCAAGAACAAGGAAAGAAAAAAAGTATGACGAGAAAATTCACTTTCTTACCTGTGAACCGTTCGTAGATTCACCCAAGGTTATTGCCCTATAAAAGAATGATGGCTATAAAAGATAAAAAGGGAAAGTGTGGTGCTCAGAGCTTTTATAAAGGAAACACTTGAACATGATGTCAAGATTTGTTATTGATTGCGCCATAAAAAAGAAAAAATGATTTGAGAGGGTGATTGTCAGGTCGGCGCCCTGTAAGTGAGAGCAATAAGGAAGTGTTGTTATCCGTGTAATCTAATACCGCCTTTATCTAATCAGCTGACTGATAATCCAGCTGACCCTGCTGCCGGTGCCAACATCTGCAGGGCCTTTCGGGTTCCTCGCAGACACCGGGCCACGGGCCGTGCCGTTTCACCTGCATACTCGCGGCAAATCTTCCGGATAAATCAGCACTCTGCATTCTAGCTTGGTGCAGCGGAAGCAGACGTAGAGCCAGGCGCTGTGGCTCTTCAGAAGAGGAATAGGTGGGCAATCATTACTTGAGGGAGAAGTACAGTTCAGCACAGGCAGCCATGCAGAAACGAGGCCGATGCATCCGCTCTCTGCTTTCTGCGTTTTTTTTCCCCTTCTAAGAGCAGCATGAGATGTGGAAGATTGGTGGTGTTTGGGGAGGGGGAAAAGCTGTCTTCATGCACATTTCCTGCCATGTAGATGAAAGTTTGCTTCCTGAGCCACACGCAGCCTGTCTGCGGCCCCTTTTTCTACTCTCCCCCTTTATTATGAGACTTTGTGCCTGAAGTGGACTCTCGGATTGGGAGATGAAGGCTACGATGGGCGGCTCATTCAAGCCTAACGGGTGCTGGTAATAACTTGAAGCGGTTGGCTGGGGCCCCTCTGATGGAGTGGGCTTCATTTCAAGCAGGAGGACGTGTTATGGAGCATCTTAATTTGCAGGTTGCTGGAGATGCTGCTGTGCTTTCCACAAGCCCTGGAAAGGAGAAATGCATCTCGAGTGTTCTGTTTATAGAAAATAGCTAATTGACCGCTGGCCTGACTTTCAACACTGTGTTTTCTTTGAGCAACATCTGGAATGCTTTGCATTGGGAGCCCTGTGTGTTTTTTACCATGTCTTAATACATGTCTCAATATTTTGGATTAAGTTGTTCCCATATGGATGGTGTGCTACTTTCTTTCCTCCTGACTATAGATCAAATCTTTAGGATCTTTCTTAAATCTGTTTTTCCTCTGAGACAATGGACAATCTAACTTTAGATTAGGGGTGTTCAAACTTTTTGTCAAATGGGCCAAAATTGACATTTCAAAATGACTCATGGGCCAAAATAGAAACAAGGGGAAATATTGACAGAAAAAGAAACAAAATAGACTTTTTTTTTAAAACATACTTGACAATAAACCAAGTTATATTGCTTTTTTAATATGAGAACACCACTCCTATTTTTTTTAAAAAAAAATGTTTATATTGGCAAGTGATGTGTAAATTGTTGTTGATTCAAAACTTTAATAAGGTTTTGCAGATTTGCCTCTAAAAGAAAGGGCCCAGTTTGTGAATCTCTAAAGTGCTCCACTGAAAATAATATTGTTTTTTTTGTCAATTTTGAGCAGTGAAAACAAGAATTAGGCTACTTTTGTGTTAAATAGTATAACCAAGTTTAGTAAATTCATTAAAAGCATATTTGGATATGTCAAAGTGTGCTGGATACATGGAGTCCTCACAAGAGAATACAAAAAGCCTGAGCATTGAATACTTTGTGCAGTAGCCAACATTTCTGAAGTAAGATTTTAATTTCTGTAAAAATTTTGCCCTGGTTAAAAATAAAAAGTCTCAAACTGTTACTGTTTGAGGCAGTAACAGTCGTGGGCCGCACAAAATTGGTCCATGAGCCGCAAGTAGCCCCTGTACCGCACTTTAGACACCCCTTTAGCACCCCAGCATCACCACATATGTCAGTGGTATAGAGAGAGAGTGACTGTGCACTACTTAACTGCATGTAATCAGCTTATATTTATTGCTATACAAGTGGTTTTATTGTGACAGTGATGCTGCGTACAGATATTTTTATATATTTAGCAGCCTTAGTTACTATTACCGGGTTTAAAATTAAATTAATTTAAGATGTGCGCTCACTAACTAGCTAACAAGCAGAGGCTAGTGAATGAGAAAACGAGCACCAATGTGTCATTATAACTGGACAATAAAGACTTATTATAACATATGTTTTTGTTCTCATTAATGGAATGACACATTGCCTTATCTGACTACCTGCCCAGCAGCTAATGCTAACAACATTAGCTACTACTAGATGTTGCAAATACTCACTTTAATTCCTACAAAAACCATTGAAGACTGGTAACAGTTGTGTTCAGTTCTATAGTTGAGGGTAAGATTCTTGGATTTCCTGTTATTTGTTAGCTTGTTAAATAATTATTAATGTATTTATTACCGCCTTAAGTTCATGAGCTTTAAGGAGCTCTCCTGTCATTATCTGCCATTATTTATTTATATTGGGGCCAGATGGGGTGGCACAGAGCAGTCAGTGTTACACCGTTCTGCTGTTGGACAAGTTTTAACAAATATTCTAATATTGAACCTTTACAGTTCCTTGCATTTTATATTAGAGATTAGAAGGAGTTTATGGACCGATTGTCCTAAAATGCTTTGCCTGAGTAGACCAAGGTTGATAAATGATCTTTAAACTTTGTTAGGGTGTGAAATGTCGTCTTGCTGCCACACACATTTCACAACTTGCTCCATGGCTTTTTATTTATTTTGACTTTCTTCTTTATCTCCCAGGAATTCTGGAGCTTTCTCTTACGGTTTGAAGCTTCTTTTTACAGTTTCGGGCAGTGTTGGCGGTAAACATGAAAATCCACTCTTGTCCCTTTTTTTTCCCCCTTCTTCTTATTATTATTATTTTCGGCGTCTGAAATGGCGCTTGCTCGTTACCCGCCACCCTCTTCTTCCCTCATTAGATTAGCAGCCTGTGAAAGTCTTTTAATTTTGAGCAAGTGCCATTTGTGCGTACCAGTGTGTCAGTAATCCCCGCTCTCCGGGGGAGACGAGGAGGGAGAAGGAGGGAGCCGCAGAGCTGGGAGTAGCGAAGGGCGGAAAACTTGAGGGATCTTTTAACGTCTGGCTCTTAATCACCATTGAAGGAACAGCGCGAGGAACAAACCACAGAGCTCCCTCTTCTTCTTACGCTGCCGGACGACCCGCCCTGCTCGCTCTGACACTACGAGAAAACCAATTCTAATCTTCCCCTGGCCATGCACAGGAATTATCCCCAACAAGCGAGCGCTGTTGCTGAATTAAACAACTTGCCTCCCCCATCTTACCAGTTCAGCATGGGCTTGCATTCTCATGCAAATGATCTCTCCAATCCTTCTCCTGGCCATAGGCATCCGACATGAAAGATAAATAGCCGCTTTTTCCCCACTCCTTTTTTTTTTTTTTACGATACACATATTTTCCCTTCACTGTGAATCAACCACTGTACAGTTTGCAACAAATTCAAGCGATGTTCTCATCTCCTCAATGAGTCGAAGACAAATGTATGCTCTCTTTTTTATTCTTCTTTTTTTTTTTTTTTTTTAGTAAGGTTGAGAAATGATTGGACGTAACAGGGAAGGTCAAACGGAAGAGGCAGTCATCTGCTGCCTATAACATTTTATCGCCGCGCCATCTCTACTCTGGTCACCAGAATCCCCACATGTATTCATTGCTGGGCGCTACAGCCAATCTCCTGGGATTGCTAAAGGAAGAAGTGGGGGATGGGTCCAACTGTCTCCTCCACTAGTTTGATGAACATTGTTTGAGATCCATGTGTTGATGGAAGGGGATAGAAGCTAATGATGGCAGCTCTATTTAAACTTTTTTTGTAATCGTCTGTAATTGGTTATTGTCTTTTTGTCGGTGATCTCTGGATTATGTGTAGGTTTTGTGACTTAGCGAAGTTCACAAGTTCTCTTCCCCTCCCCCACGCCCCTTTTTTTTTGTTTGTGTAATGACTTTCCTCTGTGCATTTGAATCAAGGGTGAAATAAAAGGGACTCTGTCTTGCACCTCGGGGCAGAACATCTAGTTCCAAAGGGCATATTTCAGTAGTCTGTGCAGGGCATGTTGACTGAAAGTTTCACTTTCTTCCAGGTCAGCCTGGTTTTTTTTCTCTTTCTTTTTTTCCTCCTTTCTGTTCTTTGATGATATTTCAGCAGAAAATGATTGAACTGCTTTCACTGCAGCAGAAAAAAAAATACCTGAAGCTCTGCTTTAAGAATGCAGATGTTTGCTGACAGCAAATGTGAGCATACACTGACATGTCCCAGTTTGTTGCCATCCCAGGCATAAAATAATGCCATCTTGTATTGTAGTTCACATCAAAAAGTAGGAAGTTTAGTTCCTTTTGTTACATGTCGAAAAAAAAATCTATTTTTATAAAATAATTCTTTATCAAATAGTGAAACATTTATTGAGCACTTCACATATCTTTTTAAAATACATTCAGCTGAAGCTTTTTTAAAATTTACACTTAAGAGTTTAGACTGGTCCGATGTTTAAGTTGTCATTAATTATCCAAAAATTTACTCTATCCCTGGGACGCCTGCTGTATAGAGGCCCATTTACCTTACTGTGACAATGATATCTTCATTACATAATTTTGAAATGCATAATTGAGTGAGTGGAGAATATCTTTCATTTCCACCACTTACTAGTATGTTTATACCTTCAAATTGTTACCCTCTCAAGAGTTTGATGTCCTCAATTCACTTTAATTCGCCTGATAAATCTTGTAGTCTGTGGTCCCTCAGCAGGGTTGGTTAAGTGTCTAATCCCCAAGCTGTTTTTGTTTTTTTTGTTGTTTTGCTTTTTTTGCTATGAGGGCCAAAATTGTCACATGGATCTCCACACTAAGGCAATGAAATTAAGAGGGGAAACAGTAAATTTCTGAATACATTTGATATTTTTATTTCTTAGACTTAATTGAAGCAAGCAAAGTAGTTTAATTTTTGTCAATAAAGAATCTGTAAGTCCTTGTCGAGCCAAAGATAAAAAGAACACAATTGCCATGATTTAAAATAAACAGGCAAATCATTTCCAAAAACGTTTTGGAGTTCTATTGTATTTGGTTTGGGGTTTTTTGCTTGTTTTTTGTTCTTTGTTGGGCACGTCTCATCAATTCCCGTAAATAACCAAGTTTAGTCAATGAAACATGGTTGACAGAGAAATACTTTGTTGCACCAAGAAGAAAAAAAAGAATAATAATTTTGTCTGTGAAAATCTTCCCGTAAAATAATTTTGGTCATCATCGACCGCCTGTGCGTGCAGAACAGATTCTCTCTCAAATCAACGTTTTTGAGCTTTGTATCATGTTACAATGTTATTACCTCATCCAAAGTGTTTCTTTTGAGTCCTTCTTATTTTTTTTCCTCATTCAGTGAACATACTCAAGTGATGAATTTTCCAAAAACGTCAAAGTGAGTTGTTATTCCTGCAAAGAAATACAGGCATTTTACAATTTTCACCAGAAATTCCAACCCTCTTGTGCCTCTGTACTGGAGTGTTTCATAAGTGCCCTTAAAGGGCAGTTATGCATTTGTGGAAAGAATACTTGACAAGGAAGCTTCTTTGGCAGCAGACATACTGGTAAACCCCTCTGCTCACTTTTACTATCTTCTGTTCATGCGTGCTCAGCGGTCCTGTTGCTCAAAGTGGCAGATGTGTTTTCACGTTTACACTTAAACGCCGAACATGTTAAAAAGAAGCTGCTTCCCCACTGAAGGTTGTAATTGTAGAACAAGAGATGTGTTTGAGTGGAAGGTCTTCCATCAGCTGAAAGGCTCGACGGCGTACATAGAAAAATAGGGAGTAAATTAAAAATTTGCAAGAAAAAGCTCAGAAATGTTCTAAAAATTTATTTATTTATTTCCAAAAATGTATGACTTTTGAAACTTGGAACTGTCCAAATTTTAATATAAATTTTTAAATAATATTTCTGATTTCTTCGGAATCTGTTTTTCCTTCTACAATTGCTCTAATGTGGCGTCATAGGAAAACTGTATGTGTAATAAAAACTGTTGTAAATGTTAGTTGAAATGTCACCGCATCTGGTTTGTAAAGGCCCGACTCGGCACCTGTAATCCCGTTGCACAGATTGCTACGACATATGCTGCCTCCTCGAGCAGTCGCAGAAGCGGTGACACACACCACGACGACCCAGCCGTGAGATGATGTAATACATAAGCGCCAGAGTCCAACGAACGCCAACACTCCCCACAACCCCAGGCAAGGATTAAGGAAGGAGAAACGCCACTCGCTCTTTGGAATTCCCAAGCGTTATCGACTCGGACAACTTGTGAAAGTCGGGCAGAAAGATGACATTCTCTACACATCACCCAGCCGTCAGCATGAACAAAGTGTGTCCAGAAGCATTAATCGGGAGGCTTGTGTGTGTCCCATCCATGGGGCTTGCCAGGCTGAGAGGATGTGCATCAAAGAACAGTTAGACTCACTTGGTTAACCTTAGCTCTGGAGTGGCGCCGCTTCCTCTCTGCTCGTTTCAGACATCTTCGAAACTCTGGCGTATAACGGCCAAGATTGATGAGTTGATAAACCCAGACCCGACTCCTGGGAGGGAAAAAAGTGGCCAGTGGCTTTTGTGCTTGGGGATCAATTTTCCAGGGCTAATCTCCTGCCCTGCAAAACCACCCGGTGCTTTCTTCTTTTCCTCCCGCTCAATCTCCATCTCCTTCTCCTGGTCTCTCTCTGATGAATCTCCTTTGGCTGGCATAGCGCAGATACTCGGCCATGCGTACCGTCCTGGCCCGTTGGTGTAGTCCAGCATTTCCTCTCCCCCTCCTCATCTCTGCTGAAGAAGTATTCTTTAATTAGTAATGGAGACTTTTTGCAGAGGGCTCCCTCTCTTTCCTTGCAGATAAGGAGGAACTGGGGGAAGGAGAGTGCCTCTTGGCCAGTCTGGGTTCAGTTCCCCTGAGCACCATTGATCATAAGCCATTAATCTTTCTGTTTAATGACTGACTGCTGCTCTAATTGCATAAACACAGATGAGCAACTTTTAGAAAAAGACACCTGTCCTTTCCCACCCTCCTTAAGTTGAAAGAATTCATCGGTCTAGACAAAAACAAACCACTTAAAATATTTTTGAATGCGTGTTCTGTAAGGGCACGGCAGATGTAGTAGTTTTTCCATCCCGGAGACATGAATGTTCTTTATGGCGTCTTCTAAGCACTCTTATAAAGGTCAGCTCATCTGGGTTGACTTCATAGGAGGCAGAGACGTGAAAGTGTCCCAAGCTTCACCTGAGCCCATAAATCTTTGTCTAAATGAGGTCGCTCATCGTTCAGCCCCTGCGCCGCCCGCTTCCCACCATTCCACACCCTCCCTACCACATGCACACACTCAGATGTGTAAGCAAACCAGGATCTTAAGCGATGAGCACTGCAGGTTTGAAATCTACGTACCCTTTCTTTGTGTCTGTGCATATTGAATTATATTACTATAGAATTCAATGCATTTCTTTAATGTGATTGGTTGAGAATTAACACAACGTTTTGAATCTTTTTGCTAACATTTCAAAAAGATTCCAACTTTGAGGTGTTGCGTACAAACCTTCTATATTTGGAAATATCTTATTACTGTAGTTTTAAAGAATCCAGTGACAACAGATGAGACTCCTTGTTGCGTAGCAGGCAGTATTTTCTTCGAGTATTTACATCAAAATATTTGTCCAGAACCATACAGTAGGATGGGCTGTACATTTATTTCATCCATTAATCAAACTTTTGGTTTTTCACGATTCAATTTTTGGAGAGTTATGATTTATTTTTTCACCATTGCTGTCCTTGCAGGTCCATAGTTCAAAGTGATGTCAGCACTTACATTGCCTCTATTTTGTTTGACAAGTGCTTTTTCCAGCATTTATTTATTTTGACTTTGAATTAAGGTCAACTGTGGCGCAGAATATTGGGACCCGGGTAAGATTTTTATTTATTTATTTTAAATTAGGAATAATGAAGTCATATGATAATAAAGTTGAAATAATGAGAACAAAGCTTTAATAGATTGAGTCTGTTTTGAAGAAAAAAACAGAGTCAGATCTTGACTCTACCAAAACCGTTATGTCATTAAAACAATTTTTTTTCTTGTAATTTTAGGATGTTCTTCTATATTCTGGTAAGAATTGCGCTTTTATACTGCTACTATTATGACTATATTCTCGGAATTAAACAAATTCTCGTTATCTGGCCTTTATACTCCACTGTATAACTCAGGGAAGGGATGATTGAAATAAAAGCCAAATTTAGAAAAGAATGCTAGAAAAAAAATTGATTGAAACCGGAAATTGGATCTGTTGTGAAAAAAAACTAAAGGTAATATTTTTAAGCCAGATCTAACGCTTTCTGCATTGTGCTTGATTTCCACGATGTTTAATAAACAAAACGGAACCCACAATAAAATAGTGCTTTGGGGGGGGGGGAAATATCAACAAAGTCTGCGATTTGTGAAATCTTGTGAATTCTAAAGTTTCCCAAAAAAATTAACATGGATAAATGATCTACAATTTCATATTGACTTTAATTCCTGTCCATTTGGTAAAGGTCAGAAAAAACATTGAATTTCATTTCAGTACTTACCCACTACTCTGAATGAGTTTGGAAAAAACACATTAATAGGCATATATGAATGTGTGTGAATGCTTGTTTGTCCTGTGTGTCTCTGTTGCACTGCGATGGTCCACTGACTGCTGGAGATTGGCACCATCCCCCCCAGCAAGCCTTCAAGGATAAGTGTTAGATGATGGATGGATTATAAGGCATGAAAAAAACTTAAACTGTCTAGACATTTTTTTTTCCCAACAAGTGTATGATAAAAATCAGAACTTGTGAAAAATGGTCTTTTATGTTGTAATTATATTTAGAAGATGGCCCATTCATTTGCTGCATCACAACGTGAAGCTTTTTGTCCCACTTATCAACCACTTTGGTTTTGAGTTGCTTACAGCTAAATACACTCATTTCACTGCTGTTTTTTTTTTTAGCCTTCATGTCTTCTTAGTTTTGAGTTTTAAAGTGAACGGAAAAGTTTATTTGAGATGGTACACTCACAATCGGACAAACAAAACATTGAAATTTCAACGTGTTTCTATTAGCGTTATACAATAAATCGGCCCCTGATTTCCTTAATTTAGGAAAATCAGCTGATACTTGCACGTTCAACCAATCTTTTCCATAGATAGATTGAGTCTGCCTCAGCAAAGCTCTAAATATCAGCTAAATGACAGACCCACCCTCCAGGTTATGTCTGCATGTTTACAGCTAACAGTAGTACACTAGTCACTGTTATCAACTCAGCCACTTTCTTCCCATATTTAGCAACATTTCAAACATAAAAAAGCCATTATAGGCAAAATCAGAACCGTCAGGTGAGGCATTTTAAAGATTGGTAATCGTCGATGGGCCTGAAAACTGCAATCGGTGCACCCTTTGTTTCCATTTAAGCAAATATGTAGAAAAGGGGAGTTAGTATTTTTGGTAACACTTTATTTGAAGAGGTGTGCAAAGGACATTACATAACATAAACATAATACCTGTCATGAACATGAAGGAGTCTTCATGAAGGTTTAAGACTGTTGTCATGAAGTGTCATTCGGTAAATAATGACACTGTTAATGCAAAGTTGACTCTTTTAATTGACTTTTAATGTAAGTTATAATGCAACTTTGCATAAAAATGTAATTATTTGCCAAATAATGTTAAGTTGATACTTTCAATGTATATTTGCATTAAAATGGACATTGTTTATTTGACTGTTGTTGCTTCATTACAACATTCATGAAGACTTGTTCATGACAGACGTTATGTCATGTTTATGACAGTGTAATGTCAGTCTTATGCACACCCCGCCAATTAGTGTTACCACATTTGCTCTAATCCATTTTATTTTTGGTTGTTTTGTTTATTTTGTTTATCAGTTCCAATGTTAAATGTTCTTTTGAAAATAAAGTGTATCTATCTTTGGCAGGAACTCACATCCATTATTATGTCATTTTCATGAAATCAGTGTACAAAGGTCTTCAAACAATATTATCCTTGATCACAATAATTTTTGAGACAATTAATCGCTCAGCAAATTTAGTTATCATGACAGGCCTATGTAGGAGTTCGCCCTGCAATTGGTGGGTCCAATTGTGCCCTTTAATATGTCAATTTGATATAAAAAGGGCAATATAAATAAAATTGATTATTACTATTATTAATGCGGTTGTAAAAGCCAACCACAAGAAGTATGGAATTTTGAAATGGGAACATTTGTAAGAAACAACTTCATTAAGTCATCTCTGTCTCATCAGGCGTCTTAAGTGACATCCTGCCCCCTTATAGCGACCACGCATTCACATAGATGAATTTTGCGACTTATGGGAGCGAAAACTTAAGTAGCTATTTAGGCAACCCTCATGAGCTGCCGCACGTTTCGATGCTATGAAGTGGATTAACGATAATGCCAGCTAAGACTTCTGTTCTGTTTTTATTTTTTATTTTTTCCTCCCAAAGTAGACTAATGGGTGTTGCTCGGGGACTTGTGCAGACAAGTGCAATAAGGTCAGCAAACATGTTCGGGGATTGGAGCTTTAAAAGTGTTTTTTTTTTTTTTTTTTTTTTCTTTTTCCGACCCTGTCGTTTTTCTGTCCCCAGGAAACCTTCCTGCAATCGTCAGGCGGTGACCGTGACAGAGATTTTTCAGAAGCTATTAAAAATGTAAAAAAAAAAAGAAAACGGGCCTCCACCTCCTCATCCTCTGCCCCTGCAAGTCGCCCTTCCCCACGGATGTCTGGGTTTATTCGCCTGCATCTTCTGTGGGAAGCTTCACACAGATATTGTCCTTTCTAATCAGTGTTGTTTTGTTTACAAGAGAACAAAAGCTCGCCCTGGACTGCAGCATTACTTAGGTCTGTCAGAAGTGGCGAGCATCGCAGAGGGCCTTGCACGGCCAACACCAGGTCATTAGGAACATTTGATGCAAACCAGACGCCTGTGTGCGTGTGCGTGTGTGTGTGTGTGTTTTTTTTTTTTTTTAAGGGCTTCTTGTTGCCGAAGGGAGGGACTGAGGAGTCACAGGCGACAGGGAGGGCCACAGAAGAGGCAGATGTGGTCTTGGCAGGGAGGGGCGGGTAGTGAGGTTTCTGCCAGGTTATGGTGAAGGGAGGGGAGCGCTGCAGCAAGGCTGTAGGTTTTGAACGGCGGTTTTAAACTTCTTCATCCCAGACAGAAGCCATTTCCCTCAGTCCGTGGACGTTATCACTTTCACAGAGTCTGTTTAAATTTGAGATTCTGGCCCATCGTCTTCTTCCTTTTCTCCTCCTAATGCATCACGAGTGCCTCGAGGGTTGAACTTTCTTTGCTTGTTGACTTTTTGCCCTCTTGTCTGCCTTGTGTCTCAGGATGGCCGCAGCAGCTGCTAAATCACTTAACTCCGACTTAGTTTCAAAAAAAGAAAAACACAAGCTCTCTGCACGCTCTGTTTACTTCCACTATATCTTGAAAGGTAAATGGCTTTATTCTGTTGTTATTTAGCTGGCGCTGTAAATATTTAATAGGAAATAGCTGTTTTCCTTCCCTTTCCCTTCCTTTTGCACCACTTTTCCGTGTTCCCAGATCTTATCCTTCATGATACGCTTGCATCCAATGAATTAGTTTGGGTCTTCTCAGAAATGGCTGTCCACGTAGCTCCCTCCAGCCCCCCAATTCCTCTCTGTTTGTTGGCAGCCAGCCTGAGGTTGCTTTTTTTCCTCTTTGGTAGTTGGTAAGGGTTTTATGGCTACTTCAAGTCTACTAGAGTTACAGCTGTTATAAACAGCTTTAGTGGAGTTGCGATAAAAGGCTCCTTTTGAAACACAAAGCTGTTTTTATTTTCATTCTGCTATCCTTACGAAATATCCGATCTCTCTAATTAAATAGATTTAGTTAATTTCTTCTTATCAGGGTTTAAACAGTTTGGATGATTTGGAAATATGGTGAAATCATCATAAAAGATAAAGTAAAATTTCTAGCCTGTTTGTTGTTTTTCTCTCTCTGCAGCACCAGAAACCATTGGGTTCCTGTGCAGTGTTTTATAGTTTATTCCATGCCTTCCTTTTGTCTTTGCAGTGATTTTTGCAGGTGTTTTATTTTCACACCTGACCCTGATAAAACTATGTGCTGCAAAATTTCTGCTGCTTTTCATGTTTATATATGGGCCTGAAGAGAATTTAGCTTATTGTAGTCCAGAAGAGTCTGAAATGGACAGTTGTTCGTTGTGGTTTTAAATGCTGTGCAGCTGGAAGGATTTTTGCCCTGGCTTTTAAACGTTTGGACACGTGTAACCATGGCAACCGTGTATAGCTGTTACAAATGGGAGTGGTTGATTAGCATCTTAAACCCCAAATCCCAGAAGAATTGATCAGGTTTCCCAGTAACTATTGTGATAAACAATAAACTTTTACCATTTTCAAATAACATATTGATAATGGCATGATAATGCAAGGCCACCCTCTCACTGACCAGTAAACTTTAATTTTGCAAAGAGCAGCCCATACTTTAACTGGAAGACATTTTAAATATCCAAAATTAAACACCACAACCAAAAACAATTGACCAAATGGAAATAAAAACCACACTCAACAGAAAAAATACATAAAATTGACTTTGAAAAAGTATTAATCATCAGAATGGAAATTTTTAAGAGTTCATTGATTATAATTTGATTAATTGTTCATTGCGACAGGCGTAAGCCAGGCCAAAGAGCAGAGTGTAGGTAGAAGTCCAGACCATCTCTTCCACCAATCATTATTGCCCATGATTAAGCTCGTCACGATAACAAATTTTGCTTAGCAATTAATTGTCTCAAAAATTATTGCGATCAATGACAATATTGTTTGAAGACATTTATTCACTGATTTCATGGAAATGATGTAATAATGCATGCAATTTTCTGACAAAGATAGATACACTTTATTTTCAAAAGAACAACCAAAAATAAAATACAATGGATTCTCAGTCTCCATTAACAAAAAATGTACTTGAATAAAAACTAGACAACATAAAGCCAAAGTGGAACTAAATACAGTACTGCATTCAACTAAAAGAGTGCAGATTATGAAGTCTGTATGCTATATGGCCCTTCAGTAATCATTAGATTTAAATAGAGAAGATGGGCACATCCGACTATCTGATGCAATAGTTCACACTACACAGTTTTTTGCCCCGATTTTCCCCTTACGACAATCTTAGAACGTTGGGCTTTCTAAAATTGTCGCTTGCGATTTCGTAACCGATCATCCTGTAGTGTGTGGTGTGTTACGGTAGATCGTTCGTGGCAGCTCCAATGCAGCCTGTTGAATGTGACAGGTAGCCAATCAGAAAGCGACAAATTCTCCTTTGTGCTTTCTGAGGGGAAATTACGGAGGGGAATCACAAAAAGCTGACATTGCCAAACCAAAGTCCAGCGGACATTGCAGATGCTATGTGGAAACATTAATGTTTATTCAACATGCAAAGAATATAGAAATGACAAGGGGAGGAGTTGGAGCGAAATTGCTACTGCAGTTGATGAACCCGGTAACTTTTCAGCTGTTCTTTGTTAACGTGACATAAATAGGTTGTAATGATTTCGTTACGCTGACACTAGAGCCACATGCTCTGCAGGTAGATTGTAGTAAAGCATTGATTAATGCCTGGTTTTAAAATTAGTTAAATGGACTTGTAGCCATTATTTGGCGCCCATTGTTGGACACCACATGGCAGATCGAACCTGATCAAACCGTTATACCTAGGATTTCTGTCAGCTAATGTGTGGTCTTAGGTTTTGAAAATGGGCCGACAATCGGCTGACAGCTCTAAGATGGTGTAGTGTGCGCTTGGCATTATGCTAAGGATCTGAGGAAAGGAGGGTCAGTGGAGAGCACCGGAGTTGAGCCTTTTTTCATTCAGTGTTATCAACAGAAAGAGAAAAAGGCCGGAAGAGACGATAAAGCCAATAATTAAAATGAGGTTGATAGTTTTAATTTATCGTGCGATTAATTGATATGTTGTTTATCGCGACAGGCCTACCCATGATCTTATCCCCATCTCCAATGTCTCTCTGTCTGGCTTTCAGCCAGTTACAGATATAAAGAGGTGCGACAAAAGCTAATGTTTTGGATTAGCAGTGCTTTCCAGGAACTGATGGTGTCATCCGGGATATGTTTCTGTGGAAAACATCATCCCACACGACTGAAGATACTTTCATGATGAGTTATGACACCTGTAGTGTCATAACTCATCATCTCAACAGTAGACTCAGTTTGATTTGAGGACAAAAATTGCAACATTTGCTGAATTTTCAGCTGCTGGCAATGAAGACTTGATCTTCAAAGATGTAAACAAGATTGGAGTGGTGTCAGAATTTAGCAGTTGTACGCTTTCGCTTTCATCAATGACCATGAGCCTTGTCTCTCGCTGATGGTAGACCGTTTGTTTTTGTTGTATTTACCCAGAGTGCCCTGTGCTTTGCTACCCTTCCTGCTTTAGGAGCGGTCTCCGGTCCGCTTCCATTCACATTTGCATTCAACCAAACTGAGAACCAGGTCTGGTCCGCATGAGAGTTTGACTACACACTCACACTTCCTCAAATGAACTGGACGTTCTGGACAAATGAACTGGACGTTCTAGACAAATGAACTGGAGTTCGGTTCAAGCGGACTGAGTGAATTCAGCCTTAATTTCTCTTTGGCACAAATAAAGTATTTTTGGATGGAGTTGAGTTGAACCACTCTCTTAGTTATTAGTTCCTTCTAATTATATGCAATTGTCACATTTAATCAGCAGGAGGAGGGTTCATTTAATCATTCAGTGAAGCCGATGAAGTCACTTCTGGGCCATCTTGTGCCTCCTCGTCGCTCTCTGTACTTATTATGCCCGAGCTCACGCGGAGACGGCACACTCGGGGAGATGTTTGCTGCAGACTTGACTGAAAGGAGCTTAAGTGCTGTAAGATGTGAGCAGTGGCTGTTAATGAGATTAGACCTGCATTCAGGCCAGCGCAGAATGTGATTCAGAAAGCAAGACTGATACGGGTCTAATGGCACACTTCTTTATTGTAAGCAGCAAGGCAAGCGCTCGCTATTTCTTTTCTAGCCTGTCATACCAAATAGTAGTAGTTTGTTTATATTTTTTCTTCTTCTTCTCCTTTCTTCACACAATGCACAAGTGCAAGTTTAACTGGAATCTTGCTCTGTGTATGTTGCTGTTTGATGGCTTAACAGCACTAGTGTGGGAACAATGCCTGGGCTTAAACATAGACTGCTTATGCAGCATTTTACAACATCAGTTGGTTGAAGTACAGCATCACTGACTGACTTAGATTTGCTCTGGATACTCCAGTTCTCATAACTAAACGCAGAATGCTACTCAACCTTAAATGTTGTGCCCTTCTTAAATCATCTTGTATTGAGACCTCGGTGCTTAAAATCAGTGGTCCCCAACCTTTTTAGTACAGCGGACCGGTCAACCCTTCGTAAATTTTCTGTACACCGGGGGTTGGGGGGGGCTGAGATGCGCACGTAATAAGGACCGACATCAATGCTGTTCTTTCTTACGACGGGGGCGAGGGGGCAAGACGTAACCGACAGCATCCGGTCCCCAACCACCGGACCACTGCTTAAAATGATTCAGCAGCAGGGTTTCTACCCAGCTTCTCTTAGTCTAACTGAGCTCTTTTGCTATCATTTACATGGCATCTTCTTGTGATGCCATGTAAATGGCAGCGTTCAGGCTTGCTGTTTTGCATTTGAGGAAACGGGCCGTTATTTTCATGGTGTTCTGAACGTCACGCTCGACAGATTACAGGAGTTAGTTTTTTTTTATTTTTATTGGGGTATTGGGCCATGAGAATGAAATGAATGGACAAGATATGCATGTGTTTTACTTGTTTTTACTGCTGAAAATGCTGATCTCGTATTGCTTCTCTTTGTATTCCACCAAACTCTATATAACATGAGAGTTTGGGATGAGCATTTGTGTATTTATAAGTATAATTTGTGTGTGTATATTAAAATTATATACACACCAGGAATTGGATGGCTGATTACTGATCGCCATGATCAGAATATTCATATGTTGGACCAAATGCAGGACTTGGAACCAGTTACTTTTGAGTAATTGTATAATTTGAATTAAATCAGAATTAAAGATCCTTCTTCCTCCAAAACTGCTGATAAATCGCTCAAATCTTTGCTGAAATCCTCACAACTTCCCCCGATTCTGTGTACTCAACCTTACTTGTTTACGGTTTGAGTTACCCTGATTACATCACAAGGTGGCACTGGCATTTGACCCAGTTAGTACAAGCGAAAACATTCACACTCTGTGTAATATTTTCTGAGAAATATTTATAAAAGCTTTTGTGTGCACAGAAAGAAAGGACGGTAGTTCAACTTCTTAAATCACGTAAGTGGTTTTGATGTAGGTGTGCTATACTGGTGCAGTCACTAAATACATTTGTAATTAAGTATTATGTCTGTTTAAAAAATAAAATGTTTCAAGTCAGTTCAGCTCTGTTTTTATGTATCAGCCAATATTAAACTTTAGATATCTGTATCAAAAATGGAAAAAAAAGTGGATCAGTGCATCTCGAATCTCAAACAGGTAGATCAATATTACACGCTTGTCACATCAGCATAGTTCAGCATTCTTCCTGCCATTTTTGTTTTCCGTGCTCTGAAGCTGAACGTTGTTTGTCTTGGAGATTTCTTACAAATGGGTAAAGTGAGAATCACCGCTCTTTTGTGTTTCTCTTTTCCCAGCCGAGGACGACGACTTGTGGGAGAACGGCCTCTCTTACGAGTGTCGCACTCTGCTGTTCAAAGCCATCCACAACTTGCTGGAGCGTTGCCTCATGAACCGCAGCTTTGTGCGCATCGGCAAGTGGTTTGTCAAACCCTACGAGAAGCACGAGAAGCCCATCAACAAGAGGTAGGCCACACATTCCTCCACTCGTCTGTTTTCTGCCTCGCTGCTGTTTAAAACCATTATGTTTGGCTATGATAGCAATATTCCCTGCTTTAAAAATCCTGAAATGGCAGATCATTTTGAAAATATTCAGTGCCCTACATAACTCTTGTGATATTAGATTTTAAATGTTGTCCACATAGGTGCTTTAGTGGCCCCATTGTCTGCCTCATATCTTCCCTGTTATTCTGAGAGTGTGTGCAGCTGAGCCATCCTCCTTCTCGCCGCTATCTGCTGTGCTGGATTTCTTACAGTCAGTGTCTGGTCTTATAGATAACAGATGCAGTACTTGTGTACTAAGGAAACTGTGGCCATGGTGGCTTTTCTTTCTTGCTTTTTAAAAAAATTTTGTTTGCACTTGCTCTTGACTTCTCCCGTCTCCACTCTAGAAAAAATTCTGCTTGTTCTCAAAGATGTTTTTAGGTTGTTGTTTCAAGATTTGTTGCTGCACCTGATGCCGCAGGTTTAATACTTGTGTAAACGTAACAACATGAGAGAGTTTGATAAGCTGGCTGTGTTTAAGAGAGAGTAGAGGGAGCTGTACATGGTGTTGTTTACTGTTTAGCTCATAATCTGCCTGCATCCGAGTTTGTCGTTTGAATTCTTGCTTGATTTCCCTTTGACTGGTTTGAGGACGTCATAATATTAATATGATAGTATTGACAGGCTTGTTGTAGCGATATAAAACTAATTGGATGATTTTTGCTTTTTTATGATTTTTTTTGTGTATGTATTTAATTCACAGTTTATATGCAGTCTAAACTGTATATAAACTCTGCTCTGCTTTGTTTGCAGAGCAGGAAAATGAGCTGTTTTTGTCTTTTTGACCATATGCGACCCGAATTGGACATTTTCACAACACTTTGAACATTCCAAAAATCTGACTTTTGCTGCTTCCTTATGCGGTATTAATTCAGATACACATCTGATATTTATCACAGCCCCTGCTGTCTGAATGATCACGTTGCATTTAATCCGACTCTTATGCCACTAACATGAGACAAGTGTCATAATTCTGCACCAAAAGAAGCCATATGTGGTAAATCCAGTCATAAACAATGGCTGAAAATGATAACTATGTGTCATAAAACACATTACCTCCCAATCCCACGACTCTCAGCTCTGACTGCACATCTAAACAGACTTCTTTGCAGAAATTGAAGTCAACGTGCCACGAAATGACATTGCCAGCGGTGCATTCTCTTGATTAGCTTCCATTGTTTTTGTTATGATCTTGTGACAATCGTGTCGGCTCTGAATAGCTTTTAAATAAAGTTATTTTATGGCCGTTTACAGCAGCGCCGTAAACGGTGCACTTCCGTGTGACGTCAGTCGCAAACTGTTCACACAGATGTCTGACTGCGATTGCATTTAATTAGTTCTATGAATGAACACAAAAAAAAAAGCTGAATGGGAATTAAGCATCTAGATGTGCGGTATGAACTCAGCCGAGACATGTTATTCCTTTTTACCTTCAGTGCTTCCTTCCTTTTGTCTTGTCTTTTTTCCTTTTATGCTTTTTTCCATATATGCTTCAATGGATTCTTCCTTCCACTCTATATCAAACCAGACTCGGATAGAAATATCAGCATAATGAACTCTTGTAAACATACTGAAGCCTGGCAACTAATTGCTAATTCAAGTTGGCAAAACTAAGATTAAAAGATGAGTGGCAAAAGCAAATAAGGCAGATTAGTAAGTTCACCAACAGCTGGTGGTGTCGTCCAGGTCATGTTACTGTGGAATATTCTTGAGTTTTTGGCCTGATATACAGAAACTCTTTAGACAGAGGCTTCTTCAGATTTATTGCAGAACTGAGTGCTAGTGGTGATCCTTTCTGCTCACAGCATCACCATGCACGATGACTCGTTGAAGATACCAGGATGGTTTAAGTTACAGCATTCAAATTTTCTTTGGAATGAATGAAGTATTTTTCAGTTTTCAATGGAATTAAGATGTGAAAAATGCTTAGGAACTCTGCTAATCAATAAGTTACGACCGTGGACATGCAGGATTTTAACCTTTCAACCTCTACACAGTTTTGCTGACTCTGTGGAGGTTTTTAAAAAGCATCTAAAACATTTTTATTTTCCCAGGCTTTTATCTCTTGATTTTGTAGTGTTTTTTCTGGTGGTTTTGTGTTTTGTAAGGTTTTTAAGGTTGATTTTTTAAAATAGAATTATTATACAGCGCATTGTCATTTTATATATGTGAAAAGCGTTTTATAAATCTTCTTTCCTCCCTTCCTTCTTTCCTTCCTTCTGTGGTCCTGCTGAGTAGAAGTTGAAAGTCCTTCAGTCATAACACAAGCACCTGTGCTCCTTAAGGACTCATCTGTGTTTTCCATCCCTCATTCAGATTCACAGTTCAGTAAAATTGTTTTAACGTATAATCTAGCCTGGTTTTATTCTCAACTGTAAACTAGGGTTCTTTCTAAAAGGGATATTTGTTAAACATCTTAAGTGAATAATTGACGACTGGAAAAACACTTTCTAACTTTAACAAGCATGTTTAAGCCCTGTAGGCTTTTTTTTTATTACCTATTTGTACTGATTACAGAAGGCCCCAGTGAAGGAAAAAAACAAACACAATGGTCTTTTCCTTTCTCTGAAATTCACAGGCCTCCCTCTGTCAGCCTGGTTTTCTCCCCTCTCTCTCTTTCCGCCCTCCTCTTCATCCCCCTCTGCTATCACAAAGCAGACTGGGCAGGTTATAAATAGTGGTGAATCTCTGTTGTTGTTGAGGATGTTTTCCTCTTTCCTTTGGTTCGATCCACTGTAACCACAACCACACCGGGATTTTCATAATCAAAGAACCACAAGGATATGACAGAAGATTCCCTGTTTGACTTTTTCCTCAGTTGGTTATTTTAATGCTAAAACTAACAAACCGATAGTAAATGGATTTATCCATAAAAAAAAAATGTCTATATAAAATATGTTTAGAGGGTAAAAAAGAGCTTATTTCTGTCTGTTGCTCTGGATAGACAGAGTTGAATCCACTTCTGTGGACTTTTTCAAAAAATGCTAAAAAAAAAAAACCTGTCGATGGAATGTTTCCTGTAGAAGTCGTAGTTACAGAGCCAGTTAAACTTACAGAGCTGCAGAATTTAAATGCACTCTTCCAAATTATTATGCACAGCAGATTTTCTAAACATTTTATGTATTATAAAGGACTGCAAACGGTCATTCTGTGAATGTGCAGCATTAAGTGGTCACATGTACTAAAATTAAAAGCTATTTCAATCAAAAACATCTTAACAGACCGAGTTACATGTTAACATAGAACCCCTTCTTTGATATCACAGCACAATTCTTGATCCATTGAACTTGTGAGTTTGTGGAAAGTTTCTGCTTGAATTTCTTTGCAGGATGTCAGAATACCTTCCCAGAGCTGCTGCTTTGATATGAACTGCATTCCACCCTCAGATCTTCTGCTTGAGGAAACCCCAAAGATTCTCAATAGGGTTGAGGTCAGAGGAGAATGGTGACCACACCATGAGTTTCTCCCCTTTTTTGCCCATAGCAGCCAATGACACAGTGGTATTCCTTGCAGCAGGAGATGGTGCATCGTCATGCATGAAGATGATTTTGCCTCTTTTTGAACCATGAAAGAAAGTGATCAGTCAGAAAGTCCATCTACTTTGCTGAGGTCATTTTTACACCTTCAGGGACTCTGAAGGGGCCGACCAATGATTCTCTCCCCATGATTTCAGCCCAAAGCATGACTCCACCACCTCCTTGCTGACGTCACATCCGTGTTGGGACGTGGTGGCAGTCCACCACCGATCCACTACTGAGTCCATCTGGACCATCCAGGGTTGCACAGCAGTCATCAGTGAACAAGTTTGTTTAAAAATGAATCTTCATGTACGGCTGGGCCCACTGTGACCGTTTCTGCTTGTAAGCTCTGGTTAGTGGTGGCCGAATAGTAGGTTCATGCACCACAAGCCTCTGGAGGATCCTCCACCTTGAGGTTCCAGAGGCACCGGCAGCTTCAAATAACTGTTTGCTGCTTTGTAAGGGCGTTTTAACAGCTGCTCTCTTAATCCAATGAATTTGTCTAACAGAATCCTTCCTCATTATGCCTTTATCTTTACAAACCCATCTTTGTTCTGAATCAGCCACAAATCTCTTCACAGTACAATACCGCTTCAGTTTTTGTTAAATATCTGTTTTCATACCTTATCATACGGCACTACACTATCTGATGATTTTCGTCAGCAGAGAGATCCTTTCTCTTTCCCATATTGCTTGAAACCTGTGGCTTGCTTAATAATGTGGAACATCCTTCTTAAGTAGATTTACTTTAATTGAGCTCACCAGACAATCTAGTCAACCCAGCTTTCTGAAATTAATTATAGTGATTCAAAGAGCCCTGACACACAATGCCATCTATAAATTTAATAGCACAACAAAAAATATAATCTTTATGACACTTAAATCCAATTTGCATAATGATTTGGAACACAGTATATATAGACTGCTGAGACTAAGGATGGGCTGAGAGGACACAGTGAACATTACAATTAAAGAGTTGTTCAAAACTACTTTTGGTAACTTTTGAGCTTTATTGGTGTTAATACTGGATACAATGTACTGTAAGGCTTCTATATTTAGCTACAAAATCCATCTGTAACAAATGTTTCTCTAACAAACTTTTCTGCTCCTAGCAGTCACTATGTTATTACTTATTCACCTGTAAAGCTTTAATGGTGTGCACATGAGAGATTGAGATGAATAATGAATAGTCCTTTATTATTCCAGTTAGAATCTAGAACATTGGACAATTAAAAAAAAAAAAAAAAACTTTTATTACAATTAAGTTCACTTACGATCATTAGATGCAATAGCTGCCTCTCAGTGTAATTTCGAAATTGTAAATATTTCCTGTTTCCTTCTAACAGGCTGCTGACATTTTTACATCCTTTATGCTTCCTGGTAGTCACTTTGATGCTATGAAGCTTGCCGGAAATTGCCTGCACTGTAAACAACCGTCCACCACTTCAAAGTTAATACTAATTCAGGAATTGGAAGTGTGACCAACATGGCCTGAATGGCTTTGTTCACTTCCTCCACTGCCCTTGCTAAAATTACAGGCAGACTACAATTCTAAAAAAAAATACAGAAAATTGATGTTATAGTTCACAACTTCTCTTTCTGTTCGCTGGTTGGCCCTGTTGAAAAATCTACCAGAGGGACTCCAAGTGAACGGGAGAAAGCCCAGACTGTATTGGACCGGTAAGCAAGATTCTTTCCGAGTGGAAAAGCACAGGAAGGCAACGGCCAAGCTAGCTTCCTGGCAGATAAAAGCTAGAAGTAAAAGAATAAAAAAGATACAGCAACTTTTCTGTGTTCCAATTGTTTTCCTCAAAAGCTCTTTGTTGCTCCTTGTCCCAGTTAAAGCGATAAGTAATAGTATTTTTGTTTTGGTTCCTTTTTCAACGACCAATAAACTTTAATTTTGTAAAGAGCACTGAACACGGGAACCGGAAGATATTTTAAATGTCCAAAATAAAACCCGACAACCAAAGCCATAAACAAAGTGGATTATGAAGATAAATTATGATAAACAAAATTTTCCTTCAAAAAATATTAATCATCAGAATGGATATTATTGAGCTCATTTTAATTTTTCCTACGATTAATTGATTTAATGACTTATTGCGACAGGCTTGTTTAGATGTCAAGTCCAATATCACTATTGAATCTCAGCGGCCCCGGTGGAGCTTTAGATGCCTCTGCCAAATCTTTTTAAATTTATAATCACCAGCTTTATATTTTCAAAGCCTGGTTCAAACGCCTATTAACTTACTTGTAATGCTAACCTGATTTAACCCGAAAAGGGAGAACGGTATTGCAGAGATTTATCTGAAGTCCCGAGCAGTAGTGAAAGAGAGAGAGCCGGCATGTCTGCTTCTTTCTCAGAGACTCCCATAAAATGGGAATCGGTTTAAAACCGTGAGGAAGTGCTTCACTTGTTGTCCTTAAAAAACCCTTCTTGACCCACTGTACTGTGACACCTCTTGTTCCTCTTCTTTAATTTAGATTCACACAGTGAATTGACTGCCTAACACAGCTTATCATTGCTTCACCTCCAAACACGTTGTATCTCTTGTTGAAGAGCAGGCTAGAAGCTGCTTTGCATTGGCCTGCTCTCTAAACCAATTTGCATTGCATATCTCTGTTGGAATTCAGCCACTAAACTCTGAGAATTTGTTTGTTTAATTAAATTCTTCTGAACCATGCAGCGCTTTAGATGTCTTAAACAAAAACGCTTTCAGTTGGGGATTCCCAGACTTCTTTGGTAGAGTTGACGGTTTCGTGGTCAATACGATTTCCATTTGTGCTTGAGGTCCGAAGTTATCGGATTTTCTTTAAGGACCAGAATACACCAAAGAAGAAAAATGTGCTGAAGATCCTTTTGATAGAGGATAGATATTGAATGAAATAAAAACTGAAGAACTCGAAAGAATAATCTCTGTTTATATGTTGAAGTGCATTTGAGTTTGATCACACTTTATTGTGCGTCAAAGTTCATGCTGTTAATTCGTTAAAACAAAAATTCTTTCTTTATGCCTCCGTTCTATTTCTGTGTGAAAACTGTGGAAATATTTGACATACATCTCGTGAACTATCACAAAAAAAAAAAAGAAAAGACATCTTGATGTAAAGTAATAAGTCTGGAAAAGTATTACATTTTCATGATAAAAATGTGTAAAACCGCTGAGGGATTTTGATTGGCTGTGTCCAGTCTCTAGTTGATTGACCCAGAGCTACTTTGCATTGGTTTTGAGATTCGAAGATTGTGATTTAAATATAGGTTATGTTTAAAAAAAAAGATGATGGAAGGCTGTTGATTTATATACCACCAGTAGAAACAAAAACATTTATATAAAAAGTTATATAAAAAAGCAGGGAACCATTGGAGGAAAATCCCTTGGAGTTATCCTCTTGGAGCCCAACTTAACGGTAAATACTTTTCTTTATTTACTCACATTGTTCTCTCAGTTCCGACTTCGCGCAAACGCTCTGCTTTTCTCCAGTAGCAGTCGTCGACCTCAGTGCTCGGTTCTTACTCCCCACCTGTTTAGCAGCTAGATTTGACAACAGTTCAAAAACGTTCCTGTGCGAGCTTGCAGGGGGAAGACGCTTGATACCCCGCTGCTCCTCTGACAGCTCTGGCACAGCATCCAAAGCCTCCAGTTGGTGGAGGCTGTAGTCATCTCACAACCTCGACCCCTGACCTCAGCCGTAGCTGGCCTGTAGACCCTTACATCATCCCTCAACCCCTCCTCTCTAAATCTCGACTCATTTTTACCACGAAGGCAAACATTCTTCATCCGATTTCAATATTAGTTGAAGTTGATAGTACACAACAAATATATATATATATATATATATATATATATATATATATATATATGTAATTGTCTGCCTGTGTGTGTTGATACAGCTGCAGGTGATTCTCTTTGTCTGGGGTTCAGGTGGGCTGTTTCTGTGAACCGTCCTCTGCTGGAGACACAGAGAGGGAGAGAGAGCATAGGGGACGGTGGGAGTATGGGAATGAGAGAGGGAGAGCTCCTGTCCGTTGTCATGGCAGCAGGGAAATGCACCCTGGGATGGTGTGTTTCCAAGGTGAAGTGGGATGCTCGTGGTCTATTGGCCGCCTTCAGGCACACCGACTCGTCGACTTGTTCCTAATTGGCCGCATTAGAAAAACCAAGAGCAACATTAAATCCCGTCTGCTTTGATGTTTTAGTTTGATCCGGACAAAGAGGACGGGCTGCGTCTCGGTCTGGCTGGGCTCCGTGCATTCGTACCGGATCCGTGGTGTATTCCACAGATTGCTGCTGCGCATTATTTAAATATGTTTAGTCTGTCGTTGTTTTTGTCTAACTGTGAGCATCGTTAACAAGTTCAAGCTGTTACAGAATAAGAGCTACTCTGCAAAAAAGGCTCCCCAGAGGGGGACGTTTTATGTATAAATGCAAGCTATATGTACGCATCCATAAACATACGGGATGCTTTGATTGCCGCGGAGTGTCGCGAGGTGAACGCGCCGGTTCACGGACACGCAGCGCGTCGCTCGGATAAGTAGGACAGAGCAGGATAAAGGGCCGCTGCCTCCAGTCTGGGGCTAAAGCGCTAAATTTATCCCCTGGCTGCACAACACAAACACAGGGAGACGAGTCGTCAGATATCTGCCAGCCTCTCGGCATTAAGTCGGCACATCAGGCGGAGATGCAATTAATCAGTTGTTGAAATTATCGTCAACCAATTTAGTAATCGATTAATTGTTAACTGGAGTAAACAGACTCAAAAAAGGCAACTTTCTCAAAGTACAACACGCTGAAAGCAGTAAGTAAACAAAAAGTGTATAAAATATACACATTTTGCATTTAAGATAAAAAAAACAAAAAAAAAACTTTGTAAATAAGTTCTACACAAGACTCACCGAATGGCAGTTTTGGCACATTCAAATAAAAAAAAAGTAGAAATCTTGCAATAAGCATTTTTTACAATACAATTATTTATCGGTTAATCCAAAAAATAATCAACAAATCAGCTCTACACTGTACTGATGCGAAGTAGAGTAGAAATGGTTGAGCTTTTCATGTGTTAAAGTATTTTTTTTAGTTGCAGATACACACATTGCTGCAAATGATTAAGAAAAGAATGCCATATTACTGCATTGTAGGCAATAAAATTATTTTCTCATTTGTGTTTTCTTAAGTAATCCTAATATTGTACCAACTAAGTTTAAGCGCACAACTTCCAGTGTGCAACTGTACAACCTAGTAGTCAGCTGACCCCCCTCCCCACACACACACAGAACCTCTTGAACCTCTTTGGAGCAGAAACTCCAGGAAGACGTGTGCCCTGGAGCTCAACCTTGTTGCTAGGGAGACTATTTCCTAAACATAAATATGACTTGTAAATGTCATCAAACTAGCTTTTATCCATAAAAAAAATATTGATTTAACTGCTGCACAATTATACATCACTGCTGTTTTATTTATACCCTTTTTTCTTGATTTACAGTTTGGAGCTAAAGTGAACTCCTTAAGAGATTTATTCAAGGCTGCAGCGGAGCAGAGGGCCAAGTGAAGGTCTGAAAAACTCGTCATAGTTAATCCATCAGCTGTCACTCCCTTCTGCCCCGCCCCTCCCTTTTCGTCGATCCTTTTCTAAGAAACCGCCATTCCGACCGTAGTGTCTTAATCCAGAGGTTCAGACAGATGGTTGCATTTAGATCTAATCCTTTTTGTGTCCTTTTAGGCACCCCATCTCCGGCGGTGCGTGCAGCGCGCCACAAATCTCGGAATTCAGGCTGCGCGAAGTGATCTGTTGCAAACCGAATGCAGGTTTCAGTTTCAATTCAGAAAAATGCAAAACCAACTGGAAGGCTGCGGCAAAATACCGGCACGTCATCGTTTCTTCTCCACTTCCTAAGTACGAGCGGTCGGACTTGTAGTTCATGCAGTATTTATAACAGTGAAGTGATATTGATTGTGTCATCAGTAACCATTTGAAAAGTGCAATAGAGGCAGATGTCTCTTTGCAGAAGCTTGAAGACTGTTTGGTCTCTGTGGTGCCGTAACAAATGGTTATCTCTGAATTTAATCTGTGAAACACAAGCTGAACAGATTAATTGTAGCTTATTTTACAACTCGTGAAGATTCTGTCACTTAATGGCTTTTAAATAAATACAGGTCTTTAGAACTTCTCATAAATCTGATTGTGACTACATCATATTCACAATATCCTAGGGTTAAATTAGAATTATTCTGTCAATTTTGATTAATCGTGTAATCTGAAAGCAAAATTGCCAAACTGCAGATCCTTGATCTACCACTTAGATTGCATATTTCATACAATATAAGAAATGCATAGGAAAAGGCAAATGAACAAATAATTAAATTCCTTTTTTTTTTTATTTAAATTTTTTCCCTCTAACACAACAACAGCATTCCTGTAGCGCATACATGATCATTTGTAGCAAAGGATGCATGTGTAGCTAATTAATTAATAATTGGACGGCAAAAAATGCTTAGAGTTGGATTTTTTATTTTTTATTTTTACAAAACTTTATTTTTTAGAGTTTTGGTTTACTTAATGCCCTCAGTGTGTAATTCTTTCGCAAATGTATCTTTTTTCAGTCTGTGTAGTTTAGCGATTAATTGATTTCTAAATGATTTGAAATCAAATAATTAATTGGATAAGTCGTGATTAATCGATTACTCCAATAATCGTTTGATTATTAATCATTTCAGCCCTAGTTCAAATGCGTTCATTAGCAGGGTGATATTCCCAGTCTTTCAAATGCTACTCCGTCAGAATTGTGATTTGATTGCAGAACGGATTCGTCTTTAGAGAAGGAAGATGTTTCTCTGACTGAGTCAGGAACGTGGTGACTGACAGCAGGGGCTTCAGAGACGCCCCCGGCGTGTCACTTTGTGTGGCTGGAACCTGACCTGCCGTCAAGGGTTATGTCAGAATCATTTTTATTCAGCAGCAGCTGTAGCTCTGTGTGGTTATTATCCGCTCGCTCTGGATCGGATTCCTCATCCGTTTTTCTTATTTTTTTTCTTTTTCATGGACATGTCGTTCTATCTTTTCCTATTTCTCTCTCCCTTCCAAGTCTAATCTGACATTTATAAAGTTGCTCGGCCTGCTTTCCATCTGTGGGAGAAGGAGATCAATTTAAAGTAATAGAGTTCTACATGTGGGAAAGTGCCGGGCTTCAGAGTTTCAGCCGAGCGTTTTTTCTCCACGTTGAAGCGTAGGCTTGAGTGGTAGCTGCTGTGTGTTTTGGTGTCTCTGTGGCAGCAGACAGAGCTGTTGTTTCCCAGCGGTCCGGTGGCTAGACTGGAGGAAAGGTGATATCACCTGATTCTCTGCTGCTTACCTACGCTCACCTTGTTTCCTAATTGTGCTTTGGTTCTTTAATGCCGCTGCAGTGCCGTGCCTTCAAGGGTATTCTAACCCTGTGAATGTTTTTGTCTGTGTTTTATTGGGAGCAAAGAAAACAGTCCAAATTTCTTTTTTTGTTTAGATTTTTGTAAGAAGGATGTTGTTCATCGCAGATTCCAAACATAAAAAGGATTTTCCATGTTTGTTGAGTGAAAAGAAAGCCATCTACTTTTCAAACCCTTTTGGGCTCATTTGAACAAGTTTATTCTCAGATATAGAAACAGGATTTGGATCGCTTTCTTTCAAAACGCTACAATAAATTCAATAAAAGGTGATTTGAGTGGACAAGTGAAAGTCGACTTTTCAGTAAAAGTCTCTGGATCGTTGTGGTTCTGCTTATTTTAAAAGCTTGGTTATAAAAACATGAGTTACTTTCCACTGTAAGAAAATTATGTTTATGTATCCTGGAGAAGTCACCAGCCTATCACAAGGCAGTTTGGTGGACTGATCCAACAGTAGGGGTGTGCTGATTGCAGTATTTTGACCAATCACAGATTTTTAGTAAACCTGACATGGTGGTACCGATTTTTCTTTTTTTGTTTGTTTGGTTGTTTGTTGGAAAAGTTGCTAAATATTGCAACAAAGTTGCTAACCTGGCATCAGTGCGGTAGCTATTGTTACTAGCGCACGTGCAGACATGACCTGGTGGGTGGGCCAGTCAATCAGCGTTCTCTCATAGCAGAGAGAAAGGATACAGTGGCTGATTGTCAGATCTTTGTGGTGGTAGATACAAGTTGTCTAAATTCAGTTTTAGTCCTTACATTCACATGTCTAAAATAAGGCCTTAAAGTTGTATATTTACATTGCCCTTAATCACAGCAGGACTATTTGATGTAGTTTTTTTCTCGTGGGACTTATCTCTCAGGCAAAAGTCTGAGTTGCACGCAAACATCTTCATTGTCTTCTGTTACTTAAGGCTGTGGAGGCAACTGGTTGCTAATATACCCCTGTTAGCTAGCTAGCTTTTTTCCTCAAATACATAAGTGAAAATTTATTAGCAGTTGGCTGGCTGACTTCTGCTGCAGAGAGCATGCAGTGTGATGAGAACAAAGCCAGCATCACAGTTGCTGCTATGTAATTGCATTCTAACCACGCCATATTTATGGATTTTTTTTCAAGGTGGCATTAAAAGTCTTAAATTAGGTTTGTGGCCCTGAAATAATTGATTGAATAAAAATCTCATTTTGACTAAGTTAACAGTATGTTCTGACCACCAGGTCTTTCAGGGCGATCTTAATTTCAATAAATTTTTAACAAACAGTTGACCATAGGTCTTAGATTCTGTCTCGGCAGGGATATTTACTTGCACGTTCTATGTATTTATTTATTTTTTTCTCACCGGACTTGTCTGTCAAGCAAAAGGTTGAGCCACATGCAGACATCTTTATTGCCGCTATGGCTCACTGCTAACATTTTGCTAGCTACCTTGCCAGCTTTTCATTCACGATGGTCTCGAAAAGGTCTCAGAAAGTTTTACATTTGAGTTGGCGGCCAGGACTCAATCCCAGCACCACAAATCAGAATCCACATGATAACTGATTAAAACTCAAACCTTGCATTCCATGTGGAGCCACTACTAATTCCTCTGGTTTGGTGTGTCACCTGGATAAACCCTCTTCAGCATCTCCGTCCTGGCTAAAAGCAGTCTGTCACCAGTCTTGCCGTGTCTTATTACCGCAAGTTTCCAATCCAGAAACACAGTTTATTAATGTCTCTCCAGGATCCGTGGCCGTGCCAGCACGTCCTGTCACCACAGCAGCACATGACCAGTCAAAACACATTTCCACACCCCTGATCACTATGACACACCGACACCAGTGGCAGATATTTACAAACAAGGCAGAAAAGGAAAAAGAAATGGAGGAGTCTCTTTTTATTTTTTACTTTCTTTCTCAGAGGAAGAGGACTGAGGAAGTGTACACAAGCAAAGCGGAAGGTCGGTTCTTAGACCTTACCCGGCCAAGCCCAACAAACATCTGTGGAATGCTGCAGCTCCGCCGTCCGTTCCTCCTCAAACACCGTTTCATTCACCTCAGATCGACTTGTGTTTTACCCTTTGAAAGTGTGAATGACACAGGAAGCCAGTAGTTCATGAGAACTGTTGCTACCTTTACTGTCTTTACAGATTTCTGTTTTCAGAACACTGCGGCAGTTCTTTTGAAGTGTTTTCTTTTTTTTTCTTCTTCTTTCATTAAACCACTTTCTTTCAAGCAGACACAGCAAAGGGAATCGAAGGCGGAGTGTTGAATTCAGCGCATCCTTTTCAGCTGCTGATCACTTCCAATGTATTTTATTGGGATATTGCTGTACGCGATGAGTCAGTTAGTGCAGAAATCTGAAGTTAAGTGGGGAAAAAAAACATACTTGGTTATTGAATTTGATTTAAGTAAAACATTTTCACCTACAGGCATGGTGGAAAGCCAACGCTGCACATCACCAGTAAAACATGGTGGTGGCTGTATCATGCTGTGGGAATGCATAAATACAATTGAATTGTGAAAGAAAACCTATTGGAGGCTGCAGAAGCCTTGAGCCTGGGTTGGAATTTTCACTCTCGGTTCAATGAGAGGATCAATAAAGATTAATAGTCTGGAAAAAATTATTTATATGATTGCAGTTTATTGCAGTAAAAATAGTCCAGATACAAGGTTTCCCCCAGAAGACTTGCTAAGCCTAGTGGTAGGGTGCCAGGGCAGTCATTCATCCAGGAGCCCGTCATATTTTTGACTTAAAAAATGTTTGAAGTTGACAGGAAATTTGAAAATATCACTTAATAAAAATGTTTATTGAAAGACTGGAAGATTAAAACATGAACACCAACTATAAAGTCTTAAAAAAATGCAAACATTTTAAAAAGACTTAAATAAATAAGTAGTGCTTAGCCTGGTGGGGGCACAAGTAAAGCCTGGTGGCCCGCCAGGCTTATAATACACTGGGGGAAACCCTCATATATGCATTGTACAAAAAAACTGGTTTACTCAAATAGTCTTATATAGGTGTTGGTGTTTGTGGGGCTCTGACTTTATACTGAGTTAAAATGAATTGCTGAAAAGGCTCTGACGGTCTGTATCGGGTTAAAAAAAAAACTTAAATCGGCACAAAGTTTCTTGATTTTAGGAAATTGGTAATCAGCCAATACTCATCAAACCGATGCTATTAAATATCTGAATATCAACCGTGAGGTACGGCTGACTGACCGACCCGCCCACCAGGTCATGTCTGCAACTGTGCTGTTAATAGTCGCCCCACTATCGCCGACTCAGCGACTTTGTTGCCATATTTAGAGACTTTTCAGACAAAAAAAATTTGGCATCAGAATCGTCAACTTTTCAAAGATCAATGATCAATCAGAAAACTGCAATTGATGCAACCCCACATATTGCCCATTTCTACTCTAGATGGTCAAAGCTGTTCATGTTTTTTTTAAATACTTTAAAAAATATTCGTTGTCAGGATGAATGCTTTTTGTATGTTGCTTTTTATTCAATACTATTTTTTTTAAAAAAGGAATTGAATTATTTATTTGTATATTTGTGTTTCTAATACTGTATAAAATGAGCTCATGTGGGTTAAATGAAAAATCTGCAGAACGTGTCCAATTTTTTATATAATCACTCGTCAACATAACAAATAAAACAATCGACTACTAAAATAGTTGCTAGTTGCAACTCTAGAGTCAAATGCATCACTCTTGTCTGAGTTTGAACTTCAAAAATGTTTTAAAAAACATTTAGTGAAACATGACTTTGTATTGGTCTACAACATCATAATCCAGTAATACATATTAAAGTTAGTATTTGTAACGTGACGATGAGTAAAAATTGTAGGGGTCCGAAAACTTTTTCAAGACACCAGAGATTGCAGAGGAAACCTTTACAGCAGAAAGTGGAATGACAACCCTAATCCGTAGGTCGGAAAACACACACCTCCTATTTCTTCCAAATGATAAGTTAATAAAAGTGATATCCTACGGTAAAGTAGATATGCTTTGCTGATATTTGCTGCTCCAACACATCAGATTGGTCTGATGGCAAACATGGAAATGGAAAACAGAACACAGTGAGCCATTCTTCACATGATATTGGTTTTATGCAGATAGAAAGGTGCACCACTGCAGAGACCTGCTGTCAGTTTGTCAGAAAGCAAAATATTTCAGCTACAGAAAAAAGAAGGGGCATCTAATTAGATCCAGTTGTTCAGCTTTTGAGCTTATCAACCCTGGTTGTGTCCCTCACTACGGTCCTCCCTTTTGCCGCTGCACAGGGTGCCTCTGCTCTCTTGAATCTCGCTAGCAGAGCGTGCCATCTGAAAGCAAACGTGCCCACCAAGCTTTTCTTTGTCTTCATGTTGTCATCGGATCATCCCATTGTGTTCTCACCAAGCTACGAAACCGCCGTTTGCATTTAAGGGGCGACGGAGGGGAGGAGAACAAGGGGGAAGCGCCTCGGCGGATGATCAGAGCGAGCAAACTGGAAGGAGAGGAAGAGACGAGAGCAGATCAGAGAGCAGCCCCAGCCATTTGCCAGTTAACAGATGAAGAGCGGAGCAGAGAGAAGCGAGAGGAAAGGCAGTGACAGGGGAAAAAAAAGAAAAAAAGAAAATGATTAAACGATTTTGTGGCTGTTTTTTTATTCTCCTTTATCCTCCCTGTGAACATGACAGACGCAGAGAGATGCACACGAAAGTATGAAGAGAGTTCTTCACAAATCTGGTTAACGAACAAAATGTTCCGACAAGTTACTCGGGATCTCCCGTTCACGTTCTCCCCCTCCGAGCCAAAAACGTCCCACTTCTGACGCCAAATCGAAAGGTGTCCCGGCCTCGCCCGTGTCTGTCAGCTCACGCCGCTGACAGCTTGGGTCTTAATTGCAGCCGTTCATACTCGATACACACCTTCAGGGATTGGCCCTTTTTGTTTTTTGTTTTGTTTTTTTTCTTCTTCTTTTTTTGAAGAGCAAGCAGTATCTCGCTGCAGGGAAGATGACATTCTGAAATCCCTGAGAACCTGAGCGCCGAAGCAGGAGCAACAAAGACTGTGTGCCTGGATAAGCACCCTCAAGGAATTCCCCAAGGAGAGGAGACCCTGAGGCGAGAAGCGTGAAGTTTTCACTTCAAACTAGTAAAGTTTGGATTATAATTTGGACTTGGTGCAGAGGAGAAATCGTGCTTCTTTACTAGAAATAATAATGATAATAAAAAAATAAAAAATATCACAGCTGAAGGTTGTGAAACACTGGAAACAGAACAAAATTAAGGGAAAATTACCTGAAAATCTGAGATGCACCGACAAACTAGCCAGAGGTCAGAATCAGCAGATGGAGTAACCACAAATGTATTCAAGCAAGAGTAACACTTTCAACATATTTTTATTCAAGTAAAAGTAAAAAGAGTGAAAAAGTTTTTTAGGAGATGGCTACTCTAGTACTAAGTAAATTTGAGAATTATGACATGAAACAGATCGACTATGAAGCTTTGTCTGAATTATCATTTTAAAGGAGGCTGTATTATGTAAAATTTACTTTTCAGCTTTACATCGTGTTGTGCTATTCCCTCATCAAAATCATAAATGGAATGTTTATTTGATTATTTTATGTATGTTTGAGAAATCACTCCGCTCCTTCAGACTAGCCAGAAGCAATTAGAAAACACATTTTGGAACTGCACATCTGCTGAGTTTATTATTCCGGCTACATCTCAGTGCAAAGCTGGGTAAAAACGTTGTTAAAGGGTTCATATGGAAGACGTGTTGTGTCCAGAGGGCAGAGTTTTAGAAAGTTTTTAAAGAGACATACGCAATTTAACTGAAGTTGGGATAATTAGCTGAAGTTAAATTGCAAAGTCAAAATTCTTTTTAGTCATTTAATATAAACAGCGTTTTTATAACAAGTGAAGTTAACATATTTACTTGATTGTGGTATGAAATGACAGAATGTGCCTGGAAAATACATAAAACTGCCCTCTAAAATAATAATAAAAAATTACTACAAACAAATACAAATCAGATTACTTCATTTTTTATTTCATTAATAATTCAACCAGACAGATCACAGGTCAAAGAAACATGCTTTCATAGGTAATGCTAATATTGGCACAACTTGTGCAAAGCTTTCCCTAACTCTTTCAGTTGAGGAGGATTTTGTTCCGAATATATATATAAAAAAAGCTTTATAGCCATCAGGCGTTCCAGACCAGTGGCCTAAACTTGAGGATCCTGTTGTGATCAAGTTTCTGTTGATTTCTTTGTATCAGCTTATTAAAATGTAAATGACATGCATGCGCTGGGAATAGGTAGCATGAGGTTCTCACTGTATGATGAGCATGAGAATAAATACCGCAGTCTCACCATAATACCGTATTAGCATGAAATTCAAAACGAAGACGTGGTTCAGAGTCCAACTGCCTTAATCAATAACAGAAAATCAGGAGTGTCTGGTGGTGCAGAGGTACAGCAGGCCCCTTGTGCTGTACCTTTTAGTCGCCCCAGGTTAGATTGCAAACCTTTTGACCTTTGGTGTGTGTCTTCCTCCCTTTTCTTTCTGCCCACTTCCTGTCTGAATATTGCACAATGAAGGTTACTAGTTCCACAAAAGCCTTAAAAAATAAAAAAAATCAATAATTCAGCCTGTAGCTTTGAAGACCTTCCACCATGGCTCTCGATAACTTTAGCTGAAGAAAAATTGATAAAGAACCAACTAATGTTTTTAAGTGTAGATATAACAAATGAAAGTTTTACCAGTTTTCAGGTAGTTGTTGGGATAATTGCACTGAATTTCCACAAAGGGCCTGCACAGTGACGCAGTTGGTGGAGCTGTTGCCTTGCAGCAAGGAGGTCGTGGGTTCGATTCTTTCTGCACGGAGTTTGCATGTTCTCCCTGTGCATTCCTGGGTTCTCTCCGGGTTCTCCGGCTTCCCCCCACAGTCCAAAAACATGACTGTCATGTTAATTGGTCTCTCTAAATTCTCCCTAGGTGTGAGTGTGTGTGCATGGTTGTGTGTCCTGTCTGTCTCTGCGTTATCCTGCAACAGATTGGCGACCTGTCCAGGGTGAACCCGCCTCTCACCTGGAACATAGCTGGAGATAGTACCTCTGCCGACCCCTCTAAGGGACAAGGGTGTTAGAAAATGGATGGATTTCCACAAAGGACACTGATAGTACCAGTAATATATTTTCGGTTTGTCTTTGATGGAAACTGTGCCTTTTTATTAACTTTCATTTCTTAATATTCCACAGATATAAACATCTCATTGAAGATTAAAAAGGTTTTTATCTCTCTTAAAAACTAAAAATAGAAAAAGTAAAATGGCAACAAATGTCATATCATATATATAAATATATATATATATATATATATATATATATATATATATATATATATATATATATATATATATATATATATATATATATATATATATATATATATATATTTATATATTCCCATTAAGATATAAGTGCAAGTTTTATTTAGCTAAGCTGAGGTCAACTATGTCTCTTTGGATTGTAAAGGTTGCAGATCCCTGACATGGACACATTTATTTAGTTGTTTTACAGAAAACATTCCTTTTTATACTCTACAGAGCAACACCAGTAGCATAACAATTAATGGATTAGATAAGTAGCTGGTTATTCAGGCTTGCTTACAACATAATTGCTTTGTTAAAACAGCATTATATTAAATGTGATGGGTGAAAGCAGCTTGATTTCTCTTTCTTTTTTACCTAAAACATGTTTGCCATTTATTTAGGAAGTAGATTAATAGATTGATTTGGTGTATTCATTGAAAGACCATTATAATATATAAGGATTACAGTATCTTACATATATGTTATTATGGAAAACCGATGGCTCAGATTTAATACACACACATAGATAAGTATATTTGTTGTCTTTTAATGCCATTTTGCAACATAAGGGAACCACAGCCTGCATGGAAACATTGTGTGATGAAGCTCTGCTGCCCCTTGTGGTGTAAGGATGTAATTAGACGATTTTCAAATGTAGGGGGTGATGTGAGGTAAACATTTTTGGACTTGTTCAACTTTTTACTTACTATGCATCTCCATTTAGGGTCCCATAGGCAGAGGCCGACATTTTTCAGAAAGATCACAAATGATCTTAAAGGTTTGCCATAAATGCACATGCACTCTCTCTTACTCTCTTTGTTTTTTCATTATTACAATGTACCTATGTTAACACACTCACCCTGTGTTGACACTTTTAATACAATAACCGACAAATATTGCATTTCAAACTGTTTCTTGCAATATTAATATCAGGGAGGAAATATTTGTGATATGTTGTGCAGTTCCGGTTGACTTGCTCAATAGTTCATACATTTTACTTTCCTACCCGTTAAATCACTCATCAATCCTTCCTGTGGTTTCCCAAAAATCCACACATAACCTGGTTGGTGTGTGTGTGTGATCAGTGTTTCTCAGCAGTCGCACACACTTACTTGGCAGCTGCTTGTTGTGCCAGTGTGTGGGTTCCTCACATGCTGTGGTGTGTGAGCTTTTTTTTTTTTCTGTGCAAGCCCGGCAGCAAGCAGCAGCACACTCCGGGTGTTTGTTGAATGTGTGTTCGTGAAGAGGAGAGCAGAGACAGTGAGGAGCTGCGTCAGGTGCTACTGTTGATGCCGTGTTAAGTTGGCCGGCACAGATCAGGGCACCTGTTGACATTTGAACCTCCGCGCCGCCCCCCCCACCCCCAAAAAAAAAAAAACACACACTCACACACTCTCTCTCTCTCTCTTATAAACCCCACTGCAAACATAGTAAAACACAAGTATCATGCCGCTCAGGAAGGCTGGCTTTTTAGGATTATCTGAAGTAAAATACAGAAAACACTTGAACAGTTTAAGTCAATAAACAGTTACATAACATTCAGATATTTTAAGTCGTTTTCTCAGAGACAAGCATATTTAAAACACCCCAGTCAGTGTGTGTAATCTTCTGAGGTTAAAATCCGCACTATTGCGTTTGTAAAGAAGCTGATTCCAATCTGGTATGATGGCGTGTGTGTCGGCTGTACTTCTGCCTGCTGAGCCACAGATGGCAGCCCTCTCTCCCTGCTCACAGTGCAGATGTACGTGTGTGTGCGTGTGTTTGTGAATGTGTAGTGTCAGGTTTTCTTTGCACGTGAGCAGAGGATGCTGTGTGTTTTTGTTGATGTGTGCAAAATACACGGACACATTTTAACTCCCTCTCCACACTTTCTCACCAATCTCAAGGCCATCTCTATCCCCCTACCCGCTTTTCGGATAAGCTGCATTTCTTGTTTGATTTAGTTAATCTTTATTTAAACTTGTGAAAGTTGATTGAGAAGAAATTGTCATTTTTGATAACAACCCGTTCAGAAAACATCAGACAACAGAAATACATCAAGCTGAAAACAGAAGAATATCTCTCTGTTTCTATCCCGTCCACCTTCCCCCAACACCTCCACCCTTCACCCCACCTGGACTCACACTGGAGTCAAAGTAGTGTAATTTACCACTTAGAAATCATGACACACCTAGCAAACAAAAGGCCTTCTTTGCTCTTTGTGCCAGCATGTGCCCAGATTCCCCAGGTGTCTTTTCACAGCCTCACCTGGCAGCGTACCAGTATTTCTTTCCTCTGTTTGTGTTGCTCTCTGTTCTCCTGCAGGCGGCTGCTTTGAGAAGCTGTTTGTTCCTGCTTCTCTCACCTGTGTCCTGCTTTAGTCTGCTTCACATATAATGGGCAGTTAAACCCAATAAAATACAGTCAAATTAACTTAAAAAAAACTTTTTTTTACTCCTAACCTAGACAGGAGTTTAGACAAAATGTTGACTTGTACTCACTTTCTCTGGCATCCAGTTTTCTCAAGGACAAAAACCTAATAACACTAAATATGTGTAAAGTTTTTGTGTTTTGTTTAACCTTGTTTTTTTTTCTCTTTAATTTAACAAGTGGCTCTTGAAAATGAGAACCTGTTGCTAATTAAAATGAACTTTTGATGAATAAATGCAAAATAAATATCTCAAAAAGGTCTTTCATTTACCACATCACAAAACTACTTATCTGTGAGATTTTATTTATGATTCCAAGTTTACAAGCTGTCTTACACCGTTTAACTTTAGCCGTTTCAAATCGCAGCATTGCTCAGTGGCAGCAAACACTTCCAAATTATACCCATCAGTAATGTTAACCAGTTGTGTGCAGAGTCTTGCATGAGTATTCATAGCCCCTGCATGTTTTTACATTTTCACAAACTAATAGATTTTAGTATTTTCTGAAATAAACTTAACAACTTAGTGCATAACTGTGCAACGGATGGAAAACGATCGCTGCAGGATATCAGGAACTATACCTATATGTTGCTACATTAACTAAGATTAACCCACATTTTTCATTGTAATCCCTTTCTCTGGTATTATGCAATGTTCCCACAACAAACAGTATAAATACTTTTGGAACGCAGAGCCAGACAAAGCAGGTAAAAAGAAAACTTCCCCATGTTCAAGTTATCGCTCTTCTCCTCGTCCCTCATCTCGCCTCTGAGCCGCAGATAATTATCACCGTTAAGCCATCTAAATGTACTGTTTAATCAAAATCCCTTTTTCTTCTTAGAAAAGGCACCGCACTGTATTTGTGAGCTGAACCTTGCAAGTATCTTCACCGCTGCACTCGCATATGACAAGCCAGCCTCCACAGCACAGAACTTGTCAGCATATGCGTGTAATAATTACAGTGCGAAAGCGAAGAAGAATGGCTGCACTGATGTCGAGCACTGTTCTGACACCCTGGCTGGCAAATTACACCAATCCTCTGCACTCTCATTAGCAAAGAGCACAGCGAGACACCGAGCGTTTAGATAGTTTCTCGTCTGTACCCGTCAGTGACTGTTGCTTTCTGCGTTCTAACCGGCAAACACAACTGCTGGAAACTTACGACACTTACTCCCATGCTCTTTCTGATGACTATTTGTGGCCTGAATACTTCTGCAGCAATGCGGAAACTTTGCATGGAGAAGGTTGCATTTAGAACGTAGAATATTTAAGTTAAGAATCAACACTGATTTAGGGCCTGGAGAAAAGGCCTTAAATCAGTTCCTTTAACTTCTTCACAACCAGATTTCTACATTATTTGTTGGGCTTTTCTGTGATTCATTAATACAAAGTGGTTTGTCATTATCAGATGGAAGGAAGGTGCATGTCTTCCTTTCAGCAGAGTCCCTGCATATTTATTTCAAAATGTTATACTTTGGGCGTGCTGTGATGGCGTAGGGGATAGCGCAACCCACATTTGGAGGCCTTGAGTCCTCGACGCCGTGTCGCGGGTTCCATTCCCGGACCCGACCGACATTTACCACGTCTTCCCCCCTTTCCTGTCAGCCTACTGTCATATAAGGGACACTAGAGCCCACAAAAGACCCCCTAGTGGGGAAAAATAAAAATGTTATACTTTTCCAGACTAAATTTTATAGATTCTTTTTCTAGACATTTTTCCATGATTTGATGGTATTTAAGGACCACAAGTCCAGCTTTACTTGATTTAAAATTTGTCTAAAGAGAAAACTGAGAAATGGCCCTTTTTTGGTCACTAGAGCTCCGTTTAGTCCACTTTAATCAAACTCCAGTTTGTGTTCGTAGGCATCATAATTTGGGAATAATACTGTGTGAGGCTTAGCCTGGTGGGGGAGCAAGTCTGTCCTGGTGGCCCGCCAGGCTTATATACACCTGGGGAAACCCTTCATCCCCAAGCTAAGCGAGTCTACCAGACTATCGGGTGGGAACATACCTTAAACGTAAGGTGGATGGAGCACAAATGTTCAACCCTGTAGACTGCGGTGGAAGCTAACGCTAACTGAGACATGTGGACTGTTTCCCCCACCCAACCTTATAGGTGCCATTATGTCATAGAAGCTCTCCATCCTTCCTCCTTTACGCCTCCCTCTCTTCCCGCTCCTTGTCTTTAATCCTCTGCAGAGTAGGTGTGTCAGATCACCAGCTTTTGGGGGTGGGGGGTAAAAGACTCATATTTGCTTAACCAAATCCACAGGGAGGCAAACCTCCTTTATCTACTTCCAAATTCACTGCATCCAGTCTTATTCAGTCATTTGTCACTTGCACTGTCTCCCCACTCTCTCTCTGTTTCTCTCTCTCTCCTCATTTTGTATGTGTTTGCTCGAGTGTGTGGAGGCAGAGAGAGGAAAGCCCACAGACAATGCTCAGCATTTTACCCTGCTGCTCTCCTTCCTCGCTGCTCGTCCTGGCTTTCCCTCAGCGGTTTATCTTTTCTTCTTTCGCCTTGCTGCTGAGGTCAGACTGGCACAGGCAGGCGTTGTTGGAAGCAGAGAAGATCTTGTGTGTGTGTGTGTGTGTGTGTGTGTGTATGTGTGTGTATAAGGTAGTGTTTTGTTGCTGAGCTTATTGGCTAGAATGCCAGGGTCAGTCAGGGCTTGCCCCTTTGTTTTACACACAGGGCCACACAGTAAGCAGGCAGAGACACACTAGCTCCCAGCAGTGCTCATAAATACCTGTGAAGCATTGCTGTATTGACTCCCGCAATAGACCACTGCACAACTCAGGAAATGTCAAAGTCACAACCATGCACACCATTTACTGAAAGGATTACCGCTAAACACATCAGATTCATGGAGTACCGGAGCAGTTTGTGAAGGCATGGAACACTGCAGAAACACAAAATCATACAAGTTATTTTTTTAGTTTCTAGTGGAAATATGTTGGCACACTACTAATAGGTCAAGAAAAACTTACGAGTTGCTTTAAGCAAGATACACAAGCTTGCCATTTATTCCTTAATATTGATGAGAAAGTACTAGTTCCAGTGGGAGACTATTTCACCTCTTGCATAGGAAAAATGTCTTGTTATAAGTGAAATAATCTGCCAATGAAACTGGTACTTTTTCACCAATATTAAGGAATTATTTACTAAGTAACCAAAAAGTGAGTGAGTTAGTTCAGGGGTTCCCAAACATTTCCACTCCACGGGCCCCCAAAGAGCCTTGCCTGGCTGGGGACCCCCAGTCCACAGACGATGCTAATATGTAAAGAAATATCAACTTTTAGAATGTCCCTCCTCACTTTTCTTCAATATTTAAGAATTGTTACATTTGTTTGGCATATGCATAGATGCATAAAAACTTTTGCATTTTGTTCTTGCTAAGCTAGGTACTGTGAGGAGCAAAGCAGATTAAATTTCATGCAAAAAAAAAAAAAAATTAGATTTATTTTATGCTTTGCACATTTCTTTCCTCCTAACTTGCCCTGGTGGCCCCCATTCTGAATAACACAGAGATAGTTGATGCCACTCACCTTGCTTAGTGGAGAGGTTGAGCGGCGAAACTATTGATATGTATATATATTTATATATAGTTGATTTATCTTCCAGCCCAAAGTTACAGTATTTTTTCTGCTTTTGCCTCCGTTCCCTCACAGTGAGCACTTGTCCTGCGCATTCACCTTCTTTCTGCACGGCGAGAGCAACGTGTGTACCAGCGTGGAGATCAACCAGCACCAGCCCATCTACCACCTCACAGAGGAGCACCTAGCTCTGGCCCAGCAGGCATCCAGCCCATTTCAAGGTTGGTGTTTTTTTATTATTATTGGTTGTGGATTTACTTTTAAAACACGGGTAACTGCATTTCCTCTTCACGTATTTGCAAAAAAAAAAAAACTGAAATAACCAACTGGTTGAACACTGTGGTTTTCTTGCTCATGTTGCTTTAATTTGACTCTTAAAGTGGAGCAGTGTAGCGTTAAGGCTAGACGCACCGGTTTGCTGCAGATGAGACAAACTTTTACTGCTTGAGTCTGGAATATTGCACATAGCAGGACTCATTTCTGCGAGGACAGCATGTGCTGTTTTTAATTTAATGCATCAACACTGCTTTGGAATTTCCTTGTTTCAATATAAAGGCCAGCCAAGACGTTGGTCGGATGAGACTAACCGCAGAAACATTTGCTTGGTTTTATCCAGACCTTTGCATCGACACACCAAGTCCTCTGAGGAGAAGCTTTTCATTGAACGACGCTCATTTAAATAAAATGAAAACATTAGGCTTTAGTTTAGCATAAATCTCATTATGCGTTTACTTGATACATGATTATTTCATCACTTAACCTCTGAAATAAGGTTGCATATATCCAGCACTCGGTAATCTATCCTCTTCCAAAAATTAGAAATGTGTAAAATGTTGCATTCTATTTTTGGAGATGCACCAATCAGACTTTGCTTTGATTGCTGATTTCTATTTATTTCCATAAGTCTGATGTGTTGATTACAATTCTCACTACCTGCATTTCCATTGAATGTATAATTGTGCAAATTGGAGTTGCAAAAGTAAATTAGCGTAATGGAAACACTTTTATTTTTGAAAAAAGTTATGTTTTTTGATAAAAAGTTTTTGCACTAGGATGCCGTATTGAAATTAGTTAATGTCGCAACACGGCAATTTTTCCACTTCACATGACTTGTGGTCAAAAACAAGATGTGATCTTAATTGCATTTTTTTTACTTATTAAAAACACAATAATTGCAAAATTTTTATTTTTGACTTTGGCGGAATATCAATAAAGTTTTGCGCACATTTCTAATGGAAACGCAGCTGCAGATTCAGATTGTTTCCTCTAAGGCCAACACAATGCAAAAGATTAGACCTAAAATTAATCTGAAAGCTGTACACCTTTCTTATATTAAGAAAAATATAAGAAAGGATAGTTTTCAGGATATATAATTCATTGTTTTCTTCTACTTTGTCTATGAAAATAATGTGTATTTAAATCACAAAAATTAAAGACTTACAATAAAATTATTTTCCAATTTTAATCACAAAATTAAAATTGCATTTTTAACTTTGCATCATATTTGAGAGCAAATATGATGCTTTTAACTTTTTTCGCCTGCAGTCTAAAAGGTTTGGACACCACTGCTCTAAGGCTAGTTTGAATGAAAAAGGGGGAAAAATGTGATACATGTTCTTTAATAGAGGCAGTGTTCAATGAATAAATTGACCCATTTATTCTCCAAAGCGTATGACCATTTAACATATTTTAGTTCACTCAAACAGAAAGAATTAAAGTACTTACAGTTGGTTGATGCTTCTATGAGCCAATAATTGTAGGTGTTTTTCGTTTTAAGCATTTGGTGATCAGGAAAATAAGAAAATCAGGTTTTTTGGGGGGGTTTTTTCAGTATTTTGCCAACTGATCATAGCCGATGAAGCAAAAACAAAACTGGCCAATTTTCATCTCTGGTCAATTGATTGAGCTACTTCTCTGTATTTTAAATATTTTTCAGGGTTTTTTTTTTTCTTCTTAATGGAGTAATTGTATTTAATTTCCACAACAGAATGACTAAATTTTCCAGTCAATTTTATTTGGATCCATTTTTTTACTATGCTATAAACTGTGTGCAAATATCCCATATAAGAAAATGTAGCTATCATCTTTTAGAAAAATGATTTATCTTTTAGATTAAAACCCAAAAATAGAGATAAAACGACTACTCTTTAAAAATTACAACAAATGTTCTGCAGTAGGTGTCTCTCAAAAATTATAAAATGTCTTTTTCCATAATAAACTGTTGTAAAATATTAATTTTAATTAAGATTTGTGGCTCTAAACCCGTTTTATTCAGCTGTACTGAGGGTAAAAATGTCCCTTTGGACTGTTAAGGTCTCAGACTCCTGTCTTAGTATGATGTGTTGAATCAAGCAGAAAACAATGGTGTCTCTAGTTAAGGCAGCTCCTTTTAAAGCCCAAAAAGACTAAAAATATCAAGGAGGAAAGGCTCACACTAAATGCACTTTATTGGAACGAAAAATATTACCATGGCTGCGTTAGATGTCTTGGCTGCTGTTGCTGAAGATAATGCACATATAATCTTCTGTCAGGCTGATTTTCATTACTGAATGGCTCTCAGCCAGTGTGAAAGGAAAGCCTGCGCAGTCACTTTAGATTAGACTGTGGTGTGGTTATAAAAAAAAACCTGGAGCTTTAATGATCTCCCATCACTCATCTGGAGCCCTGCTCTGGAAGTCAAAACTATTGCCATCTTGCATCCTCTCATTTAGACGTCACGGTGTAATGACTGTAATTTACATTCTGCCCTGCCCTTACGAGAAGTGACTGACAAATGGTATACTTTCTGGATTATATTTTTTGATATAACATTATTTTTATAACTGTAGCTCAGTTCTGCGTTTGACTTTTGTGTCAGAAGACATTTTTAAACATCCTATCTGCTTAGTTACAAGAAAAAAATAGTTTGATTTTGACGTTGGTGAATATCTCAGTGTTTTGTTAAAGGTTTCATGGTGTAAGCGTTGTGTCTCTTGCTAAGAGACACATTTATATTAAGATTTACAGTCAGTATATGGATTCTACAGGAACTGACCACGACTTAAAAAGGCAGGTATACATTACACACAATTAAGACTGCGACTAAAAATTATTTTAGCAATTAATTATTCTGTCTATTCATTAGATTTAAGAAATTGGCACATTCTGCAGATTTTTCATTGAACCTCTTAAGCCCTTTTCATACAATATTAGAGATACCCTGAAATACGCTAATGAACAATTAATTAATTTGTTCTTTAAAAAAAAAATTAATATTGCATTGCCTAAAATGGAATAACTTGGCTTTATTTTAGTGTAAAGTTGAAACTGCTACTTGAGGAGTTTTTGGTGTAACATATTTACAGAAAAGTGTTTTTATCTCAAATGCCAAATGTATATGTTTTTTTGTACAGTTTTGACTTAATTACGTCTCTGAGTATAATTTTTTTCCCCTTGCAAAATTATCTTTTGTTGAGTCTTTATGCTGCAATTAATGATTAATCGATAACTAAATTAGTTGACGATAATTTAAATAATTGATTCGTCACAATTAACCGATTAATCGTTTCAGCCCTAAACAATTAATTCACCAGTAATGAATTGTACTTCTATTCTCTTTTATATTTACAATGAGATTTCTCATTTTGAAGCGGCACACTGATGAGCCAGAGTATGAAAATCAGGTACCAAACAGGAAACGGCGATGACTCAGTGAACTACTCAACCAAAAACTTACCCACAGTAAGTGGAGGCTTGGGGGTAAGACTCTCTTTTGCTTCAAAAATCAGATGTCATATGACCTATGTGGCCAGTTTATGCACTACTGACACTGGCATTTAAAAAAAGAAAAAGATGTTTTTTTCAATTATTATTTGCGAAAAATATTGCATTGTTTATCTGCCTCGGCTGTTCACATTGCAATTCTATGTTTGTTATACTGATGTGATATCATGGCTCGAAGGTTCACACCAACACTGTGTAAATGTGACTTTGGTTTGCCCTTAATATTAACCTAGTTGCTGCAAAAGTCACAAAGAGCGAGTTAAAGATATTACTCAAGGTGGTCATAAAGGCTAGAAGGTGTGAGTAAAGGAGTTTAGTGTGTATGGCTCTGCTTTCCATCACCAGCCGCTCTGCTCAAAGGAAATGATTGTTCTGGGCAGAGGGCGGCAGGTGCTTTGACCCTAGATGCTTTCATGTATGTTAGTGCAAAGACTCATGGGACTGATAAGCTCAAGTCCACAGAGTTAGATTGTGAGACTTGTGTGGTTTAGGTGTGTTCTGTTTAAACTGTAATTGATTTGGGATTTAGGTCCTAAACAATGTTATGTACAATGTGCAGAGAGCAATAATGGTTAGGGGTTTATACGTCTGTTCACTGCTTCTATTTTTGCACCAACGATTTTGTACAAAGATTTTTTTTCCCATGTCAGCATCAATAAATTTGGAAATATGATTAAATGCAGTTACTGAGGGCAGTTTAGTGATTGAAATCACACTTCTTTAAATGTCCTGAAGAAACCTATTTTATTTATTTCTTTATTTACATGATACATTATTATATTGCCACAAAATAAAATTCAAAGTCCATATCGCCCAACCCGACTTTGTCCTCTTCTTTTCTAATTGTAAATTGTTTTGTTTTTTTTACACATCACCTGTTCCTAATTCATCATAATTATGTAGCGATCAAAATTTTGTGTTCAATTTCTAGGGATGCACCAATAAATCAGCCCCAATTTCCTTAATTTTTATAATAAGCAACTTTTCAGACAAAAAAAAATTGCTATCGGCTAAAATCTGAAATGTCAGGTTTTTAGAGACCAGTGATAGAAAACCATAATCGGTTCACCGCTACCCAATTTCAGTCTGGTTTTCAACCAGTGTTCACCTGGGATTATTAAGTTCCCGCTATATGCTGTTTTAAAACAGACAAGGTATTTGAAGTTGACCTTTAGTGTCTTGTATTAGTGGTTAGGGCTACAAAAACAGCACTCTCTTTTTGTGTGTGTATATATATATATATATATATATATATATATATATATATATATATATATATATATATATATATATATATTGTCATTACCTTAACATGCAACACACTTCGTGATAGACAGGTTGAAATTTCTGAAGGATAAAACATAGATGTTAAACCTTCCTATTACCTGCTGAAAAATTTCTTCTCTCACAACCTGAGATCAAACATGTCCTGACTTGCCATAGGAAACAGATTTCTCTCTAAATGACTTCTTCCATGTCTGCGCTTCCTCTAAAAAGCCACTTCAAAAAAGATAATGTCCGGAAGTTTAGATATTGAGGTTCTGTAAGATTCTTTTCTTTCTTTTTTTATAATGTGAATAAATAACCGGGATAAGAAAAATCACAGTGGAAATTTTCAGATTCAGCTATTCAGCTGTCTTTCTGTAAGGGTAATAATACGGATCACTTCCTCAGCTCACTGTGTTGGCTCCTATGCAGCCAAACCCCTCCACTGTGTTTCGAGCCCTCCTGAGGCGAGGTGACAAAACCCCTCAGTTAAAGACTACTGCCACAGATTAAAACGAAATGACTATTGTAACTTGACATTTGAGTTCCTACTGGGAAAGTAATGGGTTTAGTTACTCAGTTACGATGATTGTATTTCTCCTGAGCCACAGCAGTCAATGACTCCTCAAAAATATTGAATGAAAACACCCAGTCCTGCATGTTTCAAAGGAGCAGCGTTATGTAAAGATGACCTTTTTTTTTTGCTTTAAATTATGTGATAATGTTATTCCCTCATCACAAAACATAAAATCTTGGCTCTTTCATGCATGTTTGTATATCTTTACATCTCCTGTGGCAACCATTTAGCTGTTCCACTCTTGACTGGACCTAGCACCACCTTCAAGGTGCAGCTCCAAGCTTCTGAGCTTCTACGTATCAGAGCAGCTCTCCCTGCAACTCCCCCACTCAGCTCCTTCAGACTAGCCAGCAGTAATTAGCAAACCCCAAGTGGAACTGCGCATCTGCTGATCTTACTATACAAGCTACTTCTCAGTGCACTGCTGGCAAAAATGTTGTTGAACGTTTAGTAGAGGAGCGATGTTGTGCTGACTTCCTGGAGGCGGAGTTTCAGAAAGAACAGGAGTCTTTAAAGAGACAGCCCCAATTTCAAGTTGTTAAATTACAAAGTCAAAATTCTTTTAAGTCATATTTGATGTATATGGAATTTTTTTTATAACAACTGAAGTTAACATAGTTACTTGATTATGCAATAAAAAGGCATGGTGTGAATAGAAAACACATAATACAGCCCCTTTTGTTCTAAATATAATTTCTCTCTGCGTCCGGTTATATATTTATTAGAACATAATTCTAATGCTCGAACACTGATGCGCCCAAATGAAGCAGGTCTGCTGTGGGTACTTAGAGTGTGTGTGTGCAGGTGAGGCTTTTCCCTGCCGCAGTGTGTCTCCTTCTGGCTAACCAAGCGTAGCGTTGAGGAAGGGCGGACATCCAGCTCCTTTTCATCCATCAACACCTCGTACCTCCCCCTTTCACTACTCATCCTCACCTCCGCCAAGCTTGGTTAACTGTGCGGCAGAGCGCCCTGGCATACGGACCTCTCCAGGATGTGACCTCATAAAAGAGCGCAGAGTGAATGTAATGAACTCTCAGCCCATTACACTGATCTGAGCGCATTTGACATGTCTTCAGGGAGCCCCAGGACACACTCCCAGGCAGTGAAAGAGAGGGAAAGAAGCAGATGGGGAGACGAGCGGGAGAGGGAAAAAAAATTTATAATTTCCCAAACTGTGCTTTGGTTTTCCAAAAACAAGCAGTAATTATAAAGGATTTGCATTAGAGATGCACTGAGAAGGCATTTGTTGACCAGATTTTCACCAAGAACAACCTTGACTGATAATCAGATTGATGGAGACGCAAAAATCCAATCCTTTTTCATCTCTTCCAGATAGCTCTGACGAGTGATGACAAAACTCTTGATTTGAAAGCTGCTACAGCAGAAAAACGACTCAGCTCTATCCAGGATCAGCAGTGTGTTAAAAGTTAGGGGGAAAAAAGTCAAAGGAAGAGACGTGTGAGTTAAACTTTTAGCTCTTAAAAGGAAGTCTGTTTGGAGTACAGCGAAGTTATTCTGATTTACATTTCGGAAGTATTAGTCTCGGTTTCTTATGACATATAAGAGACGTTAGCAACCTTTTAGAATTCCCGAATTAAAGATAAGGACATAAATGGCTAAAATAATGGTAAATTAAGGACAAATGTAAAAAAAATATTAAAAATTGACACAGATGACGATAATCAAAACCAAGTCATTTTTATCAAATATATTTGCTTCTCTATGTGCTGCTGCTGAGTTTAAGGCGAAACATAATATGTAGCTTCAAGTCACCTGCTGTGTTAGTCGCTCATAGATCAATCAATGTTTGAGTCTGAGGCGGCCGCACTGACTGTTGTATGAGAAGCAAACAATGCACATTATATCCCAAATGTCCCCATGCGCATCTCTTGCGTCAATGTTTAATTGCATCCCTACTAATTGGTGAGGAAGCTGAGAAGAAGGTTGAAAAAACAAACATTAAAAGATGAATAGTTTTCTGAGAAACCAGTTTAGTCACCAAGGTAAGTGCCTCCTGCCTTCATCTTCCTGCCTATTTCTGCTCCATTCTCCCCCCTGCCTTGTTTTTTTTTTTTTTTTTTTCCAGTCCTGCCCTTGGATCGATACCTGGGAACAGATCCCATCCAGTCTAGTAATGACATACCAGAAAGGCAGAGAAGAGGGGGACATTAACAAATGCTCACCCTCACACCCACCCAGACACTCTGTCCACTGAGCCATTATGCCCCCTTCTCCACATTTCAATGCATTTTCTACGCAGTGAAAGATGAAACCCCACGTGTGTGTGTGTGTGTCGCCAGCTGAAGCGCTGATGGTTTCTGTGCTCACATGTATGCATTATGCATTGTGTTTAATGGAACAATTTGCATTGGCTGATGGATGTTAGTGAGCTCTGTATGCAGAGTGATTGTTTTTTTTGTTGTTGTTGTTTTTCCCACTCCTATGTTGCATCTACTGTATGTTTTCTGCAGTGAGTCACCTTTCTGTAGCAGCTAAAAACAGATAAAACTTTGCTTAGAAGATGACCAAGTACAATCAGAGAAATCAAATTGCAAATAAAATCAGAGATCAAAATATTCCAAAACCAAAAAAGGAGGAAATTTCTTTTTAAATTAACAGCTGTGTTGTTAAAAAAAAACAAACAAAAACATTAAAATTGTAGATTTGGAGTGAGAATTAAAGCTATCCAAAACTATGAAACCTGTGGCTGGTGAAGAGAGACAAGAAAGCTGCTGAGGATATTCATTTCTTTTTTCTCTCTCTCTTTCTCTCTTTCTTTCTCCCCACCAGTCATCCTGAGTCCGTTCGGCCTGAAGGCAACACTGACTGGCCAGTCGTTTAAGATGTCAGACCCCCCCACACAGAAGCTGATCGAGGAGTGGAACCAGTTTTATCCCATCAGTCGCAGTAACAAGGAGGGCTCTTCAGAGGACAAGCCTGAGGACATGGACTGGGAGGATGATTCTCTGGCCTCTGTAGAGGTCCTCGTTGGTCAGTTTTTAAGTTTTAATAACCCACTCTGTGGTCTTTTTTGCGTTTTGTTTTGTTGTTAAGCATCAGATCTGTTTTTTTGTTGGTGTAGGTGGGGTGCGTATGGTCTACCCAGCCTGCCTGGTGCTTGTACCCCAGTCAGATATCCCCGTCGTGGCCCCTGTGGGGTCCTCTCACTGCACTGCCGTCTACCCGGGTGGTCACCAAGTGCCTGCTTCCCAGCGAGAGCCTGCCATGTCATTGGTGACCCTCACCCCTCCAACGTCACCCGAGGAGGCGCACACAGGTGAGCTGGCCAGGGAGTGAAAATGTAGGGGGGAAAAGCTAGCTGTGTCTTTCTTCACTGTTGATTTTTTATTGTGTATTTTCGGGGGTGGGTTTTCGGTCTGTCAACCCAAATCTTCCTCTCTCCAGTGGACTCTCAGTCGGCCCAGAAGTGGGTCAAGATGCCATCATCATCTGACGCATTCAGCGTGGACAGAACAAGTCACCACGGAGGGAAGATTCCACGCAGGCTGGCACGTCAGGTGGTGGAGCGTGTCTGGCAAGAGTGCAATATCAACAGAGTGCAGAACAAGTGAGTAACACACCACTTTACCAGGCTGAAAGAAAAAAAAAACCATAGAGATGGGATTCTCTCATCTGCAAAAAATACTTGGGCTACAGCTAAGTATTATTTTTTGTTTAACCACTTAATGTTACTTTATGCAATATCAGAAACATGCTAACAAATAAGAAAAGAAACCTTTTATTGTCTGCAGCTAGAAAAATCCTTGTAACATCAACATGTGAAAAGCTCAGCCCTTTGTGCTTGACTTGGCATCAATACATTGTAGGGCAGATTTTGTGATTCATTTTTTAGATGAATAATTGGACAGCAAAGAGGCCTTTTAATACGAGATTTGCTTCACAGAATTTGAACCACATGTAGATAAACTATGCCATTTGAATTCTTGGTAAAACATGAACAGATACAGATTTATTTTTCTTCGATGTACTATTTTTTTGTACAGTTTTGGCTCAACTACTTCTCTGAGTATGTTGTTCTTTGAGCAAATAGCATTTCTTAAGACTATGTACTCCAGTTAACGAATAATTGATTACTAAATTAGTTGACGATTATTTCAGTTCATTGATTAATCATGATTAATCGGTTATTTCAATTAATCATGATTAACCAATTAATTATTTCAGCCACAAAAAAAAAAAAATTCTACTAAAAGGTTTTGGGTTTATGGAAATGGAGGAGGCAGGCATGCAACAAGGCAGCCAGCACCCAGAGCTGCTCTTTGCTCGTTTGCGTTTAGCTTAATTATAGACATTGTGAAATGATTCCTGGCTCTCTCTCTCCTTGATCAAGAGAATCTGCTATGAAAGGTTCACAATGTTTCTGCTTTTAAGGCGTTTTGGGTAGCAGGGGAGATTATGGATAATCTCCTAGCGCTGCCCGGGTTCTCCACAAACCCCAACGTCTCATTAACTTTCACTTCCCAGAGCCGACTCGAACGTTTTTCTGTTAAATTCCGGAGCGGGGGCAACGAGATCCACGTAAATCCACTGCTTTGTTTGTTTCGCGATGCCTTGGGAACATATGTGGAGTTCTGGTTTTACATCTTTGATGATAGATAATTAAAAAAAACAACAACTCTGGGCTCAGTTTAGTCCATTTTTGTATAATTCAACTTCAGTGACTCTGACACATTGGGCACATCCTGGGTTCTGTTACCCCTTGACCAGGCACAGACTGCCAGCTAAATTTAGCTTTTGGCCTGTCAGCCAAAATACTGTGGCTCCAGGGGGACGGTGATGCAGCCACACGACAAAGCTTTTACCAAACGGGACTGCATACCATAGAAAACCAACCAAAGACTCACATTTTTGATCCCTATTATTTCAAGCATTGTGCATAACGGACAGTTTAAAAACAGATTCTTCCTCACAGTGCAATAAAAGGTGAGTTTGGAATTTGACTTAGATGTGTTTGTTTCTCACTCCTTTACCTTTAGGCGGAAGTTTCCAACTGCGTCCAACGGTACCTGTGAGGTAGAGGAGGTGGAGAAGGTTGGAGCCTGGGACTTTGTGGTGCCTTCACAGAGGTCCTACTGCAGCTGCTCCAGGTAAGTCACTTGTACTTCCTGACGATCGATCGGATGCTACAGATTTTTCATTTAATCACTTAAGCCTTTTTATACAATTAGAGATATATTAAAACATGAATATAAACAAACCAGTTCCTTTTTTAAATAAGAAAGTAAACACTTTTTTTGCCTAAAAGACAATAACCGCATTCTTTTAATGAATCAGAACTGGGTGAAGCTAAATCTATGCCACCTGAGTTTTGGCAAAAACATAGTGTCTTTTTATCTTAAATGTCTTTCTTTTGAGACTGTAATTGATGACTAAATTAGTTGATGACTAATCTGATTAATCATGATTAATCTGATTAATTATTTCAGAACAAAACATTATGGAGATGGCAAGAAAAAAAAAAAAGTATTCTAAGCTAATGAGAAACTGTTTTTGTGTATTTGTGCTCGTCGTCACTTGTTTTTGTTTTCATTTTCTTCACCGCAGACACAAATCAGGGAAGCAGCGAACAGGCAGCACTCCGGGCCAAACCCAGTCGACGGGTCAGCCCTCCCAGCCTCCAACCAAGCACAAAACCGGAGGAGAGAAGCCAGAGAAGCAGCAGAAGAGACCCCAAACGCCGTTCCATCACCGCAGCTTGACCAGCGACGAAACATCCATAGAGACCGAAGCGGCGGTAGCCCAGAGGCTGGCCATGAGGGCTCAGGACAGCGGACGATTTCGATCTGCGGACGTCACCACCCTCCCCAAACCCCCCCAGCTCCACGGTGGAGCGATCAGCGCCGGGCCCTCAGAACAGTCCAACTCGCCGCCACCGCCGCCACTTAGCCCCCGCCCCAGCGAGCGCAGCGAAGAGTCAGGGGAGGGCATAAAGAACCCTTCCACCCCCAACAGCCAACACTTCTACCAGCTGCCCCCAGAGCCCTGCTTGGCTGGGGCGAAGGGCGACGATGAGGAGCCCGGCGGGCCCCACAGTTTGAGCTATCACTTCCACAACCCCCACTCTCATCCGGGAACCTCTGCCTTCTCTGAGCCTCCCGAGCCCACCGTGTTCGTGGGCTCGGCGGTCAACCTGGAGGACGACGGCTGCCACACGCCGTGGAGGTTATTCAACCTGCCCCGCAGGAAGGAGGCTGAGCTGCCCACGCCGCCGCTGCCCGGAGACAAACTGAGGGATGAGGCAGCTGCGTCACAGGACCTGGTGTCGGTTACAGAGTGAGTGTCGTCGCTTCGAACTTCACGCCCAAACAGCGACTTTTAAGGGCTCAGTTAGGGCTGGGCAATAAATCAATATCAATATATCAGGGCTGAACGATATGACTGAAAAACTTAGCGTTTCATATATTGATATCAGTAAGTGTGGATAGATAATTATAGATATTTTTTGTTAGAAATATCTGAAATACTTCCAAACTGGTGACATTACATTTCCTGTTTTCACTCCACGCCATTGTTTTTTTTATTAGTAGTTATGAAGTACGGTGGCAAAATCTGAAACTACTGCTGCACAAGTTACTAAACAGGTTGTTGCTAGGTAACCTTGCTTAGCTGGCAGTGAGAAGTTGAGCAGCTTTCCTCTCACTTTCCAGTTGCGAAAAAATAGAATTTCTGATATTGTCTGGATGGAAAATCTCATTCTTTTAAAAATGGGAAAGAGTTCTGGATTCTCTCTGAGTTAAGAAGCCAGTAAAGTGAATCGGGATGATATATCTTTAAGTATGTATAGAAATAGGTCACTTCTTTCAGGTAATTGCAGGCAAGTTGGGTAAAAAGTATTGCCCACATTGACAGAGGCAGACAGAGCGGGAATCGAACCGACAACCCACCGTTTGCGGGACCGCCGTCCTCACCGTCGTCCAGGCCTAGTTTCAGTCAACGTTCCCCTTGTTTCTCCCCGTCGCCCTTAGCATGTTAATCACTTCCTATTTTCCCCGTTGTGACATCACACGTTGTGAATGTGCCGGCCCAGCACTACTCATTGATTCCTACACACAAAACACACTCCGAAGCCTTGAAAGAGGAAGAAAAACGATCGGTATAGATAAAGATAAACCCCAGCTATTGGAACGAAGTTGAAGCTGATAGAGTGCCTGTCTGTTGGCGGTCAAGCGGCAGAGACGGCGTTGCTCACCAGCAGGTGTGTTGGAGGTGGTGGGGACGGAGGGGCAAGGGGATTACTGGGTTGGTGGAGTTGTGCAGTCCTAAGGGACCAGCTGTTCGGACAGCCTTTTTCTAGTGAGCTGTAATCCCTCCAGCCACAGCTCTGAATGGCCGCTAATCTCCTGCTCGGGCCACTGCACACACCACCTTACATCTGGGCCAGACAGGCATGTCGTCGAGCGAGACGAGGTCCAGGGAAACGGAGGGACGCCACATCAGCCGGCTCAGTCCCCCGCTCTCCTCCCAAGCGGCGTGTTTTCCTACCCCCAGCTTCCGATGCCTCATATCCAAGTAGGCCGCCGTTACGGCAAGCCACAAGCTCCTAAATGTTTGAACAGGTTTTCAGAAATACTGCAGAGACGTAATTGACGGCAAACACGCCGCAGCGGTTGGACCTCGCGGCAGCTGTCGGAGCCGTTTGCATCCGCTGACATTTATGTTGCTGCATAAAAACATGACAGCAACGCTGACATATGTTGTAAGGGGCCATCTGTTCGCACAGAGCCACTCCGCCTATAAAAGTCGCCCTTCGTAAACTGAGACGATTTAGGAGTTAGGTTTTAGAGGAATATTGGCTGACCACACAGTTTCAAACTTAAAAGTTAGATTTTTCATTCATTTAAAAACATCCAGGCTGCACTGACAGTCACACTCTTCATCGTGAAAGCGAGATCAGAAGAAGCACAACTTCTGTAAGAAATACTTGCTAGTTTTGATGAAATGAGCAAGACTGCAAACAGATAACAGGAAGGATCTGATTACCTTTGCCTTTATAGTAGCTCTTTTTAAGCTTTTAAACTTTCAGTTTTGGTGTGTTTTAACACCTGATAGTCTCATACTGTTCAAGTTGTTCCATTTTTCAGCTGGTGCGGTTCACTGTTGCTTTAGTGAACCTAACTGTTAATCCCATATATTGAGGGGTCCGTTTGTCTTAAGTTATAAAACATGAAACCCGATTTTTGGACTCTGGAAACACCAAGAACCAGTGATTAATGAGCACTCACAGCTGAAAGGATGGACGAAATACACATGAGCTTTATGAAAACCAAAGATTGGAAAGCGGCCACAAATATTTGATTAATTTTTATCGGTGCGATTGTAATAGAAATTGCATTATGAATTAATCCATCTTTGTGTTGCGTTTCCCCACTTCCACCTTCAGAGTAATGTCTACATCTAAAATGCCTCTGAAGGTGTCTGAGGACCGGCTTCAGATGTATAGAGCAAGGAGGAACCAGTACCTGTCTGCTGCTGTCACTGACGGAGATCACGAGCCAGAAGAAGACCCCTACGCCTTCGAGGAAGGAGACGTCAAGTTCACATTCTCCACAAAGAAGGATAAAGGAGGAGAGCGGGAGCCTGGAAAGAAACACAAGGTAGGAAGCTGGAGTCAAATCTAATCAATCAAAATCAACCATATTGATTAGTACCTAGCAAAATAGGATAGTGTCTCTTCAGGGTCTCTTTAATGCGAAGAATAACTAGATATTAAAATCCCTACAACATTTTTTCTTTTTTTTTTCTTTCTCTCTTTCCTTCCTTGTCTGACTAGTGTTCACCATCCAACATGTTGCCATTATTCTTGTGATGTCCCTAAACCCACCCATCATGTAACGAGCAGACCTGCTCAGATTAAGCATCTGATCTGGACACGCTGAACTCCCTTTGTGCTTGAAAGCAGCTTTTGAATGGTTTGCGCTCAGTGACGTGGGCTCTCGAAAGGCGTCAGGGGCATATCGCAAAAAATAGACTTGATGACTTTTTTTCATGAGAAAGTACAGAAAATAAGTCCAAAGAAACAGACACGGCCCTAGGAACACTTGTTTTTCTGGCTGTGAGGTGATGTTAGCAGATGAAGTAACAGGAAGAGACTCCAGTGCTTGTTAGTGCTGCTGCTGCTGCTGTGGATTTCAGGAGAGAAAAAAAAGTTGTTAATAGTCAGTATTTTTCTGGTGTTCACGTTGAAGGTGCACCTGTGATGCTTTGTGTGATATCAGCTCAGATGTTGCCGGGATACGAACACCACAACCTAAGCCTGCGTTGATGTGTCAAGAATGTACACGTAGCTTTTTTTTCTCTCTTTCTTTCAGCTTTTTGATTTAGTTCCCGGCGTTTTGTAAGGATATCTCGTTGTGTTTACAGAGCGGCGAGTTGTTAATGTAACCGAACAAGAGGGGTTGATTTGTTTGAGATCCAGGAGCAGACGAGCTAGAAAATAGGCCATCGGCATCCTTAGCAGCACAGCTCTAAAAATAATGCCGCAGTCACTTTCTTCGTACTTCCTCTTTGACTGGCCACGTTTTAACCAAACAGGAAGTCATTCCTCAATCCCCATTGTCGCTTTTTCCCCAACGGAGCAGCCAATAGTGTGCATGCTCAGTTTCCTCCACTGTTTTCCTTTTTTTTTTCGTGTATTCCTACTAGAGGAAAACCACTGGAACTGTATATGTCCGACTTTCCAGCCTGTTGCAGTTTGTCTTCCAACTGGCCAATCGGTTCGGTGAAAACCGCTTTGGTGTTGGGATGAAGGCAGCTCTCAGCGGAGTGACAGTAATTCAGGCGGCGTGTGTTTACATTCCCAACATATGTCCGTGTTTAAGCGGACACACTCATTTGTTTTCTTTCCCAAGTTTTACCCAAGCTAGTCTTTGTCTGCTTTTCTTTTGAAATGCTGCGTCTTAGAAGTTTACACTGGGTTTCCAATGCAGCCTGGATGAATCTGGGAAAGTTTGGAATTTGATTAGATTCATTTCCATATCTGCTCGTGTGGAAAGGTGAAAATAGAGGATGAGAAGGTTTTCTCATCTATTCATCAGTTTCTCTGTCATTCATTCTTCTGACTTGCTCTCATGTTTGTCGATCCATCCCTCCATCCATCATTTTATTTGGTCATCTATCTGTCTCTCTCTCTCTGTTTATCCATCCTTCTATCCTTCTGTTTTATTCCCGTTTCTCCTTCTGTTCTATTTAATTTTTTATTCTTTTGTTCATTCATTTATGTTTCTACTTCTGTTTTTCATCTATCCATCTATCTGTTTCTCCTCCGTCCACTCTTTCATCCTTCTGATTGTCCACTTATTTGTCCGTTGTCCATCCACCAATCTTCTTTTATTCTAATGGGTTTGCAAGTTCCATATATTCATAATCCTGTCCACTGTAAAATATTTTCCATGAACTAAATTTCAAATCATCCTGTGGAAGTGAGCTGGAAGCGACATGTCAGTACTGCCGTTTTATTCCGTTGTGACGGAGGAGGCTTGGAGCACCGCAGTCGTCCCACCTCCACTTCTTGTCGGAATACTAAACCGACTTTTTGTGAATCACGGATGAACGTCAAGCAGCGATCAAGCAGTCTTTTTGACTGGAGCGTTACCGACTGCACGGCTGGGGCATCATCAGAAGTGCTGCTCCTGTTGAATTAGGCCGAGGAGGCGGGCACAGAAACGACTTTAGACGAGTCGAAAAAGGGAAATCAGGGAGAATAGTCCAAACCAGACTTTAACATATTTTCACCCAAGGCAAACGTATTGACATTGCGATAAGGCATCATTCCGGGCGATAGATTGCGACCTTGGTGTCTGCGTGTGCGTGTCGGACCTCTAAGAGAGACAAATTAGAGCCTGCACTGGTCAGAGAAAAGCCCCGGAGCAAAATGAAATCAATGAAGAGGACATAACAGTCCCGTTCCCCAGCTAGTTCTGCTCAGCACACACACACACTCACACACCATCGCAGGAACACACGGTCCCACAGAAGGCCAGCCCTCCCAGATATTGATGTCTGGGCAGGAGATGGAGAAGCCATTCCTTGGATCATGATTTCACTGTGGCCCATGCTGGAAATCCCATTTGCCACAGTGGAAAGAAGCAGAGCCTCTTTGC